>NW_017728928.1:16034951-16047062 GCF_001723895.1 Crocodylus porosus
ACCCCCAGCTTCTCTCTTTCTTTTGGGGCATAAGTTTAGTCTGTGGAAAAGCATGCCCTTAAGAACACTGATACTAAGCTGATTTTATAGCAACCCCTGACTTTGCTATCTTCTTGGAGCTAGGGATCTCTCTTCCATCCCCCACCCTGCCTTTTTTTTAATGGTCCTGTCCCCTTCCCCTGTTCAGGACATGAAGATGCAGCTATCAGGTGTGCACACAAAGATTAAATTGCTTTCAGACATTATTAATTTTGTTTCTTAAACGACCTGTTTGATCCCTGAATGGCAGGAAACACTCAGTTAGTTAGTCTGAAACAGCTCTCACTTGGCTGATCCTTAGTGAAAGACTAGAATGGGCAATGCAGTAGGCAAAATACTCAGGCCCATTCAGACAGTAGTGACCCAGCCAACCTTATCCACCCTTGCTGCTACCCCAGTGAATGTGGAGCTACAATAGCAATTAATGTATGTTGGGATTTCTCTGTAGTTGGAAGCGGTGTATAGGCACACATTGTGCACACTTTGGACTATTTTCAATATTATCTGTTGTATATAAAGTAATATGCATTCTGTGAACTGTCTGGAAGCATCAGTACACTAATTCTTGTTGGTTGTTTTTTAAAATCTGACTGCACTCCAGGAGAGAATCTGGAGAGGGTCCAGAGGAGGCCACTCATGGTTGGGGGGCCTCTGTGGCCAGCCCTATGAGGAGAGGCTGAGGGACCTGAATCTCTTCAGTCTCTGCAGGGCCCCCCTTGGAGTCACTAGGAACAATGGCTGCAAGCTGAGGGAGGATAGGTTTAGGTTGGATATTGGGAAGAACTACTTCATGGTAAGGGTGGCCAGAGCCTGGAATAGGCTGCCCAGAGAGGTGGTGCTCTCACCCTCCCTGGAAATCTTCAGGAGGAGACTGGATAGGTACCTAGCTGGGTCTTATGACCCCTGCCACCCCCAGTGCTCCTTCCTGCCCATGGTTGGGGGTCGGACTCGATCTGTCTAGGTCCCTTCTGACTCATTGATTCTATGACTGAATTGTGCTTTGAAGCTAATAGAAACCAGAATATGACCTAGAATTAGCATAAAGAAACGAGTGCGCATCTGTCTGCATGTATAGGCAGCCCAGTAAGAATTGGTCAGTGTCTTGGATTTCCTGTAACTGGCTCTGGAACTTGGCCCTATTGATAAGTATGCAGAAACAGTTTTTGCATCTGGGAAATGCAGATAAAGCCTTGTGTGGCTTATTCATGAAGGCTACTTGTATAACTAAGCAATGACTAAAGCTCACAGAAGTTGGAACTAATGGCCTTGCATTTCTTTCTTTGCAATGGTAGAACAGCACATGAAACAACTGGGGCCTCTCTTGCTGGCACCAGCCTCTTGGAATTTTAATGAAATACTACTGGGGATTGTGTGACTATAATGGTCGCAACATTTAGATTCTGAAGAACAGCTAGGCACGGCATTGCAATGAGCAATGAAAAATCATACCTCATCCTTAAGGATAGGCACTTCTGAGAACTCCTTTGAAGTATCAGCAGACAGAAAGATTTCTAACCTAAACTGAAGCTTTCCTTTTTAATGTGCCATCTGTATGGCACTTTGTTACTTACTGAACTACTTCACTATAGTGCTAGTAATCTATTGTCTATTCCAAGTGTCAAAAAAGACATTTTCCATACTTTCTTGATATGACTTTACTCAAGACAAAAAAGAAAACCTAATATACTGGTTGAAATGAAGTATAATGTTAAGAAAACATGGCACAAGCTGCCACTTTATGCATTTGGCAGTAAGTGTCCATGTGCTGTGCAAATAATTTGGTCCTTGGCTTCTTGGGGGGCAGAGATGAATTTACTCAAGTGCATGCAAGTTAATGGAGCAGACACCTGCCTGTTAAGATCTCAGATGAGCCCTGTTAATGTCACTATCTTTCTTTGCTCTAACCAGAACTAGAAACAAGGAGGGTGATGGCTAATTCTCCTCTAATGTACACACCCCTTCAAGTCTTCCACCTATAAAAGGCCCCCATGCATTACATTCCCTTCCTTGGCATATGCATAGGGCAAACAGTCAGAGTACCATCTTGATTACTATTCTTATCTCCCATTGTTTGCCCAAGCATCTCTTCATTTGATGTTCCTGCAGCAATAACATTAGTCTTAATTTACAATAGTGTTTTCTTGTTGTCCCCAAATGTTAAACTTACCTGTTTTTAAAAGCTGAACACTCTGCAGTTGTATGTACTCTGTAGTAATTTTTATCTCTTGTGCAGTCTGTTCTGTTTAGAAATGAAGAGCTTGTCTGTTGTGAAATGTGTTGCCTGTGGTGCTAAGATATGACCCTGGGCCTAATAATTCTGCACTGTTTAATGGTCCAATTTTGGGCACTAATATAGAAGATGAGAATCCAGGGTTCAATACCTATTCCTGTGTGGATTTTTTTGTTTGGGTTTTTTGTCGTTTGTTTTTTGTTTTGAAAATGTTGCCTCGTGTCTCCCTCTCAATTCCTCTGCAAAATGGAGAGGAGAACTTAATGCCTTGAGCCCTGAAGATATAGTGTCATGAGAATAAATACAGTAAATACTGAGGGTCTCGTACTGTGATAATAGAGGCCTCTAAGTCAATGCATCAAAAGGGTGTATATGTGGTGTGGTTGTCTTTGAGCTGTTAGTTTTCCTTCCTTTAGAGAGGCAGAGTAAGTGCATTTGAGGTTCATGCATACCAGCAGTAAGAGCCTGACTTTTTTGCCCAGCTTTCTGTCTGAAATGTAGCTTTAGATGGTGTTCATTTGACTTTCTTCTGAAGAAGGGAAAGTGTGCATTTGAGCACTGAAATGTAGAAAACAGTTATAGCTGTACATCCAGCTCGTAGATCATAGCTTACTAATGCTGCCCACATCTGACTGTCTGATGCATGTTGGCTTTACGTTCATTATTAACTGAATCCCCAGCAGAAGTTCTCTTTGCATTTAGAAGGGATTTAATAAGTAATTCATTTCACAGTAGTTCTATATGTAGATTAAATTATGGGGGTGGGGATTCATCAAAGCCATTTTAGGCAGCAGTCTGTGTCAATACTATAAGAAACCTATTGACTAAGAGCTACCACCCCTGTCCTGCTGGGATTCTTCTTCCTATTCTAAGTCCTCCCTTCTATTGTTATCTTTTTTTTTTTTTTTTTTCCATAATTCTAGGTTGGATCCGGTATGCTGAAAGGGTACTTACCAATCCAGTGACTCCACACATTTGCACTGCAAAGTCTCCACAGCAGATCATGGGCTCCCTGGTGAAGGGTTACTTTGCCAGGCAGCAGGTAATCAGTTATGCTTGCCTACTTATTTTTCTCCTGAAGCAATTTTGTTTTTGTGTTGGCTTTAAACTTAATTGCAGACTCCTGTACATCAGAGCACAAAGCATATTTCTAAATGGTCTAGTTTATGCTCTGCCTCTTCACAGATGTGCAGAGTTCCTGTCTCTTACCCTCCATACTACAGTGCATCCTCATAAATCTGGCATGGTTGGGGCTGAGCACTTGCCAGAAACTTGAAAATGCCAGACTTTTGAAACTGGTGCAATGGCCACACATGGAGTAGCAGCATGGGGTAGTGAATGGCGGCAGCAGCCTCCATGTGCAAGCTTCCCCCTCTGCATCCGGGGGAGAGGGGGGGAATGCTGGATTATTGATGAATCCAGATTCCAAAAATCTGGAATTATGAGGTTATACTGTAGTCCTGGTCTTAATACTATGTAGAGATCAAGGTTAAAGGCAAATATCCTACTGAGCCTAGACACCATAGTGTTAGCACTTTAAAGGAACACCATTTTCTCTAACCAGCAGCACACAAAAGAGTGATATGGCTAGCATCGCATCCAGCCAGCTTTAGCTCCCTGTGTTGAAAGGTCTTGTATCCATTTGCAGCCAGGTAAACTGGGGACAGTGTGGAGCAGGGCTTGAAGTAAAACACCCTAACCACTCTGCCACCAGACTTCTGCAAACATGGAGGTGGTTATGGTTATCTGTATATAAAATTAAATCTAGCAGGGCCAAAGTGAAGCCTTTGTACTAACTAGTACTTAAAGATGGAATTGTCAATGCTTGGAACTATATAGGTAGAGGCCATCAGGCAAAAATTAAAGGTCCCGTCATGTAGTGTTCCATTATTTCTGGTTGGGCTGGGACCTCTCTATATATAGAATCTTCCACTTGATCTCGGAGCACTTCAGCAATGCTGTTGAAGTCTCATTGCATTCATACAAATGAGGGAAGTGAAAGTATGGAAGGGCTGATCTTGCCAGGGCTGACAATAAATTGTTGGTAGTGCTAGAAATATAACTTGGAGGGTCAAAGATAAGTACACAGAAAACGTGATCCGAGGAATAAGTACACATTTTGGAGTTGGAATATTCTGAGTTCATGTTTCTGTCGCCAGTTTGAGGTATGGTTTTTCTACAAGTCATTTGTGCTCTTTGCTTCAGTTCCCCATCTGATGGTATGGGAGTAACGCATGTCTGTCCATGACATTGGGCAGTTGGATCTCTTGGTTACTATAAAACATGATATCAATATGTATGCTGCTATTATTGCTAGTGACAGTTGTCCTGGCAAGTGATCAAGGTCTCCCACCTGTTAGACAGTGTTTACAGGCTCCTGAAATAAATGACTGTTGCATCTCAAAATTGGAGTCTTGCGAAATGTGCAGTGTCTAGATAATTAAAAATTTCCTTTTGTGTAGTTGTTTCTTACTTCATCTTTTTAGTTGATTTAGAACTTGCACTAAGTTATTATGACACTGTTTGGTTGCTGCTGTAATGCAGTTGATTTGTCAGTACAAAAAAGCAAAGCTTGCCCCAGATGTTGTGACTTTAGTTTCAGATCCAGTATTAACCACACTTCTTTTGTTTTCTGTGGCTATATTTTCTTCCATATTTATCTACTTGCATTATTGGCCTTTTGGAAGGAATTGAAATATGCCCTTTTCCTTTCCACAGAATCTGTCTCCAGATAAAATTTTCCATATAATTGTGGCACCTTGCTATGACAAAAAACTGGAAGCCTTGCGGGAAGATTTTTATGCTGCCTTGTATAATTCTCAAGACGTCGATTGTGTGCTAACATCAGGTTAAACATCTCTTCAACTTGTTCCTGTATAAAATTGCACGTGGACCATCAATTATTTAAACTGATGTTATGCTAGGCCCTCTTTTTTGTTCACTTGGCATGTAATAGCTGTAAGAATAAGGTTGTACTTCTTGTTTTCAGATGAGAACCTTTTCTTGTTCACTTGGTGCTTATGCATTTTAATACAGATTGGATTAGGTAAAAGAGCAAAATTGGTTATCTGTCTGGATGAAATAATGGGAGAACAAAGTAGCTAAAATTACACTACAGTGAGATCCTTCACATCATTGAGAGCTGCAGACAAGTGTATACCGTGTGCTTTTTGCCCTTCTCTCCTACACTTGGCCCAACAAACTATTAGTATATCTTCCCTGAGACGGTTACTGACATTCCAGGCAACCTTTGGGAGTGTTTTTTGTCTCTTCTTGACTGTCCTTTTCCTTTTGAAGTATGGAAATTTTTCCCAAATGCTACTGTATCTCAAAGATCAAAGCGTGGTGTATTCGGTACTGAGCACAGGATAGGTTGACAGTTCTTTGGGGCTGGAAGAGACAACTTTCCATTTGCTGGGAAGGAGAGATTTCATGCTCCATTGAGAGAAGGAGAATTTGGTTCAAGTCCAATATCTTGGCACCTCCTAAGGATTGCAAGTCATGACAATTTTATGATTAGAAAATCCTTTTTGTATCCTTTTTAAGGAGCTTTTAAAACATGGATTACATTCTCCCTGCAGAGGCTGTACTCATGGAACGGGTGTCACTCAAACATTGTCAGAACACCAAGTTGGTTAGGCTATGTATTCAGAATATGCAGCAAGTTTTTTATATAATGTATGGATATTTTGGTGCACAAATGAGCAGAATTTGCAAGACTCATCTAGGGTTAACACCAGGCATCTTGTGTTTTTTCTCTAGATGCCTACCAACTGTTTGCATGTGTCCTGTTTGAAGGTGAAATGTTGCCTATTTCCTTTTCAGGTGAAATTGTCCAAATAATGGAGCAGAAAAATATATCTCTGACAGATGTGACCGAAGTAGCTGTAGACAGTTTGTAAGTACTTCTTTGACAAAAAAGCTTGTTCTTTTTAAAGAAGCTTGTATATACAAAAATCTAAATGCACTGAAACCCTCTGCCCTGTCTTGTGACTAAAGAAATAAACACTTCCCATATTGTCACGTTATCAGAAAAAATTACAGTGCAGCAGATCAGCTAATCCAAAACGGATTTCTTAAAACAGCAGCCCCCTCCTAAATGAATTGCTGCTTTAATTTTTTTGTTAAGCCTAATTTAACAGAAATAAATGTGTTGTGCCAGGATTGCATGTTTGCTGCATTTCATCTCTGGAAACTTTGGTTTGTGTGTTTGTGGTGGTTTTTTTTTTTTGTTTGTTTTTTTTTTTTAAAGACTCCAAGAAGGGTGGGTGGGTGTGTCAAGTTACGCAGTAGTAAAGGGGTACAGCTGTTGGTTTTTTAATACACTACATCAGTTCAGTGCAACTGGTGCTGTGGGTATTCTGGGAGGTGGGTATTCTCACAATTTACATACCTTAAAGCTATAGCATAGCTGAAGTTGAATGTGTATTTAAAAGTGAACCATTAATTCCCACTTGGTCTCATTCTCCTTCCAGTGCCTAACCTCCCCCACCAGGCTGTGCTGGTACAATATTGGTGGTATTTATCACCTGTTCCATCCTCCATTCTCATTTATATCCAGTTTCTTGATGATAAATTTCTACTTATTATTCATTCTGAAAGCAGTATAAAAATAAATGGCACCTTTTTGGGGAAATAATATTTTTCTGAGCAAAACAACTGTTTAATGTAGATTAGATATAATAAATAGTTTGAGTTAAAGTGCAGCAGAGAAGACATGGCACTTTAGCGCTTTACCATATGATTTGTGCAAAAATAATTGTGCACGGTGACTTAATTCCTAGGTGTCTTGGTTACAAAGGTAGTCTCAAAGGTTACTCTATCTTAGCCTGTGTAGAACATAATAGTGAGTTTCTTTCTAGAGCCACCCAGTAAACAAACTCTCCTGCAATAAATTGGGAAGCTCCCCCAAATTTCTTCTACTCTCAAATTGTATCCCACCTATATCTTGTCTACACTGGGGACTTTAAATGACACTGTGGTAAGAATGCCTTGGTCCTGTGCATACTGTGGCTTCTGCCATTACTTCTGCCAAAGGACCTGCATTTGTTGTGACTTAAAGGAGCCAGCTTTCTGAAGATGTAGCCTTAGAGAGGTGGTCACATTCTTGTTTGATTAAATAGGTGTTAATTGAAGATCAGACTTTCTTCAAAAAGGTAGCACTTTTTTGTAAGTGGAATGAACATGTGATATCTTATCAAACAAGATTTAATGTTGCTGATCTTAATACTTCCTACACTTTTGTTTTTTCTGCCATCTAAAAAGCAAAGGAGCAGGACTGGTGTGAGAGGAGACTCCCTAGTGGCATTTCACTTTTTTAACAGAAACCTGAAGTGTAAACTCCTTTTTAAATAGTAATAATAAACTCCTATGATACAATTCAAATTGTAATATAATAGTTAGATTATGTTGCTTTTTTTTATCCTAAACTACTAATACAAATCCCATAAATTAACTGGAGAATGGCAACATGCATTATAGTTAGACAAGTCCGGGGCACACTGTCGCCAAACAGACATCTAGTAATGACGAAACACAAGTCACAAAGTAAATAAACCTAACATTATTAATCTGGCATAAAGGTGGGGTGGGCATACCAAGTGCCTGTATCTTGTTCCTTGGGTTTAATTTTAGATGTTTGGAAAATAATGACATTAACGATTTTTTTGTGCCTGAATGCTATGGCTTGGCTTGCTGCTAAGGCAACGTGGAACCATCTTTCTAAGGGCAGTAAGTGTCTTAAAGAGGTTGTGCTGAGATGACCAGGGATGAGTTCAGGGTAGATGGTACAGCTGCTTTTTCAGCATACATGAGAGCACAGGAAGAAATTATTATCCTTTTAGCTATGGCCAGGTTGACGCCTACTGTCAAGAGAGGGTGGAAAGAGGTAATCTTTTTTTTCTGAAGTGCAGTAATCAAACTAAGTTGACTTTTTTTTTTTTTGTTTTCTCCTTTCCTTGTCTTCTAAGGTTTGGTGACATAAAAGAAGTGGATATAGTAAGACATGATGGGAAGAGATCTGATGGTTACCTAGAGCACATCTTTAAATATGCTGCAAAGGAGCTTTTTGATATGGATGTTAATGAAATCACCTACAAAGCACTAAAGTAAATTGTACTGGGATGTGTGTGGATTAGTGTAATGCAGCAGCTACCTATTTTAACCTACTTAAAGCATCTCTTTTTTTGAATACTGTCTTTATAAAAGTACTAAATTCTCCACTAGGAAATTTTTTATTTTGGATTCATTACCAATTCACATCCACCTAAAGCTAAAATAGACTCTTGTGCTGCAAACTCTGCCCTTATTTAACTCGCAGAATTTAGAACCTGGAAGCTCTGCATGTTTAATCCTGATGTTACCTGTATTCACTCCTCCTGTAGGCATGTGCTGAATGTATGCGTTCTGTTAGTAATCTGATGGTTCAAAATCTTCTCTGTATGTCTCTTCAGAAACAAGGACTTCCAGGAAGTCACCCTAGAAAAAGATGGTGAAACAGTGTTGCGTTTTGCAGCAGCTTATGGCTTCAGGAACATTCAAAACATGGTCCTGAAATTAAAGAAGGGGAAGTTCTTGTATCATTTTGTAGAAGTTCTTGCATGTCCTGGAGGTAAGAATAGTATTAGATCTACAGTAGTCTTTTTCTCTCTCGAGTACCAGGGTAATGGGGCTGTAGACATGTCTTGGGTTCTTATTCTGGTTTTCAGGTGACCATGTTGTGGTAGGTGTCTTCAACAGAAATGAATGGTCCAAAACAGTCTTAACTAAGACCAACTTTCAAAAATCTGTTTGTAGCTGTCACTTTAGACAAGTCAATATCTGTCACACTTTTTTTTCTCCTCTATTTACTTATAAAACCACTAGCTTAGGAATGAGGGTCATTCTTTTTACTACATTAAAGCTTCAGGGAAATCCTCTGAAATGATAGCTGAGGGCCAGATAAGAATATGGAACTTAATCCACATTTCTCTTCTATAAAATCTGTCTGCTGCAGTTTTGATACAAATACTGCATCCACAATAATAGGACAATATAATGGTCATAGAATCATTTTAGAAGTGAATGGAGACCTTTTTAATAGTATTGATGGGACTGGTACCTGCATAAAGACTGAGAGTTCAAGGTTTTTAAAGAACAAACATGAATATGTAGTCATAGTACTTATTAGGGCTGTGTCTTTCTATTTGGTTTCAGATTCAGCCATTTTGGAGGACAGTGACTTGTTTCAGATCACTGTCCTGCTTTGTTTTGGCCAAAATCTGTTTCCAAGATTTGGCTCTGCCAAATCTCCTCTGAATCTGTTTTTGAACAGGCTGCAAGGGAAGCTTTGCACGGCCCTACCCATCCAGGCAGGGCTTGGGGCCAGGAGCTGCAGGGCCCTAGCAAGGAGCAGGATGGGGCCAGGAAGAGCTGGGGGAATGATCGGGAGCCGGATGTCTATCGGAGCAGTCATCACCATCCCTTCCCCTTCCCTTTTTAGTTTGTTTGCTTGTGCAAGCCCAGCTCTGAAACGCCGAAGTGCTCCAAAATGTTTTGGAGCCTTCTGTCTAGATTCAGATTCGGTATTTTGGGTGCTGAAACACCTCCGATACAGAATGGCTACCCAAATTTCACACAGCCTTTTGTATTTTTCTGCCCTCAAACAAATTTAATCCTGATTTTTGTGGGCCTTTGTTTTCAGGGTGCTTAAACGGAAAAGGCCAGGCCCAAACAGAAGATGGAAAACTAGACAAAGCATTGCTTAACCAGATGGAGGAAATGTATGCTGCTGTTCCTGTAAGGCTTCCAGAAACCAACGTGTATGTGCAGAAGCTGTACCAGGACTGGCTTGAAGGGATGGATTCCAAGAAAGTCCAAGAAACTCTGCACACCAGATACCATGCCATGAATCAAACTGTGAACAGCTTGGATATCAAATGGTGACAAATGAGACTCAAAAGCTTAAAGACTTGCATAGGTTAGCTATAAATTCAGCACTGGAACCATTCTATGCAATTGCAGATGCTATGCAGTAGCCAGGTGTACAAACAATACATTTTCCTAATTGCAGATCATACTGTCAAAGAGACCACTGCTTTTTGGGTGGGGGCCTGGTTTGTTTTGCCCTCTTCCACCCCCCCCCCCAATAAAATGCTTTGGTGTATTCTGGCACCTGTTAGACTTTGCGCTTCATCTCCTATGTATATGGGGCTTTCTAACTTGCCTAGGGCCTGATCTTGCAAGGTACTGTGAGCACTTTTTGCCAGATACAAAGTGCTTTCAACTCCCAGTTAAATTATTTCAGGTCAGGGGTTCTCACCACTCTACAGAGCTGGACCCATAATATGGGGGCTGTCACTAACCTTTGTGTATGTTGTTATTTTCATCTGCGGAAAGTAGCCACCACAAGATAGTTGAAGTTAAGGGTACAGTGTTAGGACTCCTTTTTGCCTAAAACATCACTTTATGTGGTGACATGAGAAATGTAATGAATAAATTAAATCTATTTATTCCATCAGCATTAAATTTAAAAGTTCCTATACCAAAACCAAATGCTGGCAGTCGGCTTCATATTGACACACTAACCCTGGAGCGGGGTTTGCAGGCAGTCCTAAATCCTGTTAACTTCTCTCGTGGTTTTTCTTTTTTTTTCCACAAACTAGAACCCTGGTTGAAAGCGAATCACTTGCAGTAAACTTTTTTTTTCTTTTGTCTGACTTCATTATGAAAGTGAGACACTGATTAGCAACATTTTGTCTGTCTTCATATGGTATTATGTGCCCACTAAAATCCACACTGCCTCTGTGCTACGAGATTTACAACACCTCTGCTGTTTTTATTTTCAGCTTGTCCTGAGAGCACACCAGATTGTGTTGTCAAGCATTACAAAATTACAGTCTTGTCTTTCTTTGAGTGCCTCCTAATTTTTTAACCTTAATTTGTGGAAACTAGTAAGCTAATAGAAAACAGTACAAACTGAAATGCCTAATTTGGATGAATTTTTTTTTTAATTTTGCTATGTTGTATGGATGTCTTGTTTAATTAACATCTAAAAAGTGGTACTTGGTATAACCTTCCTTGCACTCTAATTCATGGGGGTTATGTTTAAGAATGTGATGCAAAATTCCAGCTAAGTCGTCTTTTAGTTTTATAGAAACATCATGCTTTTGTGTGTTGGTGGTTTGTTTGTTTTTGTTGTGTTTTTTTTTACTGGCCGCCTTTAACTTCCACATTCCACTTCAGAAAATGTGGATGGGCTTTGTCATGATCTCAGGAAGTGTTTTTTAAATGCATCTAATTTGTAATTTGTTACTGTGCTTGTGCGTGTAGCAGCTGGTGTTATAAGATGTCTCTAAATTTTGAGATCAGGATCAAGCCCTCCACTGGGAGGCATTCACTGCTTCCTTTTTTTAATAACCACCAGCCTAATGGTACATAAAGTGAGCTTTTGCCATTATTACTATTATGTATAGCAACAGGGTCGCAGTGAAAAACAGGAAATGGTTCTGAAATATCTAACCTGTTGGAAGAAGCCAGTGGCATAAAATGGACCTGTTGACTCAAATGTGGCTTCCACCTAGGCTTCCTCTCCTTCAATAATAATTTCAATGTAAAGGGATGTATTCTCCTTCCAGTCCATGTAGATTTGACTGGTATGGCTACCTGCATGCACAAAATGACTATATCTTTAAGTAAGTTTTTATGGGATTCATTTTCATTAAATGTAAAATGTTACATTTTAAAGTGGTGCAATAACTGAGCATAGCTATAAAAACAAATAAATAAAAATCTACCTCCATACCTGAGGAGTCCAGAGGAGAAGACGGCTTGTGGGGTGGGAAAAATCTTTTTTTTTTTTTTTT
>NW_017728928.1:16047162-16049180 GCF_001723895.1 Crocodylus porosus
CCCCACATGAAGCTTGTGAACACAGCTTCTTACAGTTTTATTTTCTGGAAACAAGATCCCTTCAGTTTCATTTTCTTGATCCAGTACGACTTCCTCAGTGCTTCAGTTGAATTGACTTGTAATTTTAAATGTTGTTCTATGGTTGTATATACATTTCTCTCCTCTCTCGCTCTCTCTCTTTTGTATATATGGTTTATAGCTGGATGATATGTTTAAATTATATATTATTGCTTCAGTATATTTCATTTATAAAGGAAAAAGGTACATGTACATGACAACATGAAAAATGGCTTTGTTTAATTTAAATCTTGGTTCATTACCATGCTGTGAAAGAGCTGCCTTCCTCTTCCAGAGTGGGTTCTCTTAAGTTTAAGTCTAGAAAGAACAAAAAAAAAAAAAAAAAAAAGTTCTGTCTTGTTATGTAGCTGTCTGATAGTGCAAGTGAAGCTCTTCTGCCACTGTACTTCAGTGCAAATGCCAATGACACTTAAAATCTATTTCCCTGGTGAAGTGGTGCCACAAGAACAGTTTCAAATGGAACATAAATCTGGCTCAAATGCAAGTTCTCTCCTATTGTATGGGAAAACAGCAGCTAAACATGTTTACAAATTTATTTTTACATTTTTAAATGTAGAATGCCATTTAAAGTAATAGTAATCTGTTAATAAAAGCAGTGTAGTAATAACCTACTAGAATAATTGAATGCAACAACATCCCTTGAAAGAAAAGTGCTGGGGGATGTCGGGGGGCAGCACAGGTTTAAATGTTCAGTTAACAGAACCACCTTAATGGCTACCCAGAATGTTATTAGTCATTACAATTAAGGTGTCTAGTTTGGTAGCTGTGGGGAGGCATCTTGTTTTAAACGAGGGTTTTTTTTGTTTTGTTTTTAAATTTTTTTTTTTTTTTTTTTTTAAGGTTTTAAAGAAGCAGCATCTCAAATATTGTCTCCCATTTAACTGTCAGCTTGTGGAAAAATTTGGTGTGTTCAGTGGCAGAACTAGAAAGCTTTTGTTTCTTGGTGTGTGTGTGTGTGTGTCCCCCGTGTTTTGACTCTCTTTTTTTTCCATGGTGAATTCTACCCAGAATGATAAAAGCTTCTTGTAATTTTAGATGGGTATCTGGAAATGCTTACAATTCTGGCCTTTAAACCTATACCAAGAAAGTTTACTCATTTTTGACAGTGAGTGCAACAAAACGGCTCCTGAAGCTGCACTGGATGCATCTTGGTCTCATCTATGTTGCCCTTGAGCTGTCTTTCACCAGAAGTTCATTTTACCCTTTAATCAACAACAAAAAAGGTGCATCTACATTAGGTGAAATTCCTAATGGCCATAGCCATTGTGCTCCATTCTCTACTGAATGTCTTTTGCTAGGCAAGCTATTTTTCTTTTATCCAGAGAGAGACTGGGATCCAGTTGTTAAGCAAAGCAAACATCTGTAGGTGGGAAGGAGGGGGAAGTTGACCAAATAAAATTACTAAATTGAGTTAAGAGGTTGTCTTACATGCCATAAATATTTTGAAGTGTAATGTGCCAGTGGTGAGAGGCATTACAGTATTTTTCTGAAGACTCTAACAAAGTATAACTATTGTAAAGACCTTGTGCCAAGACCTCTGAAATAGGAGCTTGCCTCCCTGTAAGCCGGTAATCCATAGCATTTGTTTGTCATGCATTGTGAAGATGAACTTGGGCTGTATACCTAATAACAGATGTCTGTACACACTTGGCAGCTACTGCGGGATGATATTTAGATGACAGCAAGTTATTTAAACTCTGGTGCTTTGTATTTCAAATACAGCATGACCACACATTGCCCTAATAAATACTTCTAACATTTTAAGCTTGTGGTACTATTGTGTCTACACATTCAGCCTGGTGTTCCTACGTGCCCACTGATTTCACGTGGACATTAGTGTGCTGTTTCAATAGCAATTGTTCCACACAGTATACTACCTGCAGATGCCTAGAAAATGTGAGATGATCAAACTACTAGTAAAATCTCTCTCTCTCTCTCTC
>NW_017728928.1:16049280-16055084 GCF_001723895.1 Crocodylus porosus
GGATTGCACAATCTGTCAACAAAGTGCATCAGTTACCTATTACAAAATAAGGGGACTGGCTTCTGTAGGATGCCTGGCTTCCAAAGCTTTTTAGGGAGCTCTGTATAAGTGTGACTAATTGCAGCACGAACATTTAATAACACAGCTGAGGCACTTTATGCAAAGAATAGCAGATCTACCTGTGGTGTTTTCCTAAGTCTGCATGCAGCTTGGAACAACAGCTTTGGCAGAGATTTTTTTTTTTGGTGCAAAGAAAAAAGTCTTAGCAAGTGCAGCGGTTACATTCCCCTCCCAGCAAGGGACTCTTTGCTGGCTCTGGGTTCTTTCACTTTGGGTGGGGAAAGAATTCTAGGGCCCCAGGCCCAGCTTGCTGCCAGACATGAGGCCTGGATACCACTTCTGAGATCACACTTAACTGCAGGCCTGCAGTTAGATCACAAAATGGTGAAAGGACTTACTCTGTAAAAGTACAGAATTCTATGAAAAAGGTTATAATCAGATAATGCAAGGGAAGAACAAAATGGCAAGTTTCTCACCTTCTCTGGCTCTAACCTTACTGCTTTTGAGAGTCCTGCCAGTATCTCCAGAGATCAGCCTTCCTGCTAATCCTTGCACCTTTGCTCACTAGGGTGCTAGACTCACCTGAAGACATGGGAGAACCCAAAGGTAACCACTGGGTCATAGGAAGCTCCCAAACACTTCCAAGCCAGCTCCCTCCTTGTCAGCTTTGATCCAACTGCTGATACATCTTAAAAATCTTTAGAAACTTCTTTCTTTTCTGTGGCATCTGGATTCTCTGCCACTTCCCATTTCCTTGAGATGCCTTCATTATTGTGGGGCTGACTCATTAAAACCAGCCAATGCCATGCGTGTCCATCCCTACAATAGCCCTTTCTGCCTGCGTTTGGTGTTGACGCTTGATGGTGCCCAAGTAATAACGGACCAGCGATGCTTATTGATTTCACCTTCCTTCTGTTCCTCTGACATAGAACACCTCTTAGTTAGAGATCTGGCAATAACCTTTTAGTTGTGCCCCAAAATTGTAAAGATAAATGCACGCAGCATAACATAATGCATGCGATGACAGAAAAGACATAAATAATGGCTTTTGAACAAACCAAACATAAGATTAATCAAACTTGGGACAGCTCTGTGGGAGACACTAACCCCCTGAACCATTCCTGCTTCTACAGGTGGGCTCCTAACGGAGTGAAAAAAAAAAGCAATTCCACAGTTACTGAAGTGATGCAACACCCCCAACTGGTGTAAAGGGCACTGAAAATCAGGATGCTGCAAGAACAGTTACCAACTTGCATTAATGCAACCAGGCTTCCTCCCTTACCTCTAGATAGAGGAGATCACTGTGAAAATTTTTTAGACATAACTTGGCCTTTCTTTCTTTTAAAGGGTCTAAGTGCTATAATATTTAATTATCCTTAAAAGTCAAAACGTACCTGTTAAATCAGAGGGATTACTGCAGTCGAGGATTGCTTTGTGCCATAAGTAAAAATAAAACTTGTTTAGGACTTAAGGGCAACAGTAAGTAAGAAAAGTGCAAAAAAGGTTGTAGTAGGAACCATAAAAAAACAGAGCAGTGTTGACTGATTTTTAAAGAGCGCAAAATGTAATTATAAAATTCATTTTTAAGCATGAGAAAAAGAAATCGTGATTTTACATTCCAAACCTGGCAGCCAGTTCAATAACGACTGACTTGGAAAAAAGTTACTGCCCAGAGGATCATTTATTTGTGCAACTTCCTCTGCTTCCGAGACAGCTGACCATTGCAAACGCTTAAAAGAAAGCAGGTTCTACCGAGATTTGAACTCGGATCGCTGGATTCAAAGTCCAGAGTGCTAACCATTACACCATAGAACCAGGTGGTGGCACTGCTTCCAGTCCCTGAAGGTAATAGGGATCTACAGAAAGCTTCATCCCTTCCGCCAGCTGAGCAAAGGAATCGGCCGTTTTGCAAAATTGCTGGTGCAGAAATTCGAACTGAAACCAGAGCTGAAGTTCAACAGCGAATCACGGAAAAGCTTTTTCCCCTGTCGTTTTCACATAACTCGTATGATGCAAGAGTTTTCTAGGAGAGTTACAATGAGCTCAAAGAAAAAAAGACTTACTCGAATTTGAGCACGAGCCACGAAAACTCCCGGCAGCGTGTTTGTGCTTCTGATCCTGCCCAGACGGTACTGATCCGCGTGTAGATTTACATCTATGACACCAAACCAGAGCGACGACAAATGAACCCGCTCTTTCTTGTAATTACTTTTTTGCAAGAACTTGAAAGCCTTACCACACATTCAGAAACATGCAGGGAAAGAAGCTTGTGTTAAACAGGGGGAAAAAACGCACCCTTCTAAAAAAGGGAAAATTTTTAGGTTCCACCGAGATTTGAACTCGGATCGCTGGATTCAGAGTCCAGAGTGCTAACCATTACACCATGGAACCCCGTACGCACAGCTCTGCAAACACGGTCTTTGTACTTCACTCCAGCACGATTCTGCATCATTCCTACATAGAGCTAGCTCTACCGATACGTTTTATGTCTCCTGATGGCTGAACTACGCCCTGTCCCAATAAAACATCTGTCCTTAGGTAACATTTCTTGCTCTATTGCATTTTCTGTTCTAGTACAGTATGGGATTTTTGCTTTAAATTCTGTCTTAATTATTTTTCACTAAGCATTTCAGCTTAATCTTCATTTTATATCTCCATGGGTGTATATATGTATCCATATGCATATGCACATGTGTCTGTATGTGTATGTCTATGAGTACACCTGTGTGTCTGTATGCCTACATATGTACACACGTGCCTGTGCGTGTGCCAGGGTGTGTGTAGAGCTCCATCCTTTCTTACCTTCTCTTCATTTGGACTCGATATCTGTCGCGTTGTGTCTTTGCCTCCCGTGGGTTGTGTGCAATGAACGGCCCACGAAGGAGGCGGGCGGCTCTTCACCGACACCAACCAGGAAAAGCATCAGTAAGAGGATCCGATCCATGCCTGAACGTAGTGTAAGGAGGCTAGAGATGATCGCGGAGTCCGTCTGTGGGCATCGCCCATTTCAACACATTAAATAGTTAGCCAGAGAAAAAACCTTTACTTTTAACTCTAAACCTCAGTAAAAACACGGCAAGAGCAAAAGACTGAAACTAGCAGAGGATGGTTTCGATCCATCGACCTCTGGGTTATGGGCCCAGCACGCTTCCGCTGCGCCACTCTGCTTTTGCGAGCAAAACATGCCCAAAGCAAATGGAAAAATATCGCTCCGCGGGCATTCTCCGGCTTTTCAATACTTTCTACTACCCAGGACCTTTCTACTACCCAGGAATTCTGACCTCGTCCCGCTCACCTCCCCGAAGCCGGCCAGGCCGGGGGCGGCTCGGCGGGCCCGGGCACTGGTGCGGCGCCCTGCGGTCGGTGCCCAGCGACCCCGGGAAGGGGCGGCTGGCCCGGGACGAGGCGGCAGGGGTCCGGACAGCCCTCCGCCAGTGTATGTCAACGCGGAACTCCGCGGCGGGCCCGATCCGCACAAACTCCGGGCGGCTCCGGAACATTTGGACCCAAGTGCCAACTACCACCTCCACACAAGCCAGCGCAGCTGCCACCGCGGCCGTCGGGTTTCCCCAACGTTGAACAGGCAGCGGGGAAAGAAAAACCGGCAACGGAAACTGCAGGGAAAGGGAGCGACCGCCAGCGCGCTCCCAGCATGCACAGCTCTGACTGCACCCCCACCTACACCTCCACCTGACAGCGAGCAGCACCAAAAAGGTCCCGCTGGTCATGAGAGAACAAACAGACGTAAAATTTACGCGGGGCCGAGTCTCAACCGACACATACGTGCTGCACACTGGCCCCCAGGAGAAGACATCGCTCACCATAAGAGGAAGAAATACACGCGGCTGAACCATATATAACATCCGCATCACCCTCACTATCGTGCTTGCTTCGGCAGCACATATACTAAAATTGGAACGATACAGAGAAGATTAGCATGGCCCCTGCGCAAGGATGACACGCAAATTCGTGAAGCGTTCCATATTTTTGTGGCCGGGGGAGTGAGGCACGGGGTCCGCTCACCGCATACTAGGCACCCGCCGAAGAGGACAGGATGCACTACCAAAGCCGAGAGGCCCTGCCAAGGGAGGGCTCCCTTTCCAATGCGGCACCCCCACAGAGTGGCCGAGGGGTGCAAGGGTCTTTGGCGGGGTCCCCGGTGCCCCACGCCACGTCTCGGACTCAGCGCACACCTGCCCTGACGCCCGACTGGGGCCCAAGTTCGGGAGCCAAAGGGCCCCCAAGCTAAGCCTCAGCCTTCCTTTGGCCCCCTCCCCTCACCAGCCTTCGCCGGGGGGGACCTGCTCTGGCACCAGGTGCCATACTTGGCTGCCCAGGCCTATGCTTCTCATGTGCGGGGCCGCCACCATGGCGGGAAGCCCTGCCAAGGTCCCTTAGCACACCTCTGCTCCCGCTCCCGCCCCGGCCCTGGCCGCAGAGGGCTTTCAGGCCAGGCTCGGCTGCTCCCAGCATGCTCTTCTGCTATTCGCAGGTGCACACCGCTGCCCACCTTGGCGTGGTCCGGGCCCCTCAGTGGGAAGGTCCCACCATGCAAAAGGACGGATTGCCCGGCGAGGCGTGGCGGGGACAAAGGGCGCAAGGGGCAATCTTTGGGCAACCAGTGCGTGCCGGCCACAGGTCCTGCCGACCGGGCCTTGGTCGCCGTGACCTGAAAGGCCTGAGCCGTGCTGAGCTATTTCAACCTGCCGGCCCTGGCTGTCATTTGTGCTTGTTTCGGCAGCACGTATACTAAAATTGGAACGATACAGAGAAGATTAGCATGGCCCCTGCGCAAGGATGACACGCAAATTCGTGAAGCGTTCCATATTTTCGTGGCCCCTTCAGGCGCCACAGTTGGCCACCATGACCTGCCTGCTGCTGCCCCCCGCCTGCCCTTTTCCATCCCGCAGGCCCCAGGCTGGTTGCCCCAGGCAGCACCGCCGCATCCCACATGCCAGCTGGACAGGGTCCCCTAGCTGCATGCTCGGCCACCTGGCAGAGGGGACAGGGTCCGCCAAGGCCGAAAGGCCCTGCCAAGTGAGGGTTCCCTTTCGCACGTGGCACCCCCATGGAGTGATGGAGGGGTGCAAGGGCCTTTGGCGGGGTCCCTGGTGCCCCCTCCATGCGTCAGAGGCAGCATGTGCCTGCCCTGACGCCCAAGTGGGGCCCAAGACTGGGAACCAAAGGGCTCCTAGGCTAAGCGCTGGCCTTCCTTTGGCTCCCTCCCCTCACCAGCGTTCACCGGGGACACTGATCTGGCACCAGGTGCCCTACTTGGCTGCCCAGGCCTTTGCTTCTCATGTGTGGGGCCACCAACATGGCGGGAGGCCCTGCCAAGGTACCCAGTCCGAACTGCTCAACGGGAACGTCTCGCCATCGAAGAGGGGAGTTTGCCCGGCAAGGGATGTCATTGTCCTAGGGCACAAAAGGCAGTTCTGGGTCCCCCATGTGCTGCCTGCCACCTTTTCCGTCTGCGGTGGATGAATCAGTCAGTTTTTCAAAACATGTGCACCTCCTGTTTTTTGCAGAATGTAATGTTTTCCTCTGGTGTATCACTGTGCATCTGCATACTGGTGACCCATGAAGAATCTAAGTCTGCTTTTCTCATGAGATAGTTTTCAGGGAACATCCTGAGACAATGTGGGTTATCCTAGTGATCGATGGGAAGCTGGGTGACAGCAACCACGAGCTGATCACCTTCACCATCCGCCGTAAAGCTGGCAAGTCAGTCAGCAACACAGAAG
>NW_017728928.1:16055095-16085854 GCF_001723895.1 Crocodylus porosus
CCAGCTGACTTCCTGCCCTTTGGGCAGGGGGCTGGACTCGATGATCTCCTGAGGTCCCTTCCAGCCCTAATGTCTATGAAATCTATGAAATCCACCCCAGAAACCATAGACCATTAATCATGGGTGCACTGTCATTGTTTTAGACCCTGATGCAGTGCTGCAGTGTGTAAGGCCTGAAGAGCGCAGGCCGAGGGACCATGAGAGACCACAGAAAGATGCAGGAGATGGTGAGACCAAGGGACACCATGTTGCCCATGGACCTGCTCCTGGGTGATGTTTGCCAGTGCGTTTGGGAACGCATCCAGCACTAGGATCTGCACAAATTTCACAAGGACCTGAACTGACTCATAGCCCAACAAGCTTTTCCAGTGAGCGCCCGGAGAGATAGAGAGGAGCAGTTGGGATGAACAAGCTGCCCATGGCTCAACTGCTACGGAGCCATCGAGACAATCCAACACCTCCTCTGGATCTGAACCTGCGCCAAAGAGGTATGGAAAAGGGGGAGCCAGCTCTGTGGCCAGATTTCCTCCTGCATCAATGTTGGGTAGCCCCTGCAGAAGGGCGTGTGCCCTTGCACCTGACGGAGGTTCACGGGCCCTCTCCCGCACACAGTGCCCTCTCCCAGCTAGATCAGGGTGACTCCCCTCTCTTTCTCTCGTATGTTCCCTCCTGCCATGACTTTTTTTTTTGCTTAATGGTTATTAAAGATGGAAGGAAGAGTGAGGGAAGTGTTGGTGTTGTTGTTGGTGTTACCACCCCAATCCCCGCCAATCACTGGCTCGCACCTGGATCTTCGTGCCAACGAATAAAACAGAAAATGGCAAATGTAATGAAAGAAAACTGGAAAGAAAAGTTATTGGGACTGGTCGGATCCTTTTTTTCTTTTTCTTTTGTTGACGGAGTAAAGGCAACTTCCCTTGCTTGGCCCATGTTCACTCAAATGTTAGAGCTGGCTCTCCCCTTCACTCAGATTGCCAACCCAGCTTAATTTCTGACTGGAGGTGGTTAATCGAAGTAGGGCTCCTTGGAAGGGAGCATCCGCCCCTCTTTTCCTCTTCTTAATTGATTCCTGTTGTGTCCAGGGTACTAGGGTGCTGGCAGAGATCACATCCACTCCCAATGCGAAGAAGAAAAAAAAGGGGGGACCAGGTCAGGGAAAAAGAAACACCCACACCTCCCATCGTTTCCACTTTAGTTGCCACAGTATCTGCTTGATTAGATGGCAGTGGTGTTTAATTAAATGTTCAAATGAAAAAGAACCTTGTAGTCAAAGCAGAGGGTACCCATTTCCTTCGCTTCCTTTCTCTCTCCTCTCTTGTCTAAGGATTCCTCTGAGTTCCCAAAAAGCCTACCAGCCTCGTATTCATCCCCACAGCTTCAGACCCTGGCAGGGTGTGGGCCTCCTCCCCTGTCTTCCCTTTTCTCTCCCCTCTCGGGACCCCGGCTCGACCTCAGATATTGCTCCCACCACTGTGACCCACCCATCTGCTTCACCCGGTGAGGTGTTAAAGAGGATCTGGTGTGCACCGGCAGTTCCCGCTGTAGCATGGAGACTTCGTTCAGGTTAGTCCTGGGCTCACAATCAATAGGCCGCACTGGGTGAGTATCTTCTGGTCTTTCACAGGAGTGCCCTGTGGAAGGCCAGGAACCTCCTGTTGTACAGGCAAATGGACACAGAGGTAGCGGGCTGCATGAAAATGGTTCTGAGCGAACTCCGGACCTACTACCAGAAATCGGTAGTGGAGGATGGAGAGGACGTGGCCAAAGCCATCTGGCATGGACATGTGGCAGGATCATCCAGCGTCCCTCAAGTGAAAAGGCTGGCGGTGGCAGCGAAGAAGAGGAAGGGACGAGCGGAAATGAGGATAGCAACAGCGACAGCGGCAGTGGGTCCTCCAGTGGGAGCTGGAGTGACGACAATGACAAAGAGGACATTTGAACTGAGTATGTGACCTCACAATGGGCAGAGAAGGAAGGGAAGTGTTGCCTGGTCTGAGGGAACAGGATGTGCTTGTTTGGTTTGTTTGTGTTGTTTACGTTGAGGATATTATAACAGGTTCAGGTGGCCAGCAGGCCTTTGCACAGGTGTCCAGGTGCACGGGTGCAGTTTTTTTGTGATGGGTGAAGGTTTTCTTTTGTAGTGTGATATGAGGAGTGTAGATATATATAACCTTATATCTATAGACATATGTTTGTACCCAAAAAATATCACTATTGCATCTCTATCACTAAATAATCAGTATAATGTGCTCTAGTGTATCGTGTTTCTTGCTTAAACCACTGGATTCTATGATGTGTTGAAAATATGCATTGCAAAAGCAGGCAAAACGTGTAAATGACAAGTGGACTGTCTGAGCCCCAGGGTTTATTTTCAGTGCTGTAATCATGGGAGGGGGACTACTAATTGAATGCAAATCTTCTTGATTTAGATTATATGCCTGGAAAAATGTATTACATTTATAAAAATTATGCATATAGAATCTAATTATTAGGGGTCCTCTTATGTTTGTGAAAATATGGTTATATATTCCTGAAAGTATGCCAGGCTTTCCCAAAGTAATTGACACTTTTGCCCAAAAAAGGTTACTTTCTGGAGGAGGAGAGGTGCCATTGAGCATGCGGGGAAAGGGCGAGGGCACATTCTTACACAATTTGGGGGTGTAAAAAAAATGTCCCTGGATGATCCTTTACATCCCCATTGATTGAAAGTGATGTGTCCATGCCACTGCACTCCCTTTGGATCCTCCCCCTAAGTTGACTGTTGATGCCAGCTGATCTTCGTAGAGTTTGTTGTTATTAAAATACTTGGTGTATGCTGAAATGCTTTCCAAATAAAGTAAGTTAAACCTAGAGATGTTAAGCTTGTCTGACTTACTTGGTTAGTCTATGCTTATTTCAATAGTGCTGCAGACTTTGTCGGAAGTACCCATATAAGTAAAACAAGCTGATTACTTGCTGTGTTACTTCATAGGTAATTTTAAAATACATCTAAAAATCTATAACAAGTTGGGATAAACTTTTGTAATGCACTTAGTATTGATCAGCGCATTTTAAGCAATGGGTTTTTTGTTTGTTTGTTTATTTTTCTTTGCTAATCTTTTAGACAACTTAGATTTCTAAGTACCTCGTTTAATTATTGAAAAAAGTGGAATTTGAGCTGCTAATTCACCTATGCTTTTTGAAAACCTTATCCAGCTGAAAAAATGGTGGCTAACCAAATGTTAACAGAGTTTCTGTGTGACCACATATGTAGGAAAATAGAGACTTTGTGTCAATAGCTATACTCTGTCAATTTTGTTGCTTCTGCATGAAGAAACTGACCCAGTTTGTATTCACTAGAGGTTTATCTAGCTTTCATAGGAATGCTCTTGAAAGATAGATACACACTTAACCTGTTTCAGTAGAGGTGATTTTGCCAGAAAAAATACTGTAACTCACAACCTGCACAAAAAAAATCAGCTGTTTTTAACTATTAAAACCTCAGCAGCAGCCCTTCTATTTTCATATGCTTCACAACTTAGTTTTTGTATGGGGACTGAGGAATGAAAATGTTTTCCTGATTCTTTTTGCAAAGTGTTTCTAAGATCTGTGCCTGCTACCTTACATTTTCCTTCTAAGAAAGGCTTCCTGGAGACAGCTTGATGTGTATGGAGGAAAATATTCTGGTATAAGGATATTTTTATATTCTTAAAGAATGATTTTTAATCTTACCACATCCAGTACTTGGGCTTTATGTATAAAGCTTATTATTCAGACAACTGCAGTCCTATCATTTTCAGAGTTGCTTATACCCCAATGTCTTTTTCTTGTTCAAAAAGCGGTATTGTATTTTTGTATGTTTGTTTTTTCAGGATACACCAGGATGTGGAAGGCGTGTTGCTCAAGCAATTTACTTTGGTTCTGTAGACATTTAAAAAAATTAAGCTCTTTGATGTTTAAAAATCCAGTTAAAGCATTGACTTATGCTTATTAATTCTGTATCAGTCTTGATTACTTGGTCATGTCTGCCAGACTTTATTTCAAAATGATTTGTTCTTGCTCAGAGTAGATCAAACTTGCCATTAACAATCCAACTTTGTGATCTTATTTTGCTTATAGGTTTAATCTAACTGGCAAAGAAGTGTAAGGCTTTAAATAGATTTCTTGTGGAATTTTTATTCCAAATTAGTCCCTTATTTTCTTACAGTTATACAGTATTTTCTTGTATATCACGTCCCCAAATAAGACCATACCTTGTTATGGGAAGGCAGAATTAAAAGAGATTTTTCCAGTTTTGGCTGAATGCTGACTGCAAGATGCTGATTGCTGTGGTTGTGAGAGGGATAACACTGTAGCTGTGACTGAAGGGTCATCTCCATCATCTCCCTCCCAGAAGCTGGTGTGAGCGATGAATGGTAGCAATCCCGCTGCAGTGTCTCCATATTTCTATTCCTCCATAAGTCAATTCCATCAAAAAAAATCAGCTTTCCTGCCTACAATACACCCCAATTTTGGAGGGCTGTATTTTGGGGAAAGGTATGCATGTGGTAGGGTGTGCAAGTAAATATGCTATATCAATGTAACACCCAGGATGTGTCTGGGGGCTTTTATTTTACCCAGACACATACAAGAGAAGCCAAAGCAAGTCCCTTTGAACTGTGCACAGGTTTATTGTGATGTTACCAATCAGGCAATATTAACAAGAACAGCCACAGACAGCAGAGAATACACAGACATAGTCAGATCTTAGGGCCCTCAGAATCAGTGTTCAGGTTTCGGGACAAGCTCCAGACTCCCACCCCTCTGCCTTTGTGCGGGAGAGTTTTCATAGTTTCATAGTTGTTAGGGGCTGGAAGGGACCTTACCGATCATCGGTCCAGCTCCCCTGCACGTGGGCGGGAAAGACTGCTGGGGTCAGATGATACAGTTTAGGTTCAGATTTCTATTTCCATCTGCTCCGCTGAGATTAGGATCTCTTGGCCAGTTCAGGAGGGACCAGGGAAACTCAGTCATGATCTGTGACCGTTGTTCTTTCCTCGGGTCACCTTATGAGCATTGGGTGTGATCACTGGCCTGCATTTCAACGCCCTTTGCTAATCGTTAACCCTTGTAATTCAGACTGAACTGCTTCTGGGACCAGAGCATCTGGGACTGCGTGTGCACATGCATTAACGCACCTTTGCTACTGAGCATTAAGTTTAGTACCTCTGTCATACTAGATAGAGCAGGGGCAGGCTTTTGGGTGGAGGGCACAGCTAGGGGCAGGTAAATACTAATTTTCTAAAATTTTAGGGGCTGCGTGGGCCAGACAGAATGGGGAGCGGGCTGCCCCATTTTGCCCACCCCTGAGATAAAGGGATTGTCAGCACTAATGTGCAGTAGCGAAGGGGGACTTTTTGTGACGCTTAACGCACAGCAGGCTATTGCTACCACACAGTAGCGCATTAGCACAGGTTTTGCCGCAAGGTGCCAAGGCAAAGAAGAACAGTCCACTGAGCACTGAAGCCCCTTCCGACACAGCGAGCAGGAGCGCAGCACTCCCCAGCATCAAGCATTTAGTCCAAATACAAGGGTAGAGCTCTCAAGGGAGTCTAGGCAGCCCACCCGCCATTGGACAGCGGTCTGAGTACTGCGGGCTTCACACCGCACGGGGCGGCGACGCGCAGGCGCGCGGAGCCCGGGGGTTGCCGGACGAGCGGCCCCGCCCCCTACGTCATCGGCGTGCGCCGGGCTCGGCGTGGTCACGTGCTCGTGTTTACCTGAGCTCGGCGGGTCGCTGCGAGGGGTGAGGGGTTGTGTGCGGTCCCTCGGCGTCTGGTTTGCGTCGTGCTTGAGCTCGCGACCTGTGACATCGGGTGTCCCTAACCGCCCCCCTCGCGCCGGCTGCTCCTCCGCTCGGGATGTCGGTGCCAGCCAAGCGGTGCGGGCGGCCGCCCGTGCTGTCCTTCCTGGAGAAGAAGAAGAGGAAGCAAAGCCTGGACAGGCGACGGGGGAAGACGAGGATCTACGTGGGGAACCACATCGACCGGTGGCTCACCCTGAAGGAGAAGTTGGATTTCAGAAACGACGCCGAAGTCGCGGGGTTTTTGCTGGACTTGTAAGTGACCCTTTCCCATGGTATGTTTGCGTGAGCAAACCCAGGCTTTTCTCAGTGGGTCTAATCCTGCACCTGTTCCTGTAACACAGGTACGACAACTACGACCCCCTGTTGAAAACGTCGACGTGCGCGCTGCCCGAGGGTGTGAGAAGGATCGCTGTGAAGGAGGGAAGATCTCCCCTGCCCAAGGACACTTCTTTAATAGCAGCTGACGGAACGTGAGTGAGGGTCTCTCTCTGCGTGATGGTAACGCAAAAAAGGTTTTTTATCTGTCTTTAATCCTACCCCAGACCACTGTTTTCTTTGTCTTTTCTTTAACTTTATTTATTACTGAATCCAGTGTTTAAAATAACAAATCCACTGTACAAAATAACACATCCTACGTTCAGAAGTGCGTCCAACCCACAAAAATATACATGAAAACAGATGCTGATCTCCCACCGACAGCGCTGCCACAACCCAAATTAATATCCATAGGAGTCTAGTGCTCCTTTCACCTCCCGACTGCTCTCTGACAGCTCCCTAGTGCCTCCATCAATAATTTTTTTTTATTTCTCCATCTGTATAGTAATTTGCTCTCTCTGTTTCCCCTAAACTTCACATAGTACTACAAATCCCACTATCTTCCACTCATCTCTACCCTCAAATTAATTCCAAATTAATTCCTAAGTGTTAATTCATAAAACTTGCACTTTGCAATTCAAAAATGTTTCTCATATTTTCTGGTTTGGAGGCAAGAGAAGATGCATTTTTAGCAGATTCCAAAAATTTCCATCGGATTTCCAGGTAAACATTTCTCCTGTAAAACACTGACATGGTAGGACAACTTTTCCATTTACTAAAACTTCCCAAAGTTTTTTTTTAAACTGGTCGGTGATGCTAGGGGTGTCACTTCTCTGTCAGATTTTTTGCAACTGTAGTTCTTGCAGCCACTAGAAGATGAATAATCAATTCCCTGTAACACTTGCATGTTGCAGAGTTCTCAGGAAGGTTCAGTATAAACTCTAAAGGGCTATCTCTTAATTGGTATCCTGTTATTTCCCTCACCATGTCTCCAACTTTCCAAAACAGTTTAATTCTGGGTCCCATCCACCACATGTGGTAGAATCCTTCCAAATGACCACACTACTTCCAGAATTTCTGTTCTTACACCGTAAATGCATTTAATTTTGAGCGGGGTGAGATACCATCAATTTGGGACTTTAAAATTATTTGATTATGTTCTTGTGCAGATGGGTGTGTGGGGATCATTGTTCCTGATAGTCTTCCATTTTTCTACACTAATTTTTCATCCAGATTATAGAGCTTCCTAATAATTTTTTAGGATTAAATTAAATATTATTATGTATAGGTGCTAAAGGTGATGGGTGGTAAAAGCTTAATTTTTTTATATAGTACTGTTTTCTTAATAAATGTTTAGAGAGCCTCTCTACAGGAGCATCTGCAACTCATTTTAATAATAAAAAAAAAAAGAAAGGAAAAAAGGAAAACTCAGGATGTGCATAAAAGTCTGTTGGGTCTACTCATGTTATCTGGTAAATATAACGTGTTAAATGGCATTTCAAAGTTGAATGTGTCCTTTTGACATGCACAAAGAGATTTAATGTAGAAGTAATTGTTCAATAACAATAGGTATTTTTATGATGTAGATATGGCAACGATGACCAGCTGTCTAAAGAATCTACTTGTTCTGGACCTGAAGATGTGAGAATTGTAACTGTGAAAGAAGAGAGGGATTTGTCAGATGACTGCTTGTCAGCAGAGACAGATGACACGTTAGTGACAGTGTTATTCCTACATGTCTTATGTCTGAAAATATTTTGTGTTGATTTTCATCACTTTTAATTTTGTTTATTAGAAGTTCATCATTCATGTGGTTATTTGTTGTTTAAAAACAACTTGTATGCTATGGATGGCTCAGGTGCTGGGAGAACCTCAGAGATGGTTTGGGAAAGTTGGAAAAATGTAGGGAAGCACACAGCAAACCTGCTTGTCTACTTTCTGCTTTCTGTAATTGAACATAACATTCTCAGACATAAATATAGCATATCCTACAGATATTTTACAGTGAAATAGTTTGTAGGTCTTGTTACTTTTAACTGAATGCAGTCTGTAGACAAAAAGGATTGTTGCACACGCAGTTCATTTTGCTCAAAGGAAAAATATTTCATTGTTGGCTTTTTGAGTGATGTGACATACAAAGTGACTTGTTAACCTATCTAAAAATAGTGCCGTGCTCATGGAGGCAACTACACCATCAGTCGACTGCTGATTTCTTTTACTGCAGTACCACCAATAACTGAGGCATTCACAGTTGAGATCAAAGGAGCCTCAAATAGGTATGATTGTCCATTACTCTTTATTTAGGTTTCATTTATCCACAACACTGTTACTGAATTATTTGGTCCACATCTTAGTTATCTGATCTTTTTAAAAAATATATTTTTTAATGTGTGCAGGGGGACACTGGGAGCCTAGGACATTACATTGGCATTGCATGGTGTGTCCAAACCCCTCGCTAATATGGTGAAGTATGTAAGGCATGCAGCATGTTTGTCTGAATCTCATTTTCTACTGTTACTCTTTGTGACTTTGCTAACTCTTCTCCCTTTGATTTTTGACAGGTGAGCATACGGGGGTTCTGGAAGCAATTCTTCCTGTGATACAGAAGCATATTTACAAGTCCGTTAGGTAAAATTAAAGCAAATGGCAAGCTAGAGGAAGGTGACAAACTCAGATACTTTCTTCAAGATGGCAGTTTTTAAAGTGTGACAGAACTCTAGCTTAGAAAGTAGCTAGGATCTGAAGTGGATGTTTGGGAACTGATCTAGCATGGGTAAGTGAATTTTTTTATGGATTACTTTGTTTTATGTCCTCCTAATGCTGAGTTTTCCTTCTTTTTGATCTCTCTTTTTGATCCCACAGCCAGCCTTCCTCAGCACCATGCGTAGCATACCTCCCTGGTAGTCTCTGTGGTTGGGTATATTGTAGAGACACCCAAGCAAACTCTGTATATGCTAAGTTCAGAAGTAGCATAGCCACATTTGAATGATTCTGTTCTGGACAAGTAGCTCTCCTGGGAGGCAGAGCTTAGTTAGTCTGCCTGCAGTATCTACTAAGGCAGCTTTGCTGCTTCCTGTTTCAGGGCTGGCTTGTGTCAAGACAGTGCACTGCTCTGAAATATAACTCTGTAGTGCTGAGGAGTGTTTTGAGAGGGCTGGGGCGTTGGCTGATCTTAACCAAGCCGCTATTACATCTGCCCTTTTGCCACTATTTGAGACTGCTGTTCTAGTATGTCCAAAATTCTGTGCAGAGTGGTTTAACATCAATTAAGCTTTTTTCACAATCAAGGATTAGGCAAGTATATGGTAGTCTGGTGAAATCTAGTAAATCTCATTTATGTGAAGATGCATGTTGGGATTAACATTAGTTTACTCTGAAGACACATGCTAAATACATATATTGTTAAAAATAAGCCAGGTTTCTAGATATATGTACACTTGAGGATGTAAAATGAATAAATAGCAGTTAAGAACTAGAAAATTGGAAATACAAGCTTTTTTATTATGGAACAAGAATTGTTTAAGACACTGACACTACTGAAGAATGTGTGCATGGATCACTTGCATGGCCAAATATAGTGTCTACAAGTGATACCGTTTAAGTAAGATATGTAGACTGCTGTTACCTGAGTGTTTGTATTTCTTCACAATCTGCAATGTATTTTTCCTTGTAGTATGCTTGTTGAGGTAGCATAGTACTATTAACCCTATTTTATAGATGGGGAAACAAATATGAAAAGCAAATGTGCTGCCCAAAGTTAGAGAGGCAAGGTCTCTCAGGGCAGGGAATTAAATCTGAGTTTCCTGAATCTGAAGTTAGTACTCTAATCACTAAGTGAGTTATAGCAAAGATGGTGGTGAGAGTCTTTCTCAGCTTAGCAAAAAACAGTTTGTTTCACTTGAAAAGGTTGATCCTTTACCTCTTCAGGATATTGTTTTTCTTTTTGGTTTGTTTGAAAGGTCTAAGAATTCAGTTCCCAGGAAATATTAATTTATTGCTCTCATAGTGAAGTGACATGTACTTACTTAAAGTACTGGTATGTTTAGCAGTTATACTGCAGTTTGTTTTCCACATACCCTTACTTAGCTAATTAATATTTGTAAACAAATAATTTTAATGCAACCTTTTGAACAATTGGTACATAGGACTGAAAGAGATCTCATGGGCCACCAAATTCAGTCTGATGGATTTGCAGAAAACTGTTTACCAGGGATTCCCCAAATCAACACTTCAGACCCTTGCGTGCAACTGGCAAGTCACAAAACAGCACTATGACAGGCCAGAGGTAGAAGCAGGGGCAAAGACTTTGAAGCACATACAATGTGAGGTGAAGTCTTCAAAGCTCTTCCTGGATCTCTGGTAAATCAGGATAGACTTCAATGTCAAAAAACCCATTGAGATGAGAAGCTAGCATTTCTGGGATTAACCTACAGCATAAAGTTAGGTGAGTGTATGATGCATACAGAAGCATGTCTCCTGTCTTCATATTTATAAAGACTTATTTTGTCTAAACAGTATAAATGAACAATCAGTTTATTCAGTGACCCCGTTCTTGTCAGTGCCACAGTAATTGAGTTTTTCATTAGGGTAAAACTAAATTTGTGAAGTGAAGTGAATTAGTCCTCATTATTGCTACTGCTCATGTAGTGACAGTAATACTATTACAACAATATGTTTCTGGGCCCTGTTGTGTGTTGAAGTTGGACATAACAGTACCTCCTTTAAAAATGGTTGTTGCTAAAGAGTTTTCCTGACAGTTGTGGGTCCTTCCAAGACATACTGTGTACTAGAGTATACTCTTCTTCCCAAGGAGACTTTTGTTTGGAGGGCTGGAAAACAGTATCCAAACTGGTCAGTTTACAATGGTTTAAACCAAGTTTGGACTATGAGAACACATCCAGTAGAGGAGGGATGTAAAAAATGTGGACCACGGGCTGGTCCCAGCACATGGAGCTATGTCATCTGGCCTGCAGGGGTCCAAGAGGGGCCCAGGACTTCAGGGGTGGAGCGAACAGGTCCAGGGGCAGGTCCATTGATGAATTCCCAACAGGCTTCTGTATGCAGGGGCACATGTTGGTGATGGAGGAGTTAGCAAGAGGTGTATTAATCTTTGTGGCTAAGGAACCCACAGTGGTGAATGCCACTACTCATGCCATCATTGGAGGTGAATCTGGATCTAGCATGCGAGGAACTTCACAGTCCAGATGTGACAAGGAGTCAAGAATTTGATACCCCTGTATAAGACTACTAAAATGAAGTTCATTAAACTGAAGATTAGTAGCCACCACATATATGCACAGGTTTTTAAATGCTTGAATGGGATGAGTTGGAGATTCCTGGACCTAAGAAATGAAAACTGTAATGCAGTGTTAAAGTCTTTAGACTTAATGTTCTGAGATGAATGGGAATAGTTCACACTATTTCCTAAGGGCAAATCTTACATTCTGTTTTTCAGTTCTAGAGGACTTTTTGTCAGTGTCTGCAGCGAGGATTTTCTGAAATTATCCCACCTTCCTGTAGAAGAGTTGAGAAGACGTGTTTAAAATGCTGATAGCCCTTCTAATGTGATATAGGAGATTTTCCTAGAATGCTCAGTGTAGATAAGGTTTGCTAGTGGAACCACTGCAGTTCTGATGAAGTTTGGAGGAGCTTGTGTGGCATATGAGTACCTCTTCACACAGATGATTCAGTTGAGGACCCATGACTACTTTTCAGGGTACCTTCTTCACCCCTTTCACCCTGTGTTATAGAACAAGTGATGAGGAAAGGTCTACCCTGAGGTTGCAGTAGCAACCACAGAGGACCTCTCCTCTGCTGCTGGATAGTGGACTTGTAGGGAGATGAGTAAATTGTTTTGGCTTAAAAGAATTTCTCTATAGAACCTGATTACTCAAGCTGCATGTAGAGCTATGAGTTGAGCACCTCTTGTCACTTTGGGTATATTCAGAATAGTAACATGTTTTTGGTTCAAATATGGAAGGGTATCTTTTTAGCCACATATATTACATGTGGTTTAAAATCATTAAAAAAAAATCAGTTCACAAAGAATTGCCACCTCCTCACCACAGACAAGTAGATTTTTCCAAAACTGACAGTTTTTGCCAGCATGCTTTCAGCTGCAGCATTGCCAGTGCCTAATATGGAAATCCTTACTTGAACTCGAATGAACTGATGTAACCAGTTTCCTTTTTTAGCTTATTGTGTTAATATTTTATATTAGGAAATGTTTACTTATATCATCTACCACTATTTTCCTACTGTAACTTCTGAAGTGAATGCGAGACTACATTTTTGTTCTTACAGCAAAATAAGATATTTAGTATACCTTAACTTTCATAGTTAAATTCATTGCTACTTTATATGCTAAACTAAGGAATTATATTGAAAAGAAATATTGCAAATATATACTAATATGGCAAAAAGTATTGCACATGAGACATAAAAATGAAATGTTACCAATTTTCATAATCCAGGAATTGGAAACAGAAATGGTCAAGTGACGTTCTGTTGCTAAATACTTTTCCAAATATAACTCCTGTGTTAATAATACCATATTTGTATTACTATTTCTGCGACCTTCACAAATCTAATCGTTAATGATTATTCTCATTTATTTTCAGACTGACCAACAGGAGGAGAATCAAGCGCTTGCTTAACGGTGCTCTGACATTTTTGGTCCCATCTGGTTTTGCTGTGAGGATTTTTTTTTTTAATGGAAAACTTATTGTAAGCTGTAGAATAAAAGCCCATGTTAATTGTTGATCAGCCAATTAAAATTCATTAACTAAAATTTCACTGTGGTATGTTAACATTTAATAAAGCATGCGGAGTGGATTGTTTCATGATGGGAGTCTGGAAACCAGAGGTGACTGACACTGTTGTTAAACATGGTTCTCTGATGGAAAAGAGAAACAATTAAACCACGCTATTAGGAGATAATCTGAGATATGTTTGAGAATTATGTTTTGCTTCCTATAGTCTGGATTAACACACTAACATATTCGTAAACATTTTGTTAATCTCCTGCAGCTATGGACAAGATGTATTTGAACAGGCTATCAGTACAAAGAGGCATTTAGGCTGTATTGTTCTTTTCCAGAAAATAAGAGAACAGGTCAGATATTATGTCATGGATTTATTTAGATATATTTCATTGTTAACTATTTTGATCTCTCATTTTGGTCTGCCAAGTAGTGGAAACTAATATAATGCTTTATGAATCTATCAATTATTTATAAACAGGACAGTAAATAGGACACCAGCTTGGAATGCTCACCGTTATTATTGAAACTCAATAGAGTCTTAGCATGTTTTGCAAGTTTTTTTTTTATGTAGTTACTGGTTATAAGTAGCCTTCAAACTTGTTGTTATTTCAGAATAGTGAATTGAGTGTGTGTTCAGTTTATGCTTGTCAAATGAGTTTGATAATATCTGCGAGCTAAGTGGCCAAGAACTTTAATCTGTCAACCACACTCAGGCTTCAGATCTTGATCCTGCACCAATTAACTCAGTCAAGCTTTTCTCTGCTTATTGACTTGTTTGGGAGCAGGGTCAGGCTCTTGTCGAGGACACACAAAATATGCAGTTTTAAAAACCATTTTAGTTTACCTGTTGTAATTGAACAAATTCTTTGTTTTTTAAATTAATTGTTCTGTTGCTACTTTTGAAATACAGTAACTGAAAGATCTCCTGTTTGTATAACTATTTAAGTGTTAAACTGCTGATTTATTTTTTTTTTTAAATGAGCAGAAGGGAACAGCATTTGTTTTGGAACTGCCCTCTGAGAAGAAAAGTTTTAGCACTTCCCATGATCCCCTCTCTCTCCACCCTCCCCCACCTTTGTGCCTTTCAGTTTCCTCCTGGCTGCCTCATGTTCATTAATGCAATTCCAGCTATTGAATTGGGCTAGCTGAGAAGACAGACATTTCTTTAAGCTCTTTCTCCAACTTAACTTTGGCATCACAGACCAAGAAGGATTCAGCTCAGTGTGGTCAGTCACATTCTGGAGCCAAACATACAAGAGCAGCTTCAGTGCACATTAACGAGAGATTTTTGGCAGGGAACTTGTTCCTGTGTCATGTTTAAGTACTGACTGCCAGTCTGATCTCCCCAAATTTTACTAATTATAAGTACAGACTTGATATGTTTGTATTAATAAGAATAGCTTAAAATTACATACACATAGATTTTTCGGTTGGTGCATTTGTTAGTTAAGCAACAAATTGTGGTTCTGTTAGTACATAGTATCTGAATATGGTACAGTGCATATAATTACCAATGATATCTTAAAAAAAAAATTTTTATTCCTGTTGTGACATATGCACTTGGGAGTTGAAGGGAATTGGAAATTGTGAAGGGAAAAGTAAACATTGCTCCTTTTTTGTTTTTGCAGTATTGCAGCATGCAGGGACTATCCCTCTAGAAGATGAGAAATAGTTGTACACTTGATTTTGGAGGGCAGTGGTCTTGTCCAGTGAATCATGCAAAAAGCAAGTTGAAGTATGAGCTCAAGTAAAAGGGAAGAAAAACAGTTGCAAAAGCTTGCTCTGCTGCTGTTCTACCAGTATATTAAGTCCAAAAGAGGCATGGGCAAATGGCCAGTTGAGTAAAGATGTTGACTACCTTCCCAACAACATTAAATCTGGGTGCATGGCCACAGATCATGTTGAAGGATGGCATCTTTTTCCATTTCTTACGTATTGGCTTTCAGTTGAAATACAGAACAGTAGTCACACAAACATTTTTTTTTTAAATGTTGCATTACTTCTGCCCTGCCTTCTGTGTAGCCATAGAACTACTGAATCTTTGCAATGTAAGCATTCTGGCTGGATTTAAATTTGGATATACTTGATACCTGCAATCTAAATGAAGACAAACTTATTTACATGGGAATTTGACTTTCAGATCACCGTATTTCATAAGTACTGTATTTTGAAGTTGTATTTATTACCCTTACCTTTTGGCCTGGCAATATTTTCCCCTTGTTTAAAATCTATATAGTGGTGATTGGGCTCCATAGCTAAAGAAATGTTAATATCCAATGGAAAACTTTAATGTATTTTGTTTAGAAACTCTTCCAATGATCTGTATTTTCTGTCACTCCATTCTTAGGGTGATTTATAATACTTCTAAGGACAAGTTTATTTAATATTTCTCTCAGACTGAAATAACTCTAGACCTTCAATTCATTCCCAGTTGTTTTTGTGAAGAGCTATAGCAGTAACATAGGAAATTGCGTTAAATTGTTGTCATCAATTAAATGACATTTACTTTAACTTTCAGTGGCAAGTTAACGTAATAGAAATATAATGATATTAAGGATCTGATTTTAAAATGATACACCTTAGGAAATCTAGTGTACTTTTTCTCTGAGCATTATGAATGAAGAGTGAAATGCTCACAGGTTTTAGAGACTAGGCTGTCAGCATGTAATAGAGAAATGTTTTGGCTAATTTCATAAAAGTTACTTTATTCCTGTCCCTTGAAATCCTTTGTGACTTCCTGGTTCACTGAAGGTACTCTTAACATCTCATGCCTCATAAGTTGCACAGATTTCAGGTATTTGAGACAGTAATGAAAGATTTGTTTTATTGTCTCTATAGAAACCAGGAGGTGAGAGCTCTTGGTGAGGCAAGAAATGTAAGGTTAAGTAACCCTTCTATGCTGAACAACATATTTTCTTTGCCTCTTTCTCTTCCCACTTCCTCTCCACCCCATGTGCACACACACAATAGTTTAGTAGTGAGATCTAATGGACATTTTCAGAGTTTAAAAGCAGCTTCTACTGAAGGGAATGCCAAGCAGATAGATCTTGATCATTAGTTTAAAGTTGCAAAATAATTTCCAAAATACAACTCCCCCCTTAGTAGTGGTATGCCTTGTTCTGAAATGTTTTCCTGTTACAGTGAAGCTAAAATCCCATAAAGAGGGTTATTGCAGTATTCAGATCCCATTATCAAGAGTCAGGCAGCTTAGACAACAAGCCTACAACGTCTTATAAATGAAAATGCTCTTGCTACATAGTCTGTTGGAGGCCAGCCTTTTTGGCAGCCATGCCACAAATTAATCCTGTATCCTCCCCAGATACCAGTTTGATCCCTTTCCCCTGCCTGATCTGCTACTCTGCTTTCTGCTCCCAGCCCTGTGCTCCCTGCCTTCTCTGCTTTCTGCTCCCAGCCCTGTGCTCCCTGTCCAATTTTGCTGCCTTACTTTCTGCTTCCTGGCCCCTCCCTGGTCTGCCACATGCCACAGGCTGCCTGTGCCATAAATTGTGCACTTCTGGAATAGTGTATACCTTTCCTTTTGTCAGTGCCATTTTGGTTAACCAGAAAGGAACTGAAATGAGTGAATTCCTGCTGTCCAGTTCTCTGTATAGGGTTCTTGCTGACTTCAGACACCTGGTTCACAGAAAAGAATAAGCTACGCTACCCGTTGAATGGTGTTATATGTCTCTGTGAATATGATGTGATTGGGTTTTGTTCTTTGTTTTATTTAGTAAAACCTGGCTGAAGAGATGCCATTGCAATTCTGCTTTGGGGAGGTAATTGTTTGCCCCTTTTTTGTAAGGGAAGTAATTATCTAATATAGAATACTGGAGGTGTTTTTGACAAATGATTAGTGTTTGTGATCTTTCGCTCATGAACGGTATAGAGTACTATGTTTATGTCTGTTCTTCAGGGATATAAATTATGAAAATACAATGAGGAGGGTGGATGAAATCAAAAGACGAGTCTCTGTTTAATTATAGTAAGTGCACTCACAGGTTTGTACAAAGACATAACTAGCAATTTTGGTGCCCTAGGCAGAGACTCTGAGACCCTGGATACTTCTGCTGTGCTATGGCCTCCCTGGGGACCCCCCCCTTCTGGCTTCCCCTCTAAATTGGTACCTGGGCTGATGCTCTGCTCATTCACCCCTAATTTTGCCATTAGGTTCGTACTTGGTTAGCGTTTGGGTTTGGGTTTAATCAAAACTGCATAAATGATGAGAGAGCCTGCCCAAGCCTTTTGACTTAATAGCTATGTTTTTAGGTCATATGTTGTATAACAAAGGGATGACCTAATCTTAAATTACTTTAGAAATGAATGAATGCACTTCCCAAGGTGATAGTTTTGCATTGAGACAACATATCAGTATCCAAGGATCAGTCATTTTGGCCCCAAATTAACATGCCCACTTTTAAAGCTCTATAAGAACAAAGGTGGGAACAGGACAAGACTCTGTGCCAAAACCAAACGATATATTTGCATTGTTTTAACTGTAAGATCTACAAAAGCCCCAATGGAAAGTAGTTTCGAATCTCTCTGTTGTTAATAGCACAAAAGAAGTTTAATTTCAGGAAGACTGAATTTTCAAGTCATTTTATGAGAAGCATTCTTCTGGGAAAATGCTTATGATGCATTAGAGGCATGACAAAATAAATACATAAAGTCATTTTTTAAACTGATCAATTTGCCTTTTATACCAGGGATGAATTTGGTCTTCCATAACAGAATGCAGTTTGTTAGATAAAGTAGAAGCCCACTTTTGTTTGGATCCTGCGGGAAAAATAATCCTTCCCCAGATGGAGAACACTGTTCAGAATTTTTAAAGACACATTTACAAACACTGCTAAGAGTGCCAACCATCATTATATGAGGAAATGCCCAGTAGCAGTGGTTATTTGAGAGCATCGGTGCTATATATTGGACTGTACTGGGAGTCCTCTTGAAAAGTTCAGGTAGTACAATAATCGCCAGTTTAGTAATGCATGTTGGCATGACAAATTATACTTGTTCCTGGAACTGCAGAGTGCCTTATGGTTTCCTTGGTCAAACAGTGGTGTTTTTGTAGCAGCTTTTATTTACCTTCCATCTTATTTCACAACATATATTTGGGGGGGAGGGGGGGCACAAGGGCAAATGCCTTGGAAGAATGTTTCTACTTGGAAAAGCGTAGTGAAAATTGGCTTCTCTTTCCATTTTAAATGTCTGTACTTGAAGCAGGGGAAACATTATAATTTTTGATACTTGCAAGTAGTAAGACGTTCAGTTCAGGTGGCACACAGATCTTTTGATACTAGGCAGTTAGCAATATCAAGCAACAAACGTAAAAAAGTAAGTAGATATGCAGTACAGATATCCTTTTTGTTTTCCATTTCCTCAGAAATACCTTTTAAATTAAGGCTTCCAATTCATATTTATTTTCCACAGTGCACACAGTGGAAAATGAGTAACTTAAATATCTATCTGTATTCTGAGCAAAGTGGGCACTTGACTTAAATTAATTTACTGATACATTATAAGAGTGCCTTGGCCAAGATTATTTAAATTATTGTATTACAAAGAAGGGAAATGTCTAAAAGATAACAACCTTAAGAGAATCTTCTGTTCAGTTTTATTTCTTTCCAGGAGGGCAGTTCCTGTTGGAAGGGGGCTTTAATGAATATGGGCAATGATAAGAAAGTAATCTTTGGTTGTTTATACACATAATCTTGGGGGTTCGGGGTACTTTTAATTAGAGTGGCTCCATTCTGGCTTCAGCCACAACAGGGGTCATCATCCACTGACTTAAGTAGCTTTTGTTGCATCTTCCTTCATTCTAGAAAATCAAATGCAAATAAAATAAAACCAACCAAAATGACAACTACAGATTCGTTCAGTTAGAAATGAACAAATAGAGCTGTGTTGGATCGAGATCGGAGAAGGCTACTTGAACCCCTTGTGAGATGTGAAGATTATTCTGATTTGATTTAATTAAAAAAAAAAAATTATTGGACCTCTCTCAGTAATTACTATCTCTGGTCACACAATTACTTTGTGTTCTTGAACAGTCCCTATAGCTATGGCCTCTTTGACTGCTGAGATTGGGTTGATGCTTGGAATTCGCATTTGTTGCTCCTGGTGTTTCAGCTTTTAGTGATGTGCGCAGAGGAAGTAGTACTTTAGAAAATGAGTGACATTGTGGATGTTCACATAACAGTTCTTTTTGGTTTTGATTTTTCCATTTTTCCTACAAAATTGACCTGCACAGTGGTTATCATGTATGACTTTGAAGATGGTAGAAACATTACATAGACAGAGATAGTTGAATTTAACATTCTTCACCTTCCAGTAATGATAAACTGTGGGGTATTCATGTCACAGCACTTTTTCTCATCTCAGAATATTTTGGCATTGGTGCTTCTGTAGTAGTTCCCAATTTTTTTTTTTCTTGCCAGTCATCACTGTGCATGGTCCTCAAACAGCCACCTGAGTAGAGTACTTAATTGTGGCAAACAAAGTGTGTTACAGTATCTGTGAATCTCTGAAAGATCTCTACATTTTGAAGTGTTTACAATTGTCCAGTCTTCCCCCGCCCCCCCAGTATTGCTCAAACGGCTTTGTGTCTGACTGTGTGTATCTTTTGTAAGTAGTTGCATGCAGCATGTTTTGGCATTTATTTATTTCTTCTAATGTTATGGTTCTGCACTTTAGTCTGCCTCAGATCATTATGTAATCTTCTGACTTGGGGAGAAAACTGTCTATCATGGCTTCTACCCTGTCAAGTTTTTTTTATAGATCTGGATCATACAGCTTTGGTCTACTGCAAATAAAGAATTTGTCCCAAATGGAAATTTTTTAATGTATTCCCATCGAAAGCATGTCAGAGGTCCAAAGTTTTGCATCTTTTGTATTGAATTGGACTTGTCAGACTACTCAGCTTGCATTTTGAAGTTTAGCCGTGGTTTTCCCTCAGCTGATCTCCCACAATTGCCTTTATATTTGATGGCCTTATTCACATTTTGAATCTACACAGGAACATAAGAATTGCCATATACTGGATCAGACCCAAGGTCTATCTTTTCTTGTATTCTGGCTCTAATAGTACCCAGTACCAAATGCTTCAGAGGAAGGTTTAAGAAACTTGCAGTGGCAAGATTTTTGTCTCTTATTCCTCCCTTCCACTGTCCCTCAGTATCATCTTGGTCTATAACATCTTTTATTACAATAGCACCTAGAAATCCCAATCCTGAACCAAAAACAATCCCATTGTGCCAGGCACTGTATATTCACAACAAAACGTTGGTCTCTGCTTCAGAGAAGTTATCACGTAAGCAATGACTGGCTTAAACTTTGAAGCTACAGAATTCGTTACCTTTCATTATGATAGCCATCTTGATAACCATCTGATCCCTTTATTCCCTAATGTTACTGTGCTCTCAACAACTTCCTGTGACAACAGTTTCCATGGTTTAACCCGTTGTTGTGTGGAAAAACTATTACCTTTTATCAGTTTTGAATTTCTCACCTTTTAATTTAATTGAAAAGGTTTAATTTCAATTTAACTTAAATGAAATTTAATTGAAAAACAACATGTTCCCAGTGTGCTTTCTTTTTGATACTTGTTGTTCTCTCTTTAATCCTCTTTTTAAGGCAAAAAGTCAGTCTTTTTCTGCTTTCTTTAAATGAGGATTCTTTCATGCCTTTGATCACTTATTTCTCTTCTCTGAATCCTCTATGATTTCATTATGTTGTTTGAGACAGGGGTGACTAATGCATGTTGTATTCCAGATAAGAGTGCATCATTGATTTCCATAAAGGAAATATAATGTTTTTGTATTACTCACCATCCCTCTTTACATAGCCTCACATCTTATTTGCTCAATTTGCAGTAAGTGTCCAAAAAACTGAGGTTTTCATCAAGCTGTCTGCAATGATGCACAGGTTCCTTAGGATACTGGATGATGTAAGAATACTTTTAATTTTCATCCTTTCAGTATGAGTTACTTTTCATTATTGACTTTGAATTTCATTTGCCACTGTGTTGTCCATTTGCATATCTTGTTTAGGTATCCAAAATTCCTCTTGGTTCTCTCTGGTTTTGACTAAACTGAAGAGCTCTGTTACTTGCAGATTTTACTACCTCACTATCAACCCCCCCTTTCTAGGTCCCTTTATAAGGTCTTATGTTTAACATATATTTAGAACCTTGAGAGACCCTGCTGTTTAACTTTTTTTTTTCTTAACCTAATACAAACCCTTAACTTGTCTGTTTTAATTACAGTGTCTGGAACTGGTTACATTTTGCTTTTACGTGTTATTACTTGGCGATAAGGAGACTTTGTGATGTATTTATTTGGCAGCACACTGGGATTTCTTTCAGAGTAGTATTTTATATCTCAGGCTGTTAAACACTTCATCAAATAATTTAATCATCTCTCCTGCTTCTTGTTCCATAGAGAAACTGTACCCTTTTTGTTTTATCTGCATTTATAGAAAACTGTTCAACTCAAGTAATATGGGACTTCCTGTTGTACTATTTCAGCCTTTACTGAATGATTTATCTTTATACAGGCACACCCTGGTGTTGATGGCTCTAGATAGGATCATGGTAGACACAAAAATAAGAAACAGATTTGTATTTTTGTTTTAATTATTCTAACATTGGCAATCTCTAATTCCATTGTTGTGATGGGTATGTTGCTCTTAGCTGCATTCTCTTTAAATTCTCTGCTCGTTCATTTTATATCTGTCACAAACTAATATGTAGAATCTTGCTGTATGAAATGTATTAAGAAACCCTATTTCTCCATTCCAGTGGAACCTTGACCTCCAGCTAGCTGTATGTTCCTTAATGTATTTTGCTTCTGTTGTTTGCATTACTGCTAAGAGCAATACACATTTGTGAAACAGTGATGGTTGTTGCATACATTAGCTAGCATTCCTTGTATTTGGACACTTTTCTGTCATGATTACTTCTCTGTTGATTTCAGCCGCATTTGATTTCTGTTACTTGTTCGGTTCTTGAATCTGGTTGTCTTACCGTGATATGCATTTTTAATTAACAGGTATTGAAAGATTAGGAGTGCCTTCAACACTTTTTCATGTGTGAAGTGTTTTTTGTGAGTTGTGTAAATATCCAGTATTTGCAAAGTCTAATCCTTTTTTACAATCACCTTGCTCTGACCTGGTTATTGGTTATACCAAAAATAATTTAGATGCCACAACTAGTCCTTTTGTTGACAGATCAAATTCCACAACTTAGATTTGTTACGTAGGTCTTTAATGGTCAACTGAGCAAGGGCTCAGTAATCGGTTTGAAAATAAGCCTTTCCCAGATGACCTTTCATGATCAGTTTTCCTGAAATTTTTGAGGGTCTTTGTTTAGCACTCTATTTCCTTTCATGCATCCACTGAAAAAACATTACATATACTTTTTGCCTCAACTTAGCTGTATGCAGAGGGCTTCACCTTCTTTAGTTTTTCTTTTAACCATTAACTTTTAAGGAAATGTGGACCTCGCCTATGCTAGGGAGTTGTATAATGCCTACTACTTGTATTACAGTATAATCTTCCTGATGGGGAGGTAAAAATGGTTTATAAAAACAGAACTACTATGGAACAAAGCACTTTTTATGCACGTATAATATCTATTCTAGGGCTTGTACTTGTATAACTATGTTAGTTTAAAAGCAATGTGCCTGTGACATATTATACTAGTACAAATTTCAAGTGGAGATTAGACTTAAAAACTGCTACAACCATCTGCTTCGATTGTCTGTCAGGGTCCCTCCTAAGTGATGGGATCGGGCAGCTTTGTTAGCTCCTTTTTTTACAAGGTTTAGTTTACTTCTGTCATTAGATAAGAAAGGTATGACAAAAAGGAATTCTGCTAAAATACTGGAACTCAATATGGGTTGAAATTATGAGAGATTAAGACCTTTGTCATGTGATAGTGGTTACTGTTCCTTAGAGGAAGTATCTCCTCAGGGTTTCATGGAGAAATAACAGCTGCTTTTAATTCTCATACCACAACTTTGTCATGTTATTCAAGTTCCAGATATATGGATATTTGTAAAAGTTACTCTGAATAGTCTTAAAGTTCTTCTTACTTAAAAAAAAAATCAGTATACATGTTCAGTGATATCACAATCGATTAACTTAGCTGATTCTTACAGTGAAAAATAATGAGTTATAATTTCAATTCAAAGACAATAACTGCACAGTATTTTGATGACAGTTGTTTGCCAGTGGAAAAGACTTAGCTTTTAATAACAGCATAGAAATGTAGCAAAACATCAGATTGAGAAAAGGTCAGATATGGATGGGTTTGTTTTTATTTGCTTATTTCTTTTTAAGGAAATAAAAATAGAAGAGTTATGCTCCTGCAAGTTGACAGGAATTAAAAAGAAAACTTTTTCATGAACAGAAACTGAAAGGTTCACAGTTTTTGTTTTTTTTCCCCCAAGAAATTAATCATGACAAATATAGTCTTTGCCAAAATGTGAAATGGTGGGTGTTTGTGTGCCCACCCTGTAAAAATGCAAAACATACCTGATAACAATACCCCTGAATCATCTGCCCTCAATTTAAATGTTAAAACTTCAACAGTAAAATAGACATCAAAATAAAATGGCAAAGAATACTTTAATCCCTGTTACAGGTGAGCTACAAAAGTAATAAAGAACTCTACAGAAGAAAAAGTACATCTTAATTGGAAACATCAATGTTTCCAGAGAGAGAGATTTTGGAACTACCTTATGAATACAATTATTATTATTATTATTATTATTACTATTATTATTATTCTCTGATGGGGCGGGCTGTCGTCTGATTTTTATATTAACCTCTTCGTAAATTTATTAATCTACTCTTATTCTAACAGTTCAGAGATCATGATGCTACTTGTCTCATTTTGTTCAGGTTACCTTGCTTTACTCTGTGTGCTTTTGATTTACCTTCTGGCTGTGGCTCATTTCAGTGTTTCTTTTACATAGCCATTTCTCCCTTCTTGTGCACGTGGGTCTTTCGCACGGCAACAACAGGGAAAATGTTTTGTTTGCTTGTTTTGTTGTTGTTTTTCTTTAAATAGGACAAGGTGATTCTAAAACAACCAAATTTGGCATAGAAATTTGGGGTGGTGCCAGGCTGGAAATGAGTTCAACTCTTTTAAGATCTGAGGGGGACAACTAGATTTCAGACTGACAGTCTCTCTTTAACTTGCCCTTGACTCTGCTGCATCACATGATTTCTTGCACTAGAAACTTTAGTAATCCCTAAGAAGCCACATTATTGCCTCTGAAGGGGTGAGCTGGGCAGCTGCACCGTGCTGCATTGATGTGAATGTGCCGTATGCTCAGGTGCGGGCTGTTCTCCCTGCCCCACCCCTGGGGCCTTTGGCAGTGTTTACAAACACAGCTCTGCCTAGGTCACTGCCCAGGCACTGCTGATGATGTCATCTTGAAAGCACATGTTTCCCTGCAGCTGCAAAGCTGGCAGGTTTTCTGCGAGCAGGGGGGCTCAAAGTGCAGTTTGAACAGCAAGCTGCTGAGATGGTGCCCCAAGGATGAAGCAGACATGTCCATGCCCCTTATTGACTGGCCCAGTGCTGCATGGTGTGGGTTAATCGGAGATTATTGCCCTGCACGTTGCAACCTCCATAAGCAGCTTGGGGACCCAGAGCATCTTGGGTAACATGGTTTGTAAACCAACTGCAGACATTTGTGTTGGCTGCAATAATGGGTCTGGATTTCCCTTTACTGGATGGGAGTGCGCACAAGGTTGTAAAGTACAGCAGAGAAAAAACCTTGCTGGTGTTCTTGGCAATATCATATGACTTAGTACTGAATGTTAAATCTTATTAACTTTACATAGCAAGACAGCTAATTAGTTCTGATCTACATACTTAGCAAAGTGTAACATTTAAGTTTTTAGCTCATTATTCTCCTTGACCTACAGTCCTGTAATTGTTTCAATACTGTGCATGTCAGTACAGAAGCATGAAATAGAGAATCAGGGATAAATTCCTCTTCCCCCACCTTCCAAAACCACAGGGAAAGGAGCAGTCAGGCAAGCTAGAGGAGCCTCCCTTATTTTGGGGGAGATTTTTAAGTATGTTTTAAATGGTCTCACGTTTGAAGATTTTCGTGCTGTTTTAAATTTAAATCTTAAATCTCTGTCTTTGAAGGCAGGACCTCTAGTTTTTAGAGGGGAACTGTCCTGTGTTCTTAAGCTATGTAGTCTGGAATAAGACTATATTTTAATTTCACCAGATTTCTAGTTGCAGCAGCATTTACATCCAATAGAGGTTTCAATTTGTACATGGCAAGGTTCGTACACATCCAAGGAGCATTCTCCCACCAACCCCCCCCCCCTTTTTTTTTATTGCTCTATTTAGAATTACATCCATAACTTTAAAAAAAATCTTACTTTTGACCAAAATAATCTCTCGCTTTTAAGCAACCATAAGACTATGGTTTCAGTGTTGTAAACAATTATGCATACAACTGAATTAAAGAATCTAAATTCCATTATAATTAACAGACATGCAGTAGCACAGGTACGGGCTGTTTTGAAATTTGATTGGGTGGGTGGGTGTGTGTGTTGTTACTTAAATAATGTTGCACGTCAGCTTTGATTTTTTTTTTTTTTTTTTGGTTATTAAAAGTGGAAGCATGCAAGATATGTATAATAAAGGATTATTTATGGAACATAATGGTTTGGTGAGCTGTTAATGTCAGTTGTGTCGATGAGTACTTTTAGGGACACTTATTCCACAGAGTATTGATCCAGCTACTATTGTGCTGTGTTGATGGGAAGTCTGTACATTTAGAAAAGTGTATCTTATGTTGTCCTACTGTAGAGCACATGCACTCAGTAAAAATTCATGACGGAAATCCTCAGCCTCATGTAATTAAATTACTTTCCTCGCAACAGAGAGAATAGTACATGCCTACATTAATAAGTACCTATGAAAATATTATGTAATTACACCCATTACATGTAAGAATATAATTATCTTCCAGTGGGTGAAGAATTACTGTAATTTATAAACAGTTATTTAAAATGTGCTTGGCTGATTAAAAAAATTTACATTGAGATCTGACCCCTATCCAGAACTGACTGAAATTTCATATGTAAATCATAAACACTGAAAATAGGGATATGTAATGGAATTGTTGACCTTAATTTCCATGAGACTAACAGGTGGTGCTGTAATATTTCAGTGTGGATTAGACAACATTAATCTGTTCAGCAAAGGGGGCCAAATTAGTGGGGTTTACTTTGAACTCCAGTTAGCTTCAGTGGGGGTCATAGATACTCAGCACCTCAGAAGATTTGCTTCTGTGGCCCAAATCCACAGTCCCACTCCTAGCCTCGAGCCAGGCGGTATGGCTATGCAGGGTGAAAAGGATCCCCGACCCTTCACCTGAAGGCTGTGATTACTTATGTCGTGTTGTTAGGCCAGGACCAGGTTATGTATACCTGATAGGTATTTCTGTCCCTGCACATGTGGAGACCCAGCATAGTGCCCTGATGAGTTTAGTGCAAGGTGTGCGACTTACCTGTCCTTTTTGTAAAGTTGAATGGTAAATCACAAACAGGGTAGGGTGAGGTCTGCTGTCATGTGGCCTCCTCCTATTATATATGGAGGAAGGAGATGAATTTCTTTCAAATGAGAAATGGAGTGGCAGAAAATATGTACTGTTTGGTTAAAATCAGAGTTTTCACAAGTAGACTTTGTTGTTTGGTGTTATTATCAGCATAGCATTAAAAGAACTTACTGTTGAACCTTCTGCAACTTTTGTAGGGTGTTATACTGGTTGCAGAATGCTTTAAAAACAATTTATTTCTGCATTTAGTAATATATAGAAGTGTTAGAGTGATGTTTTAAATATAGACTAATGCAGAGGAAAATTAAAATACTCTCTTTACAATTTTTTTATGGTAAGGGAAAAACTAAGACTTTGCAGCATATATTCATATTTTTTCACTGTGTGAATAGTGCTTTTTAATGTTTTAAGTGTTAATTTATGAGTAGCTTGTGGTACTAAACTAGTATTAAAGATTTAATTCTGTTGAAAAGAGCAGCCATATGAGCCATACAATGTGGACTTAATCTGGCTGCAGCTGGCCAGTTGGGAATTTACCTGGCTTGTGTCCCAACCGTTCCCTCCTTTCATCATCTGGGTGTAGGTTATGTATTAGGGAGGAGGTGGGACCCCTACAGCAGTTCTTGTCTGGCTGTTTGCCTACAACCACCAATGGGTATACCCATGCCTCTTGCAATCTCTAGCTAGCTGTTGTCACTAAAGCAGGTCCTAGGCTGCTGTAATTTATATCAGTGCCAGGGGTAGGGTAATTTGAGAATCAGACGTAGTCACAACTGCCTGCGCTCTTCCTTTGTTGGGTATATTTTGGTGTAGAAGAAAGTCTGGCTCTAAACCCCAAAGTGCAAGTTAGATTCAGCAGAAGAGATTAAGAAAAAAATAACCCATAGCAATATATTACTGTATTCTGCTTCTTTTTTTTTTTTTTTTTTCATTTGGAACAGATTTTCATGGACGTTATGCAAAGATGCAAATGTGTGCCTAACAGCCAAACTCACTGCTGGTGTGTGTGGAAAACTCCATTGGCTTGAAAGGGCCTGCACTTGTTTTATACTACCAGGGAATATAATCCTGACCACTGCCGTGATACTACACGGTGTGTTCAAAGCACTGTGTTGTGAGTTTTAAAAAAATGAATGTGTTAATACAGATCCTTATATTTACTTCTTCAGTTACATGCCTGTTCATTTACAGCTTCAAAACCTTTTAAATTGAGCCTGGCAAGGATTACCTTATTTTCTCTCGCACAACATGCAACTTTTTCCAAAAATCAGCTGCTGAAAATCTGAGTGTGTATATTATATGTAAGAAATACAGAAACAGCAGATTCTGCTGCTTAGCACTGAAACTGAAAGTGAAATCTGCAGTGATGCACAGGCTTGGCTCTTTGCTGCTGCTCATTATCTTACTACCAGGAAAGATCTCCTCTGCACCCCCAACCTTTATTGTGCCTTTCAGAAACAAGCTGTGTATGTGAGAGTGTTGTATGTGAGAAAATACAGTCAGTGTCTAAGTTTAGCCTCTTAAATTAATTGTTTTTGGCTACAGTATGAAAGAAATTAATTTCCAAATGTATTCAAAGTCTGTAGAGAAGTATACATATCTCACGGAATACTTTGACAAATTTGATTAAATGTCTAATTTTCAGTATGAATAAAAAACTGTTGGCCAACATTCCATTAATATTTGTAGTATTATACTGCCAAACAAAAATTGACTGAAAATACATTAATGACTGCTTTTGAAATATTCTGTGGAAATGTTTGTGGGGCTCATGCCTGTAGGTAGCCTTAATTCCTTGCAATGGCTATGTGTTTAAAAACATATTAGCCACGATGGAATCAAAAAGGTATGGTTATGCTGTATAAGATTCCAGTTCAGACCCTGAGTAAGCAGGTGTTTATTGCTTTGCAAGCATGGGCTATGTGTTTGTTTGCAACAAGTCTGAATATAGTTATACATTTCATAAATGTAATACAAACATATTCCCCCTGCCAACAATGCTTTCTCACCTGCCTTTTCCAATAATACAAACACTAAAAAGCAAATAATCAGTTAAGATACTAAATAACTTCTTAAAACTTCTCTTCATTCCCTCTTCTACCAGGTATGAGCAGCAGTTTCCTGCATGTTCATCATATGTATTCTTACCAAGAAAATGTCTTGATTTAATGGTTTTATTATGGTTGAATAGAAATATGCAAATGTTTCTATAGGGCTTCAGATAGGTAAGGTTCTGGGTGAGTGCAAATGTCAAAGACATGTTATGTTTAAAAAACTAAATGCAAGAAGCATGGAGCGTTCCTGTCTCTCCATAGATTTTACTTAAAAAAAAAAAAAAAAAAAAAAAAAGGCAACTTCTACAATGCTGATGTGAATTTCATGTTTGTATTTCTGGCCTTTCATCTAGTATGTTTTGACCATAGTGTGATGCTCATAGGAATTTTTCATGATTTTAAAACACAGATGTTAGATGTTCTAAGTATAGGAGGGAAAAGAAGTGTTAGCAGAGAGCAACTTGTAATCTATTTTTAAAATATTGAAAGAAGAAAACCCATCAATCTGAGTTTGAGTGGAAAAAAATTGAAAGCGGCTCCATTCATGGAACAAACTAGAGGCAAGATTATGCCCTTATTTGTGAGGATACACGTTGAGGGGGAATAGCATCTCTTATGCCCTACACGTATCTCCTTCTGGAAGTGACAGAACACAATCACCTAGGAGTCTTGCTGCAGTATATCCCTGAGAAATGTATCTTTGTGTCTGCTTTGAACTATCCTGCCTTTCAAGGCTTGGATGGTTCAGATTTGAGGGGAGCACCTGGTACAACCTCATCTATTACCATGCACAAAACTTGTCTTTATTGTATGCATTTGTTGTACAGCACAGAATCACTTTCTTTAGAAAATGAGTCTGATGATGTGTACACAGCTCTTGGTAGCAACCTGATCTTGAGGGGAAAGAGGTGGTGTGGCTACCCGGCTAGTGTTGTGCACAGGAGGATTCATCCAATACTACTTTTGGATAGCTGGCAGGTTACTCTCTCTCTGTACTTGTAGTTGTTATTCCTGTTTTATGGACAAGGACTGAGCCTTATCTACACCCAAAAGTTAGATTGAAGTTTGTAAAGAAACTTTAGAACAGCATGTCTTCAGTTGGTTAGCATGTTCACAAATAATTGTACCCTTTTGCTAACATTAGCTTAGAAACATGTTTAGTTAAATCGGTTAAGGCTGAGCTTGGACCTTAACTTTTTTTAAGGGCATTGGACTAAATCCTGTTGGCATCCTGAGGGCCTTGGCAGTATAGGCAATGTAACTTACTTTGCCAATATCATGTAGGGTGATGCTTGAAAATGCAGTCCTTGTTTTTTCCTCTCCCTGCTGGTGCCTCGTGGGAAGAAACCTGCTGGTTTTGAAAGCATCTACACCAGGGCCAGCAAGGGCACAAAGGCTATTGAGAGATCTTCATGCAGGCGCCCAGGCTGTCTTGAGGCCAGACCTCATACTGGACCAGCCACATAGTTGGGATGGAGTTACATGAGCTTTCAAATGCAAGATGCTCTTCCTCAGATCGTGGTGAAGAATGTCTTGCATTCAAAAGCTGGTCTAGATCTGTCCTACTGCCACCCTTGGTCTGATAACAGCTGTCACCCCAAGACCTGATTTCTGGACCATCTTGGCTACGGTGAAAGAACAGGGGCTGTTTCCCCCTCTTCTGTCCTGCATTGGGGAACAGGGGCCGCTTCCAGACAGGGCTGTGGGAGCGCCTGGGGCACTGTCCCTGCCCCGGCGTCGGGTGGTGCCCGCTGAGCGCCGGGCAGAGCTGGGGGCTGCGGACACCCGGTGCCACGCGAGGCCCCGGCTCCGCTGCAGCGCATGTCACGGGCACAAGGAGGGCGGCAGCGGGCGAAAGATCCCCGCAGGCCGCTCGGCCCCTCAGCGCTGGGGCCGAGGTCGCTCCCCAGCAGCCGGGCCGGGTATCCGCCGCGCCCAGCCCTGCGGGCTGCCATCGACTCCAGCGGGGCAGCTCCGGGCCGGCTGCCCGCTGACTCCGCCGCCGCGTTTTCCAGGCCGCCGCCGCGTTCTCGGGGCTCGCAGCCGAACGTGCTGCGCTGCGCCGGACCCCGGCGCCGCTCGCCATTGGCCGCTGCCTCATAGGCCCATGGGCGTGCGGGCCGCGCATTGGCCGCGCGCCGCCGTCCATCAGCAGTCAGCGGCCTGCGTCAGGCTGGGTTGAGCGGCGCCTCCTTCCCTGCTCAGTGTCTGGC
>NW_017728928.1:16086142-16105838 GCF_001723895.1 Crocodylus porosus
GGCGCCTCCCCCCGCTCCCCGGGGACCCCTGCTGGAGGCGGGGGGCGCTGCCCCGCTCCGCCGCGTGCTGCGCGACAGCCGGGGGTCGGGGACACGCGTGGCCCCGCGGGCCTCACGGCGGTAAGGCACCGTCCCCCCGCGCGGAGCTCCTCTGGGGGATATTTTTCTGTCCCTCTACTGCCCCGATGAAGAGCACCCGCCGGGTTCACTTTCCGCCGGAGCGCGGGGGGTTGCTCCTGAGGCGGGGTGGAGGGGATGGGAGGGGAGTGCTTCCCTGGATGTTGCCTGTCTCGGTGCAGGGCTTTGCTGAAGAAACCTGCAGCTTGATGCGCTTCAAGACACGCCGGTATGTCCCAGTCCTCGCCTGAGGTGTTGTCACCTTGTGAGACTGTAGGAACAGAGATCTTTGCAACATGTCGAGATATCATCAGGCAGACAGAAATGTCTAAAAGCTTTCTGTAACTCCTTAAAAATTAGCTGAAAATGCTTGAGTGGCTTGTTTCATGCTGGTAATAGTACAGGCTTGTTTACCACTGCTTTTTAAAACTTTATTTAGAAAATCAGGGGCAGAGCTTGGTAGCTCTTTTTTTTTTTTCTTTAAAAAAATAACAGAATCCCTCAATCCTGTCCATATTTTACGTAGTTTCTCTTCAAGAGGTGCAGCCATAAAAAAAAAATCATACCATCTCAAACCCATGCTTTCTAGGAAATGCTAATTTTGAAAGGGTTTAAGTGGCTGTGTGCATAGTGCTGTATAATCATAAATACTGTTGGATGACATGTTTGACCTCTAACAACTGTAACTTCTATTTTTGCTTTTTGCTTTTTAATCTTAATTGCTTTGTGATGTAGCCAGTCTGGGTTTGTTTTTTTCTGTGTGTTGTAGCTGATTTCTTTTTAAATATTTTTATCTGATCATATTTTTAAAATAAGCGGGGAAAATGCACTCTTTTTTTAACCTAAAAACACGCATTGAGTATTAATAAAGACGATTTCTAACAAGTCTGAGCATTATCTGTAACCTACTCTAAATAGATTAAAGCTAATTTGAATGATTTAATCTGCTAGCAAATTTTTATGAAATACCTAAATTGTCACATGCACAGCACATTTACAGCATCCTGCTTTTGTTAGGCACTTGATGTGAATCTTGAATTGCATTTTGTGTGACCTTTCTTGTAAATCTATATTTTTTCCATATTCTGATGCTAACTGTAGTCAGGAGAATGTTATACACGCTCCTGTTCTTTGGTTTCTTGTTTCTGTTTTATCAACAAACCTTTTTTAATGCAAAGTTGCATTGTCTTGGCAGTGGAGGCTGCAGTAAGGAAACTGGTGTCTGCTTGAACCTGATTGTGTTAAATGATTGCACCATTTCTTGGAATGCATGGTAGTAACCCTCACTTTTGAGATGTGCAAGTTGTTTAAAGTAGTATGTACATAGTATAGAATGTAGGTGTGGTGGTAAATCAAGCTGTATGAAGAAGGTAGCAGACCTACAAAGGTTGTTAGAAATTCATAGAACAACACTGAACACTAAATAGATCCATTTCTTTAGTTAAGTGATGCATGAATAACTTACTGTAAGAACAGACAAGATTGACAGTGCCACCAGTGGGTTGTTGAATGAGATCTACTTACTCCTAAATGCTGTTGCCCAGCTTGTGTATGCCATTTTTGCAACATAAAAAAGACCATTTATGTAAAAGGTAAACTTTAAAATTAACGTTTGGTGGAGTAGCAGCTTTCTGGCTTTGTGAAGTTCTTTATATGGTAAAAGGGTGCTTGGGCAAATTCAAAGCAGTCATCATTAGTTTGCTTATAGCAAGTTATTACTCTGAAGTGTTGATGATGACTAATGTTTGAAGTCCCATTCTCAAGTTTCATCATGGATTTAAACTGACAAATTGAAGCTTATCTGCAAAAATTTAAATAAAAAATCAGGTTATTTAGATAAATCCAAGTGAGGTAGATCTATTTAATAAGATGAATTTTAATTTAAACTCATAGTTTAATTTTTGAATGATACAGTGTTCATATTTTACTACTTATGAACCTGATGATAATTCATACTTCAAAAATTCTGTTAAGCTCGCAGCAGCATATCTTGTGTTCAAACTGTAATTTTAAAAATCCCATAACAGCAAAGGCCATTTAGAAGCAAATATAAACTCTGCTTGCTCCATCCTTTTAAATTTTAGTTTTTGAAGTAGTTTTCAAAACTGACTAAGGAGCTAGAGATTAAAAGGAATTAATTTTTAGGATGCTGTGTAATATCTCTTGGCTTTTGTTTCCTTCAATAGCTATTACTTTCATAGAATCTGCATACTGTGGTGTGTGTATTCACCCTATTACAGTACTTGTTTTTGGCAGCCTTATTCCCAGAACAGTGTTAATCTCAAAGCTGATGCAGTAGTAAGTAGGTAAACAAAAATCCAGGGCAATTTGAAACTCCATTAACAGTAAAGGACAGTCTTTCCAACTATTTTCCTGATGGCAAAAGATGGCACAGGGTGGCACCTAAGAGAGTAAATGGCTTAGGGAGACAAAAGTTTTCCCAGTTGACAGCCTGTTTCATCAGATGAAACAGAGCTTCACAAAACCAGAAAGCTGCTGCTGTACATTCCAGATGATGAAGTAGGCTGTCATCTTCTGAAGCTTATGCCTTTCTGAACCAGATAGTCTCTAATGTGCTAGTGTGTCCTGCCTTCTGCTTGATTTTAGACTAAGATGGCCAACTACCTCTCTCTTATTTCATAACGGGAAAGGATAAAGTTCAGGGTTGGCAACCTTTTAGGAGTAGCGGACTTAAATAACACAGCTTAGTCTGCTGTTGCTTCCCCCTTATGTCAAATTGCCACAAATGTGCTTGCTGTTCATCTCTGTGAGTAAGATGAAATCGCTTTATGGGCCAGATCCAGCCTGTGGGCCATAGTTGATAAGGAATAAAAATCTTTCCAAATGTCTCAGAAGCACTGAAGCCAGTGAAGCTTAAAGCAGAATAAAATAAAAACTATTGCAAACCCAGCATCTTCTAAAAATTGAATTTTTTTTGCTATGCACAACTGAAATGGCTTAAGTACAATTAATATTTGAACAATTTTATGCTGTTACTGTTTTTTCCTGTTTCTGGAAAAGAGAAGTTGACATCTATTGTTGCAATCTCTTGCAGAGTATGTAACCTAAAGATCTGGGGAGAAGGAATCCTTGACAGATGAATAAATGTAAAGCTACGTTTGTTGCTATAATAAAGAATATTACAAAGATAAATGCCAGCTAATATTACACGTTTTGTTGCTGTTGATTAGCTAACTGCTTCAGTCACTGGAAATTCCTTTGGATAACACTTCTGAAGGTTTTGCTCCATAATTCAGAAATTACACTATATGGAAATGGTGTAGGTTTTATTGTGTTTAACAAGACACATGTACTGGGTAGGGAGGAAGTTGTAGCAATTTTCTGTTTACATTCAGTAAGTAGCTCCTCTTTCAGTATGAAAACTGAAGCATGACAACGAAATGTTTTGAAATCTCAACTACACTTTACTGGTTTGCATGGATTTAAGTAACACCCTTAGAAAGTGAACCTTCCTAAGACAACACTTATTTTATAACTATAGTTATTGAATTGGTTTCAGGTTGAAGTCTGTCAAGAGCTCCTGCCAGCTTCCATGGAAGCATGGTTGGTTTAGTAAATAGTGGCATTTTGAGCCTGAAATTTTAAAGTACATCATGTATTTAATTTTTTTTTTTTTTTTATTCTATGATACCATGAAATGGATACTAAACCTAAAACAATAAAAATGTCATCTTCTTGATAAAGGGAAATGTACTGTGTGTAGTTACTGTGGGTTAAATTTAAGAAAGCAACACGGAGTATCTAGGAAAACGTTAAAATGTGTGATGTGATAGTTACTTCAAGTATGCAAGTAAAGTCAAAGTGATGAGCTAATAGATCACAAGAAGTTTTATTAATGGTGATATTGAAGGTTATAAATTCAATTATTCTCTTATCTGGTTAATAGGAATTGAGAAATACAGTAGAATTTCAGTAGTCCAGTTGGCAAGCATGAAGTATGTCGTATCTTATGTGAGCAAGGAGAAAAAAGAAGGGGGCCACCACAGTTGGTGAAAGTGGTGTTGTGCCTAAGATATTTATAACGAGGGTGGGCAAAATGCAGCCCACAGGCCAGATGCAGCCCACCAGACCATTCCATTTTATCCAGCCTGCGGAGCTCCTAAAAAATTTAGAAAAGTAATTTTTATCTGCCCTGACTGCCTGTCATGCAGCCTTCAATGGCTTGCCAAACTCAGTAAGTGGCCCTCCACCCAAAATAATTGCCCGTTCCTGATATATAATTTCGCATTGCTCTCAATAGGTTGGAAGTATTTTTGTTCAATAATACACACTTGAGAGCTTGAAGGTCCTTGAAATGCTGGCCTTGTATGTCTTTAGGCAGCAAGTCTGGCAGTGAGTATTGTAATGAAACTCCACACTTTGTATGTTACTGATGATTTTTGCTTTGTAAAAATTAATTTATCATTAGGAAATGATATACCATTTACATTTTTAATTAAATGATATGCCATTTAAATTTAAATAGTATTGCAGTACATACAGTATATTGAGTGTATAGAATAGTTTAGCTGTCTAGATAAGTACATAGTGGCTCTAGCTCAAGGTGTCCTGTTGCAACTGATTAAATAGCATCCCTAGTCAACTCATCACTCTCTGAAGACTACAAATGTTAATATCTATATACTAGATTTTCCCACTTGTTCTGTGGAGAGGACCATGTTACATTTTTAATTTGATTTGCGGACCAGACCACTGACTCAGTGGGCATTGCAGTGCCCTTAAATCACAGTAGCTGTCCCACTCATTAAAACTAAGTTATGAAGATGATGGCTCTGTGTGCTAATTAAACTTCTGCTTAGTGAAATTATGGTGTCTTTCAACATCGCTTGGGTGAAGGGAATGATGTCTGGGGGCTCTACAGAACCACAACTATGTCAGCACCCTGTGTGCACTTGTAATTGCAGTTATTTGAATTGTGTGCACAGGTGCAGTTACTGTATGAATTAGGACTGTGATTGCATGTGTTCTGTGTGTGCATCTGATACTCAAAGTGTCATTAGGATTGAGTTAACAATTGAGATGAATGGGACCTAACAGCTCTTCTGGAGTGGTTGCTGGCTGATTTGGATGATATTTGTAGTCTTGTATTGGCTTATTTTCCATTCACATTTTAAATGTTTTCTCCCTGAATATAAGAGCAACTTTGGCAAACTGGCCAGCACCACGAATGAAAGGAACCTGGGTGTAATAATTGACCACAGTATAAATATGAGCCGGCAGTGTGATGCTGTAGCCAGTAGGGCAAATAATACTCTTGGTATGAATCAACCAATGCATCTCAAGCAAAACCAAGAAAGTGATTCTTCCACTTTACTCAGCATTGGTGAGACCACAGCTGGAGTTCTGCATCCAGTTCTGGGCGCTGCACTTTAACAAGGATGTGGTAAAGCTTGGGAGAGTCCAGAGAAGGGCCACCCATACGATCAGAGGATTGCACAGCAGGCCATGCAAAGAAAGATTGAGAGATCTGGGACACTTCAGCCTGAAAGAGAGAAGGCTGAGAGGGGACTTGGTAGCAGCTTATTGCTACATCAGGGGAATACATCAAGGGCTCGGTGAACAACTGTTCACCAGGGAACCCTTGGGAAAAACCAGGAGTAATGGCCACAAACACCTGGAAGACGATTTCAAGCTCAGAATTAAGAAAAGCTTCTTCACAGTTAGGGTGTCCAGAGTATGAAATAAGCTCCCTCCAGAGGTGGTGCAGTCACCTACCCTGGAAATTTTCAAGAGGAGACTGGACAGTCACCTCGCTGGGGTCACCTGACACCAGTTGTCTTTTCTTCCTGGTGCAGGGGGCTGGACCTGATGATCTTCCGAGGTCCCTTCCACCCCTAACCATCTATGAATCTAAGAGCTGGATACTTCTGTAACTTCTGAAAGCATGTTTGAACAATCTGAAGCTCTCTTTTGCTCTCTCTCTCCTTTTTTCCAAACTTTTGTATTCAGATCACTCACTCCGCTTTATGCTGTCCGTTCACAGTATCTCATGAAGTTCATGATAATTTTTGCTTCTGTAGTTAGTCTACACAGTGCATACCTACTTTCCCTTGAACCTGAAGCTGCCATTGGAACTAGGTAAAAACTTCAAATAAGATGGATTTGTCATGTGGGTTGGTTTTTTTTAGACCCCACTGCCATAAATATAACAATTTGAACTAGGTAGTTGAGGTTTGTGGGGGAGAAATTTGGGTGGGGGGCAGGGGGAGGTGTTCCTTGGAGTAATTTGTATTGACTTGTAATTTTAGACGTGAAACTAAAATCTACAAGTTCTGCATGTGGCCTACCAATCAAACCTCAGAATTTTTAGTTTACTTTTTGAAATGGCTTATGTGTGTCCATTGACATAACAATACGTTTTAATAGTTAGATATAAGTTTAAGTTTTTGGCTGCTTTAAATTAAATATCTTAAACATCAAGAGGAGTTTAGCTACATTTCACTGATCAATAGCAACTCATCGATCATTATCAGATGTGTTGTAAACTGGATAGAACCATGCTGTTTAAAATGAGACTGCAAAAAGAAAGATTAAGTTTAAGATTAAGTTTATATATTTTTGGTTAACAGGTTTTGGCTTTTTTTGCAGTATACAAAAGGAAAAAAATCCTTATTTATTCCATTAATAATTGAAAAAAGTTTGAATATTTAACAAATGTTACCATAATATATATCTTCAAATACTGGCCTTTGCAGGTGAACCCTCAAGATGTTGCACTTAGACCAGTTTATTTTGTTAGTAATTTTTCTTCAAGGTGTTTTATGTCCATGATGTGAAAGGGATTTAGGTGGCTTCTCCTAACATTTATTTAAGAGAATTTTATGTCTGTTTAATAATTGTATGAATGATCATGCATGTCAGTTGACTATAAAAGCAAATCTATTCCCCATATAGCTAAATGAATTGGGGGAAACCAGGAAATCATCTAAAAATATCAGTAGGCTCTCTTTTTTGCAACTCTAATTGTGGAAGAGAAGGATTGATGATCTGCTTTAAAAGCAGAATGGATTCTAACAGGAGAAAATATTTTGTCTGTTTTTATAAAACCTGAAAAATATTTATTCCATTTCAGAATTTCCTTATGTGCAATAGAAACATAAGATGACTTCTGAGATCCCCGTTACACAGTTGTATGCATGGGCTTATTCATGCCTAAATTAAATATGATCCTTTTCTACAGCTCTTTTTTTAAGGGGTTAAGTAATGATAGGTGGTTTTTAGAAATAAGATATTTAAATTGTCTTTAACTTTATTTTTGCTGCTAGTATGGTTAATAAATTGAATTTAAGATGAAAACAGGAAAAATAACACAATAGTATCTTTTCAAAATAATTGGGACCATTTAATAGTAGTTGTGTATTTCATATCAGTGCCCAGAGATATTCAGGTAATAAGGATATTGCCTTGCAAATTCTAGGCATGGATCAAAGTATGTGCATCTTAGAAAACAGTTTTTGCTTCTGAAAGAATACCAGCTTTTTGAGTATATCTTGTATTTTGGGGAGGTGGTATCCTGTTGTTCAGTATGAATAATTTTTCATAAGAAGACCGATATTAAAATAGTCAAAATAGGAAAGTAGCTCGTGCGTCTGACTGCTACATTTATTGAAAAATGCAGGAATGTTTTTTGAGGGTTTTTTTAGTCCTACATTTAACTAATTTGTCTAAAATTTCCAGGAGTATATTCTGAAAAAAACCCTGTACACTTAAGATCATAGTGTAGTTTGAGGTCACCTCTGTCATCTTTAAGAGTTTTATAGAGGGATATAAATGTACTAACTAGCTAATGTCTCCCATTAAACTTCATGTTGTGCTGTTAAGATGATAGTTTTATCAGCTGCCTCACTTTTGACTCTAAAAAGTGAAAACATAGTGACAGTTATTTCCTGTGACCTTCTGCCTCTGAGATTTTTGACCTATTCACAGTAGGCATGGGGGAAAAAACTTATTTGTATCACAAATCTTTGTGGACTAGTGTGGGAAGCAAATATTACAGTATATTGCTTAAGTGAGAGTGCTGGAATGTTTGGTGTCTCCTGGCTTTTATGTACTCATAGTCCATGGGTAGTATTGATCCTTGGTTTTGTAGCATCTGATTTTTCCAAAATGGTAGAGACAGGTTTACTAGCTCTCTTAAGTTCCATCATAGATTTTATCTTGCAAACTTTTTTTTTCAGCTGTGCAGTTTATATTACCAGTATAGCTGGTAGGTATATCACCATTTTGCTGGTCCATAAGAACCAGAAAATTAATTATTTAAGTCTTGATTTGCAGACAGGCACCTACTTTATTTTAAGCACATAAGTATTCCCATTAGCTCATGTTAGTAAAGTTGCACATGTTTAAGTGTTTGCAGATTCAGGACCACAGAGTAAAACAAACCGAGGTAATTTCTCTGTCAAAGCTGTCTGAAGTGGCAAAAATAAATTACATAGAATTAGCGTAAAACTGAATTAATTTTAAGATGCTACTAAAAGATACGTTTTAAAAATATAATTGTCTCTCTAACTAGCATCTTATATTGGAAAGGAGATATTTGCTACTGGAGGGTACAGGTCACTAGAGCCTGGTTAGCCTGACAACAAGCCTGGGAAGACTTGTGTGGTATGCTACTGATACAATTAAAGTATAGGACTATATTAATAGCCAATGTGGCTTTTGGGGAAGTAGTTTTTATCAAATTATACTACTTGTAATCTTATATTGGAAAGGTGATATTTGCTACTGGAGGGTACAGGTCACTAGAGCCTGGTTAGCCTGACGACAAGCCTGGGAAGACTTGTGTGGGCAATATACTTATTAAAAATATCCCTATTTTTTTTGTCCTTATTAAAAAAAATCCTAAAATAAACATTAAATAAATTAAGAGCTAGCTAACACATGTAAAAAGCACTGTTGTGGAGAATCAGCAGCAAGTAGAAGTATTTTCTATGCAGTTCCACAGTGATCAGTTTGAAGTTCAACATTATTAAATTTTTTTTATCAGTGAGCCAAAAGTAAATACATTATCATGTCTGATAAAATTTACAAATAATGCAAAGATCAGTAGAGTAGTAAATAACGGTGAAGACAGAATGCCTGGGATTGTTTGGTAAAGTGGACCTATTCAAGCAAAATGTAAAGTTACATGTTTAGAAATAGTTTCCTGGACATTCCTTCAGAACAGGGGTCTGCAGCCGCAATAGTAGCAATTCTGAAAAGGATTTAGGGGTATAGTGAAATAATTCACTGGGAGCTCATAGTGAGATTCTGTAACAGAAAAAGGCTGTTCAACCCTGAACAGGGTTCATCTGTTCAACCCTGAACAGATGAACAGGGAGCATATGACTAGAAGAATGGGTGAATTTATCTCTGTATATGGTGTTTGTGACATTTACTGGACTGCTCCATGTAGTTTGATATCAAGTGTTTAGAAAGGATGTTAAAAGTCAGAATGTAGAAGAAAGCCACAAAATTGAGTGCTAGAGAGAAAACCTTACAGTGAGAAACTTAAGGACTTCAGTTGCTGTGCTGTATCAAAAAGAAGATTGAGAAGTGAATGCTTTGTAGAAGATGATTTTTCCTTTGCATGAGAAGGTATTGGAAACTTGAGGATTTGTTACTAATTATAGGAAAGCATATAATATAAACCAAAGGCTGGAAGGTGAAAAGAGATTTATTGAAATTAGGCATTGGTTTTTAACAGCGAGGTTGAGTAACTACTCAACTACTGTTGAAATAAACCACCAGGGAATGATGGATTCTCCATCTCTTGGTAACGTCAGATCTATATTGGGTGCCTTTTTGGAAGCTGAGTTTCAGCCACAAACAAACCGAAGTCTCTGGGCCCTAAATATAGGTGTAGTAGGGTGGAATTAAACAGGCTTGGAACACACAAGATCAGATAAATCAGTGATTCTCAACCAGGGCTCTGTGGCACAGTATCAGAAACATTCTGACCTATTGTGGTTTTTCTGAGTTTTTTACAATAAAGCAGTTACTTCATTATTTTTCTGTAGTAAAAAAACAAGTACAAGCAAAGAACTAGCATTTTCTGGGGGCTGGGTGCCTGGAGTCTGAGAAGACTGAGAACCACTTGATTAGATAATCTTTATGACCTCTCTTGGCCTTAACCTCTCTGCAAGTATGAAAATATGGAGTGTGTCCCTGTTTATCTCTATTGGATTATAGTGAAGATTTTTAGATACAGGTTTTATTTGCTTTAGCAGGAATCAAGGTTGGACTTCTTTTTCCGTATCACTCTTGAAGCATCTGACATCTTGTTTAGCACTTGCAAGCACAGTTCTTTGATCTAGTCTGAAGCTCAAAAAAGCCTATAAATTATCAAATAATTTTTCTTAAATTTTTACTTGTATTATACCAACAGATGTCAAAGATCAATTGCTTGCTGAATAACAGAGGGGGAAAAACTTCTAAGCTAATCTTTGCTTTTGAGATACCTCTCATACACCTGGCAAGCCAAAGGATTTTCTTTTAGTTCTGGTTTATAGCAAGTCAGGTTACCACATAGAAAAATGTATTTCTTTTTACACATTCAGTTGGGATTAAATTTGGATTTTCCAAAAGAACAAGCACAGAGATTGATTGATCTAGAAGAACAATCAGAGTTGGAAGTCAGGAAGTCTTGACTTCTCATCCTATTTCATATAATTAACTTGATGCGTGTTTCTGGGTAATTTACTTCATTTTTCCTTTTCCCAACTATAAAATGTGATAACTACATACTCCCTTATTTCAGAAGTGATTTGTGAATAAATGTCTATATCCAGTGCTTTGAATATGTGATGTGCCATGTATATTTTAAGTATTTTAATTTATAACATCTGCATTTTCAGAATTGCTCATTCCTATGCTTGTTCATGTGAGAAAAGTATTTGAAACTTTTCATGCAGGCTAGAAACAAGTATTTGATAATAAAAATTTAGGTGGTTTAGTTAACTAGATTAAGAGACCCAAACTGTTACAACAACAGAAAAAAATCATGTATGTACCAGTCTTAATACAAGAACTTTTTATGTGGAATTTATTTTAAAACTTTAGATCTCAGTCTTATATATGTGTTACACCTAGCTTAAGCTAAAAGTCTTGTACTGTTTTGAAGATAAAACTTGTAGTCTGCTTTTTGTTTAAGAGCTTATTTTTCAGAGTTATGGACCTTTTTATAAAAACTTAACTCCAGGTTGCGTGTGTTGTATAAAAGTTACATGTGCAAAACTTAACCTATCATTTTATATGATGATACAGGTATGCTTGGTGCTCTACAGACAAAGCCTTTTCCTCAACAAACTTTGAATATAAATCAGGCAATTTATAAATAAAAGGAACATATGGTGCATGAATCACATAAAATAGTTTAAGTATTTTTCAACATATTTGTTGATTCCAGGTGTTTTGACTAACACTGAATTGTTTTGTAATGTGTCTGAAGAGTAGGAATTTTAGAAGGTAAACTAATAGTGATTTTATGGGAAGGAGTTGCAGGACATGATCTAGGAAGCTTGTAATGGGAGGGAGGATGGACAAGGTATAGAGAAGGCAGAAGAATTTGGTAGAACAGGGAGTATGATTTGAGAAAGTGAAAAATGGATCAGAATGAATGTCTTCATACAGAGCTTGAGTGTGAGGATGAGTGCAAACTTGATTTGGAATAAGTTGGTAAGTATGAGACAGGTTTGAGCAAGTGGCAGTATGTAAGAGCATCAGACAGGAGGGATTTCTAGCATCTTGATGCATGTTGATTAGAAATGAATATATAGGAGGAGGCTACACTAGATAGCATAGGCTGAAATGTTTGCTTTGGAAATGGAAACAGAACTTTTGTTGGGTTTAGAAGATATTGCATGAGTAATAACAGGATTTACTAGGGGGTTCAATATAAAAAGAGTAGGAGGGGTGAGGAAGATGAAACCTTAGGTTAAGAGCTTGAGTGACTGAAGTTGTCAGCATAGAAGAGCATGAATGAGCTTTATATTTTGGTGTTTTAATTTGGGGAAACATCATTTAGGCAAATCTGGAGTCTCATCTGGCAAAAACACTGCAAATACAACTGCAAGAGCAATAATAGAAAGACAGGAGGAGAACCCAGGAACACAATGCTGACCAGAGAAGTGAAGGGGAAGATAGAGAAACTGTTGAAGGCACACTGAAGGCATGTTGTCGCTTTGCTTTTTTCTTACATAAGGCAAGTCCTAAAAGCTTTTGAAGGGAGTCTCTTGATAGAGGGGAATTGAAAAATGTTTTCAGTTTAACAAAAAAAAGTTATTCTAGAAGTGACTGCAGAAAGTGTGAATTGAGTATTCAGCCCTTTATCTGATACTCAGGCATTTGAGTAAAATAAATTTTAGTGAGTCTTTCTCCTTTCTTTCTTCCATGCAGTTAGCATGAGTGAGACTTATATGGCTAGCTTACCTGTTCTTTTCCTTAAAGGACCTCACTTGGAAGAAGCTCACACAGTTCACTAGGATTCTCCCTCCCCCAGTCTTTCTTGGACAGTGTTCACTGGGAGGTATCAGACAGCTTTTCTCTTCAGAGAGGAATCATGTTCACTATGAAGTAGCTTTTAGGCAGGAAAGTGGATGGAGCATTTAAAAAAATCTTTTCATTTTTATTTATTTTATTTTTTTTAGTTCCCATTGGACCAGAAAGCATCTTTCAGATCCAGTGTCCAGTGGACTCTGAGGGTCACAAAGAAGTCGGCATTAGTTTCCCAGGAATTAATTGGGACCAGTCTGTCAAAATGCTTCTTGTTAAGTCTCTAAACATGTCAGCCTAATATAACATAACACTGATAGCAGGCCTGAACAGGTAGAAGTTCATCAAGAGCAAATACTTACTGAGGGAAACGAACCATATCCTTTCCTTATAGTATGTGAATGTTCTGGCCTGGCTGATTAGGTCCACATATGTTTTTCAGGGGATGAATTCCCAATTTACACAACTGTAAAGTGACTGATTTGGAACCAAGTCACCCACTGCAGCAGATACTGAGAGCAAAAAGCATAGGTCCAGAATGCCATTTTGTCAACTGGAAAGGATCAACAGCTAAAGCATCTCCTTTTTCTGCTTATTATAGATATCACTTTATGGGTGGAGTCAGGTGTCACAAGCTAAACAGTGGCACCATTGTCCTAAGTGCTGTACAGATCCAAATAAAAAAATGTTTTTACCCAAGACTGAACTGCAAACTGTGGAAGACATTTTTATTAAAATTAGTCAAGAAGAGTAATAGTACACTCAGTAAATAAATGTAGTTCACGGTAATACAACCTGATTTCTAATAGTGGTAGTGTACTTCTTTTCCTTACAGCAAGTTCTGAACTGTATTATCTAAGTGCTGTGGTTTAAAATGGTTACCACTCAGTACAAGTATGTGTTCTGAAATGAGTATATGTTTGAGTTTTATGGGGGGGAACTTTACTACCATGACAGAACTGAAAACTGAAGTCATTCATGTTTCTAGAAATGGATAATTGTAACAAACAGGTTTTGGACCTGCAAACCACAATATATTTGTCGGTTGAAATGATCAAATGACAAGCACATGTAGCAACACAGGAAAGAGAAGCAATAGGTAAAAACCACAGTAGAACTTCAGTTGTGTATGCTTCAAATTCTGTATTTAAAAGGTTTTGCTGGACTGGTCTGTCCATAAGATTGAAAAACAGCTGATCCGTATTACCAGCAAGTTCCAGAGTCATGTAACATAATGCTCAAGTGTACACTGAACGCTAGTAAGGCAAAATAACTTTGTACCATAAATAATACAAAGCTGTTTCATTTCTCACCTGTTTCGTCACGTGATTGGTTTTGCCTGGCTGCACATTTTTTTTATTTCCACATGACTGTTTTGCTAGCCTCTGAGGAGCACGGTTCTCATCTGGGTAGTGTATGTACAATATCTCTGAGACTAGAAGTGTAACCGCTGTTTAGTACTAGGAAGGTTGTAAGCAGTGGAGCATAGGCTTGGTATGAGATGTAAGGGACAGCCAACAGCAGGAACATTCCCTGGCACATCTATCTAGAAATAATCATTGTTAGTTTTTGTTTGTGCATTCGTATCTGTGAATGTGCAAGTTTTCAATAACATAGCTGTTTTCCAGTATGCATCATACTGAAATGAATTATTAAAACCTTATTTTTTCAAGCATGTTTGCTTCATGATGTGTGTTTCCTTTTCAACAAAATGTTTGCTATATACAGTGTGGTTAGCTGGCAGTATGATTCAGTCATCTCTTTAGAGATAGCACTAGGTAGTAGCACAGCAGGTTCTGTTCAGATGTTTCTGAAGATTGCCAGCAGCAGTGGCCCATTGTGTTTATTGTGTCTTCATTGCTGAACCCTGAGTTTGGAATATGAAACAGGAGCTTTTACCAAATCTATTTCTTCTGGAGAAAAGAAGAGAAAGGTGCCCTCTTAGACTCCATCCTTTTGTTCTCAGAAATAGAACCAAACTTCCAATGAACAGTGTCTCTGCTTAAATCACAGCAGAGGCAGAAACACAGTTTTGGTAGGAGTTAAGTCAGAATAAATTATTTCAAGTTGTTTTTCACTGTAAAGCCCAGTTTGTCTAAGTTGTCATAATGGTAGGTTCTGCAGGTCTGCTGCCTTTTTCCTCCTGTTGGTCCTGGGCTTTCTTAAGCCAGGTCTCCTATTAAGAAGGATGTGGAACGGTTCTGTTCTTGTGACAAATGATCCTCAACTGTAAATAACCTGCTCTTTTGGTTGCAACTCATAAGTTTTGTCTCAGATAATTCATTATTATGTAGAGGTGCATTAATACATCAGTCCACATCATGTTGGCACCGATTAAAAGGAAGGGAGTGGGGCTGGGGCAGGCACTGCCCAGCCGGGGTGAGGCAGGGTGTGAGGTGAAGCTGGTGGCCCATGGGGACAGGTGGGGGGGTTGGTGGGATGGCGCGCACAGCTGCACACACCCCAGGGTAGGCTTGAGGAGTATATGCTTCTCAGATCTGTGCATAGGGTGAAGGCAGGCTGTCCTTTTCATGCTTGGGGCCAGGGCTGTGCTGGCTTCTTCCCAGCAGCTATGCTCAGGCCGGGTGGGGTGGGTGATGGCAGCGCTGGGCGGGGGAGCTACAGCAAATTTTGGCATGGCTCTAGCCCTCTCTTCAGCCCCTCCTTCCAGCACCAGCCCCGCCTGGTCCAAGCACATGCACTGGGAAGAGCCCACACAGCCCTGGCCCCAAGCATACAGTAGGCAGCCTGCCTTAGCCCCACGCACAGATCCAGGGGAGCACATGCCCTCCATGCCTCCCCTGGATGAACCATCATCTCTGTCCCACCCCCTGCCCCAACCAGGCTGGGCAGCACCTGCCCCAGCCCCACACCCTCCCTCACTGCGGGGGCCTTCATCTGCCCCTCCCCCCACATCCTTTCCCCACAACAGACTTGCCAGTCAAATGCTGCTCTCCAAGCTGTCAGGCTGCATATCGGCAGTCAGATTGGTATTGGCTGATATGGCTGGTCAGTAATCTGCCATTGGTATCTGCCCAAAAAATCTTCATCGGTGCACCCCTGTTATTGTGAGTTACCACTGAAATGAAAGTTAACTCCTCTAAGAAAAGAAGCAGCAGAAGATGGTTCCTTATATACTTCTGATACAAGATGTCAGTGCTGGTGGCTCTTGTTTTCACTTCTTCTATGGGAGTGTACCTTCACAAAAATGGGTTTTCTTGCAGGAATTTATTTCACAGAAAAATATACATGCTAATGTAGTTGATCCAGCTTCCAAAGGGAAGGGTAAATGAAAGAGTACCATAAAAAAATTAATGTGGCTTTGTTTTTGAGTACGGGATAACCATCTCTTGCAGTCCTTTTGGCTTACATAGGGACAGCATTGACTGGATTTAGATGGGGTAATGTGTCAGCTAATCTATATTGGGATGATTGGATCACTGTTGGTGTACACAGTTTGCTGTATCAAAATATATACCTGTCTTAACATGCTGACAGTCAAAGCACAGTAACATATAATGCAAAGAAAAGGCATAAGCAAATGTTGTGGTGATTATCTATAAAAATATCACAGGGAGGAGGCTACAGAAGGTGTTTTAACACAGTTGTGTTTGTCAGTTTTGTCATAACTGATAGTGGAAGAAGAAATGCACCTCGGAGTTTTCTACAGTTACTAAAGTCTTACAAAATTGACATGTATGGAAGTGAAGAAAAACAGTGGAAATGTGTTGCTTCAGTCTCCGATCTTGAATTAATGCAGCAGTTTTTTTTATTAAAATTTTTGTAAGATTTACTGTCATTGTTCCAGCTGTGTTACTAATACAGAAATGAGTCTATCATTGGTTTTATGTCTGCCTTATTGCAGAAAGATTCCAATGGGTTTATGATTTTTATTCTGTTTGTTTGCTTAGGGTGATATCATAAGGATTCTAGCATTGGGTTCAGCTTCTTGTTCCAGTTGTGTTTCATACATTAAGAGATCAAGTAGTGTAGGTAGGGTTAATTATTTCCAGATAAATATAGGTAAATACCATGGGGGTTGGGCTGCTGTTGCAGTGACATTGCGTTTCAGCTCACAGGTCCCTAGGTTCTGATTAAAGAAGCATTGGCTCTTGGATGTTCTTTGTTAATGGAGTTTTGTCCTACTTACATATTGGTCTTTGGAATCTGTCTGTTCATACTTTCTATGGGAGTGGTAAGGAGGAGAATGTACATGATCTCATACAAATTTTTGGTAGGAAAATTCTGGCTGTACTATCAGTTGCAAGATTGGGGCTAAAGTAGAGAACCCTAATGTGGAACAAGGAGTCAGCCTGCGAAGCTGATTTCCTCTGAGAGAGAATTGTGTTTATTTTTGCATTCCTGGGAGGAGTTTGGATACTGTAATGACTTATAAGCCATCATACTAGTTATACTTTATCAGAAGAGCCAGATTGAAGATGGTGTAAATGGAGACAAAGTCTGATTTCCTCTGAATGAAATTGTTAGCAACAATATATAAAAAAGGCAAGTACCTTAACAAGAAGTAAAATTGCATTGCAGTGAAACTCAGATGCTATAATACAGGGGCTTGGAAGAGATGTGGTGATGGATCCCATTGCCTCTGACTGCAGATCAGGTCAAAATGATCAGAAGTTGCTGCCTGGAGGCTAATTGATGGGCTTTCTCTGTTTATAAGGGGCATGTTAGCATAGTTGTCGGTGCCAAACAGCCAGGAGCCTTGTTGGCAGCCTTATCAGACATTGAATTTGTGGGTATAAAAGTGAACCAGCTCTTTACAAGTGTCTGCATTGGAACCAGAATCCATGCCTCTTGTTCTCTGTTTTGAAGTACAGGCAGTCCTCAGACTTAGGACACAATTGGTTCCTGAAGGTTGAAACGTTGTAACTTGGAACCATTTTCCCATGGGAAGTAATGTTATAAATGGGGGATTGGTTCTTGAACCAAGGCTCGATACCCTGCTTTCACCAAAAATGACCCAGAATTTTGCACTCAGTCAATTATAGATGAGTAATATAGCTACATTAATGTATTTATATTGCAAATAGCTGATTTGGAAGAACTTCTTTGAGGTGACTTTGTTGGACTGTTTGAAGGGTTCTTGGCTGGATTCTTCTCAGGAGTCTTGGCTGCAGGTTTTTCTGGAGTCTTGGCTGCTTTCTTAAAGCATGTTGCTATTCAGTTATAGTCCATGTACCCGTCATCTCTATTGTGGAAGCATATAGGTAGTTGCCTCTGAAAACCATAGATACTGTTGTAACCATTTTCAGCTGGAGAATGTCTGTAATCATAATAGTTGATAGAGGTCCTTCAAATGAGTCAGTGGAAGTCAAAGCCACTGTTTGGGGTAGAGGGTTATTACCTGCAAGCCAAACAGAATGATGCATCATGTATTTCATTTGGGCTGCCCAGACTGTCATCCCTAAAGGCAGTGTATTTCATGGAAAGTTGCTAAAATACGGACAACACTGCTTTATGGGGCCAGTAATATGCACTTCAATAAACGTGCAGATTGTGGAGGGTGCACATGTGATGATCAATATATTGAACTCCAAAGGCAAATTTTTGTTAGTTCTTTAGTTCTTTTCTTTGAGTATTTAGCACTGAACATATTATGATTTGTTTCCTCTCAGTTTTATCTGAGTTGCTGCTGACTTTAACTACACCTTCCCTCTGTTCCCCTCCCCCTCCAAAAAGGAATAACAAAATCCCATGCTTTATACATTTATGTCCTGATTTTTAGCATGCAGACGTTAGTATCTCTTAGGCTTATTATTACTTTGTTTTTGATCAGCCAGTATTGATTTTAGTCTGAAACTGTAAGAAAGGATACCTTATAGTTGGGGACCTATCAAAATTGCAGTTTTGCAGATTTCATGAAATCTGGCAAGGCCCACAGTCTTTGGTGTGTGTTGGGGAGGGGGAACTCACTGAAAATAAAATGCTGGCTCTGCAGAGGGAGCCAGTGGCCCGCCGGAGCAGGTAAGGGGGCAGAGGGGGTCTGCCCGCTTGAAGGACTGCTGACACTATGGCTGCTGCCTCACCCCTCACTGCTGATTGGCTGCAAGGGCTGCCTGTCATGTGGCCCCGCCCCTCCAATAATTGGTGGGGGGCAGGGCCACATGATGGATAGCCCTCCCAGCCAGTTCGAGCCACTTGGGAAAGGGCTGCCACACTCTGCTTGTGAAGTGGCTGCCAGATCATGCATTCTGTCTGAAATCTGCAGGCTGCCGCCCTGAATTTGGTAGATCCATACTTATGGTTAAATCACTTTCTTCAGGATTAGTTTAGGTCCAGTTATCAACTCTGCCACTTGTTTTCCATGTGACTTTGGGCAAACTATTTGATATTTGTGAAATGGGAATGTTTGCTTTCTCCAGTCCTATGTCATCTTTATTTGGCCTGGAAACTTTTCACGGTGGAAGCTGTCTGAATGTTTCTCTACACGTATGTGCATAGGGGTCTTTTGTGCTACTTTAATGTAGCTAATTCTGTTAACCTTGCTACCTGCATTAATCAACTGCATGTTACTTGAATTGTGTGGTAAACCCTTGAGGCTATTTTTTACTCCTGGTATTCAGTATATTAACACTTTACTCCTCTAAGGCAGTGGTGGATAGATGAGGGGCATGGGGTTGGTCTGAACGCTTGCAGGGCTGGAATCTGGCAGCAGCAGCTGTAATTGCGAGCAGTTTCCTCTGCCACTCCTCTCACCACCAAGTTTCCAGCCCGGCAGGCAGCCCTGCAAGCTTGATGATGTAGCTCTGTGCTCCTGATCCAACTTTTGGGTTTTCTGTGGGCCCAATAACACCACTTTGTGGGTTGGGTGTAGCCCACAGGCCATATCTTAGTCCCCCCTGCACTAAGGGTATGGCTACATGAACAAGTTACCATGAGGTAAGGATGGGTATTAACTTAAAATGTTTTTGGATGACTGCCTGTTTATGTGCTTCTAAACCAGGGGTGGGCAAAATGTGGCCCGCAAGGCCATTCAATCCGGCCCGCGGGGCCCTTAACAAATTTACAAAATTAATACTTTATCTGTCCTTGGTTCCTGTCAAAAATGACAACAGCAGGACCCTTTCCC
>NW_017728928.1:16105938-16109917 GCF_001723895.1 Crocodylus porosus
GCTTAGCTTTTCCCCAGGCTCCTTTCTGGTGTGGAGAAAAGTGGCTCCTCCCCTGCCCCATGGTTGGTGCTCCCTGCTGCAGCCACTCACAGCCCATGTGAGGCTATTTGGAGCAGGCACAGTCAGTCCCATGCGGGCTGCGAGTGGCTGCAGGGCATCAGGCACAGGGTTGGCAAGGGGCCACTCCCCCCCGGTGCTCAGCACCAGGTTGTAACCTGGCCCTGTGCCAGCTCTAGGCTTGCCTGTTGGCTGTGGTGCAGCAGCTGTTGCGCCCGCCCCCGCCGGGCCGGCTGCATGGGGCTGCCTTTGCCAATAGCAGCTGCAGCCACCCCGCTTGCCATGCCAGGCAATGTTTGCCACTGCTGCCTGTGGGCTGCCCAGCGCGCGAGTTCCGGGTGGGCAGCAGTCAACAACGCCTGGCGTGGCAAGTGGGGGGGGGGGCTGTAGCTGCTGCCTGTGCAGCCCTGATGGGGTGAGCCCAGGCTGGCAGCAGGGGCGGGTTGCAAGCTGGTGCTGAGCACGGGGGAAAAGCAGCCCCTCATTTGTCCGGTGGCCAGTGCCCCACACTGTAGCCACTTGCAGCCAGTGTGGGGCTGCCTGTGCCTGCTCCAGACAGCCCTGGATGGGCTGTGAGCACCTGCAACAGGGAGTGCCAGCCACAGGGCGGATGAGGGGCTACTTTTTCCTGCGCTCAGTGCCAGCTGCTTCCCTACTGGCGAGCAGGGGTTGGGACTGTGCACTTCCCCCTGCCTGTACCGCGGGGCTCAGGGGCACTGGGAGTGAGCAGGTGCAAGAGCCAGCGGGAGCAGTGTCCTAAGGCCAGTGTCGGCAGGGCCCAGAGCAGGGTGGCAGGAGCACAGGGTCCCAGCCAGCAGGGGCTCTATGAAGCTGGGCCAGCTCCCCCCCCCACTGGTGCAGCTCAGCCTGGCTCCACAGACCCCTGCCACCCTGTGCCCCACTTTGGGCCCCACCGGTGCTGGCCCTGGGACATTGGTCCCAAGACATTGGGGCATTGGTCCCAAGATGGTGGCCAAGGGGCGGGGCACCTGTCAAGGGTTGGGGCTACCCATGGGGGCCCTCAACAGCTTGCCAAAACTGGATAAGCAGCCCTCCACCTGAAATAATTGCCCGCCCTGTTGAAAACTAAGCTTTTTCTGCTTTCATTAAGGGTCAAGCTAACTCAGATTGGTGGGTGAGAGCATGCACATGGGCACAGAATAGCTAATATGCTTCAAGTTCACAGCTGTGTTTCAATTCAGTTTTGGATTTGGCCATTTTGGAAGACAGTGATTCATTTTGGTGTTTTGGGTCACTGCCCTGTTTCATTTTGGCCAAATCTCCTCTGAGTCTGTTTTGAACCCACTGCAAGGGAAGCTTCGCACAGCCCTACCCAGCTAGGCAGGGCTTGGGACCCCAGTGGGGAGCAGGACAGGGCTGTGGGTGGCTCGTCCGGGGAGGGCCACTGGCCTCTGTGCAGGTGAGGGGACCCCCCCATGGATCTCTGATCCCTATCATGCTGGGTCCCGGGGCAGGGAAGCAGGGCAGAGTGGTGAGCAAGTCTGCTAGCCCCTGCCACACGACTTGGCTCTGCAGGAAGCAGAGTTCCGCGCCAGGGGTCTCCTTGCTGTCTGTCCCATGCTGTCCTGGCGATGTAGGGCTGCACAGGGCGGAGAGCAGCAGTGAAGAGACCCTGGCAGAGATATCTGCTCCCAGCAGAGAGATCTGTGCTCCCGGCAGAGCCAGATCACGCAGCGGGGACCAGCACTGCCCTGCCATGTAACCTGGGTCCACAGGGAGCAGAAATTCGTGCTGTGGTCCCCTGCCTGCCCTGTGCAGCCCTGGATCTCTGCTCCTTGTGGAGCCAGGTTGCATGGCAGGGACCAGCATTGCCTTGCCACACGACCTGGCTCCACAGGGACCAGCGATCTGCACCAGGGTCTCCTCCCCGCTGCTGCCTGCCCTGTGCAACTCTGTGTTGCCAGGGCAGCAGTGGTGAAGAGACCCCTGGTGCGGATCCCTACTCCCTGTAGAGCAGTCTCGCGCAGCAGGGCATCAGTGTGCAGTTGTTTCCCTGCAAGCCTGGCTCTGAAACGCCAAAATTTTCCAAAACATTTCTGAAACATTTCGGATGCCTCGTTTTGTTTTGGAGATGTTTCTGAGCCTTCCATTTTGATTTGGATTCGGGCACCAAAACAGTCTGAAACACCTCTGAAATGAAACAACTGCTGAAATTTTGTACAGCCCTAGTAATTTACTTTGTTATAACTTTGTTTATGTAACCATACTGTAAATGTTTAAATGCTCTGCATTTGTTCCTGAGTTCTCCTCTTTTTGTTTGTCTTAAGATGGAATTTATGCTTTATCTTTGAAGTTTGATTTGCATAGTACGGAAGCAAACTTGAAGAGTAATACAGCCTGTGTGTATACTGAATAAGAAAGGTTCAATTAATAGAAATACTTGGTCTGATAGGGACCAGTCCATTAAACTACTGTATTTCTCACTAGTAAAAAGCTTTTTACTAGTAAGAAGAAAATGAGTATATAGTATACTTTAGAAGTATATTTCTTTTTCTTTTTCTTTTTTTTTTATAAAATGTTTTATATGCCATGTTTTGAACTCAACACATGTTTAGAAAGAGGTAACCTGTTTAAATATATTAATTTAAATGAATGATGTTTTTGCCTTCTTGGACTTCAGGTTTATCAGACATTTTCAGTCCTAATGTCTTTTGAACACTCGGCTCTTTGCAACACATTCTGTAATGAATGTTGGCTAGCCATCAGGGAACCACTGAAGTGGTCAACTCTCAGGAAGGAGGAGATATTAAAAGGGAGATGGCCACCTGTTTACCACACTCCCTGTCTAGCTTGTTGCAATCTTGAGAATATTTGCTCTCAGTACTATGTACAATACCTTAAATGTCTGTACCTTGATTCTCAGCTACATTAGAGTCACTGTATGCCACAATGGCAGTGCCAACAGGCCATGAAATGAGTGTTAATTACTTTTACACCCAGTTTAAGATCATTTCCTGCAGCAAAAATAGTGTGGTTTAATTGTAAATAAGAACTGGATACTAGTTTCCTTTCACTGTCTTTTCTGTAAGACACCCAAGCTTTTATGGAAAAGCCATGATAATTTGATGAAGGAACACTGAGGGGCAGAGGAAACGAGGACAGGAGTCTCACAGAAATGTTTTAGGCATGCAGGTCAATCACCAAGCTATATATGTAGGTACGGTATGAATATTATTTATGAAAGAGGATTCCATGAGGAAGCTCCAGTCTTAATATGTATTTCAAATTATTAATATTAGTATAGCAGCATTTTTAAGTATTCATGTTCTGTGGTTTACCTGTTGGTGAGTGATGGAATATACTCTGGATGGTCAACAGAGCATCTTGATCTTAGTCCCCAGCCTTTTCCCTTTTAGTTCACTACAGTACAGCAACTAGTTGGTGTTCAGAGCACAAGGGATCTGAGGAAGTGGGCAAGTGTGCTTTCTTGAGGGAGATGCCCCAATCCTGGTACAAGAGCCTGCTTTTTTTGAATACTCTCTCTACAGGAAGCAGTTAAGTTGGGCGAAACTTATGCTTTCTGGGTTGGATCCCATTGTAAGAAAAAATGAAGAGTAGGCCAGACAGGATGCCTGCTATTCCTTTCCCAGGGCACTGTCTTGTTCTACTGTCCAAAATGCTGCTTTGGCAGGAGGTCCTTCTTGACAGTTAATTAGTTGTTCTTTGTTGGAAGTTCCAGCCAGAGTATTTGGTGGTAGGTTCACAGTGGACTCTGATTCATGAAGAATCAGTGACAAAGCTGATATATAGGCCACCAAATATACTAGCCAAATAGGTCCTGTCTAAGACTTCTGGGATTTAGATTGAGTGGTGTAGAGGTTTCATAGATTTCATAGACATTAGGGCTGGAAGGGACCTCGGGAGATCATCGAGTCCAGCCCCCTGCCCAAAGGGCAGGAAG
>NW_017728928.1:16110596-16116322 GCF_001723895.1 Crocodylus porosus
AACTTGGCCAGTCCACTCCTGACTCCAATGTCCACATCATTAATGAAGATGTTGAACAGTATGGGTCCCAGTATGGGTCCCAGGACAGAGCGTTGGGGGACCCCACTGGTCACAGGGCACCACAATGAGTGACTGCCATCAATCACAACCCTCTGGGTTACTGGGTTACTGCCTTCAGATCCTGTGATCAGCCGTTTGTAGTATTCATCGGTCTCTTTTCTTACTGTCTTTTCTACAGGTGTTGTGAAAGTTGATGACTTTTTTTTGAAGTTGTTCAGGTTGTCTCTTGAGGGAGCAAATTGATTGGAAGATATAATTTTGTATCGAAGCTAATTAATGTTCTAAGATCTTGGTCATGGGATTCCCAGTGATAATTAAGGGAATGCTAGTTTAAAAATATCTGTTAAAGCTTTATCTCTCATGGTTAATAATGAAAAACAGCTTCATGTTTTAAGTTTAATGACTACCCTTAGCTCTAACCACTCTTATCATTTGCTTCTAGTGTTAAAGCAATAGAATTTTTACGTAGACCCATATTTTAAATACCAAGAGTGTCTGCCTGCCTTTTCAGCTCTCATTTGGCTTTATGGTTTTCTTCAAAGTACTAGAAGGGATGTATGCTATCACAGAGTATTAGAAAGCCACATAATTGCTCTCCATGAATGTGGATACTGCTATTTTAATATTTTGACCTTTTCCCAAATTTCTGTTTTCCTATCCTAAAGTAAAAATATTATTTGTTTCAAGTGGCAGTGTTAACTAAGGTTTATTTCAGGTGGCCGTATAAACATATTGTTAGGTATGAATTAAAAGAGGGAAATCTGTTAAAACTGGGTCCTTGCTGTCGTATTTGTGGTATTCCCCATACTTAAAAATGTGCTGATATAAACATGGTGATTTAATGTCCACTTTTCAGTAGTGCATGCAATACTAGTGGAAATCTTTCCTCCCCTGAAATGTCCTGAGTATTCCTTGATGGCAAAAACTTTCTGTATATTGTCTTGCAAGTGTTCAAAAGTCAAGAAGCTTTGGGCAGTTTTTATAAAAATAGAATAAATTTTCTTTTCACCACAGTGTTTTGATTAAGTCAAACTCAGACTTTTAAAATATTATACAATGACCATCATCATGACTGATTGTAAACAGGGCATTACTAGAATGGGTGTTGAAGGACATATTGTCAATAATGATCGGCATTCTGTTTCAAGTGACAGTGAAATGCTTGCATGATTTCTTAAAACAAATTTAAGTAGCAATCTTGCATTATAGTCTGCTACTCTGACGTATAGATGAATACCACTGAAATTTTCAAAAGAACATATGAATGGTGACACTTCACGGAAGTATGCAAATCTAGTTTTGATTTCAGTGTTCCCTTTACAAACAGTTAAAATAACAGTTTATTAATAGTATTACATGGCAGCGATTATATAATGGAAAGATTTTCATAAATGGAGAAAATTCATTTTGATGAAGGTTAGAAAAAATATCTCAAGGTAAGGTGAGATTTTTTTTTTTTTTCTGATAATTCAAGGTAATGAGTGTTTACCTGTCAATTTTAACATCCCATTCAGTGAAAAATGAAGTCCAGTTAATATGCTGGGGAAGCTTGACTGAGCAAACATTACTGTTCTTTCATTGTGAGGAAATAAGATATGCTGCTTGCCTGATCTAATACATACAGAGCAGCTTTACACATTTCTGCTCACCCAGAGAAACTAAATTGTTTGAGCAATCAAGCAGAAATTTCTTGTGGAACTAAGGTGTCTTTGCTGCTGCTGGTTTCTTTGCTTGCATTTCTCCAGTGGTTCTTGTCTCAGGGGATCTCAAAACATTTTACAGATTTAAGTGGCCATATCAATTTGTTTTCCTTGGAGAGAGAGAGGTCTCTGTGCTATGCATTAGTTCCTAATGTGGAGGCTTTTAAATAATACAGTGTTGGTCGTCATCTACCCTGTAATTTCAAATGCTGTTGTTGTAATGCAGCTTTAACCTTGGATTAGTTCCATCGCCTGCTGAGGAGGGACAGAAGTTTAAACTAGATCATTTAAAAATGACGGGCATCCTAAAGCCTCTAGATTAAAACCCAAGTAAAGGCACAGACCAGTAAGAGATTCTCCTTCTTCCAAACTCTCAGCTGAAGAAAGCTGTTCAATCCTGGCTTTTAAGAGGATGTAATGGACTGGCAAAGCCAAGTGGTAGTAAAAAAACAATCAATCTTTCTAGGAATCCTCAAATGTAAAACCCCACACCCTTTTTTCTAAAGATTGCATGAATTGTAACAGAATTCTTCAGCAGAGATTCAGCAGGTCAAACAGACCAGCTTGATCTGTGAATACCTCATGGAGTACTTTTTTTCCCAGAGGATCGTTCTCCAAATTCATTTCCTTGCTACTAACCTACTGAAATACATCTACTTCATAAGAATACAGATTCTAAGTAGTGTACTTAATGAATTTAGCCAGGACATTGAAAAACAATTTTCTTTTAAGATATTATCACTATGTGACTTCCCACTTTTAAGTGTTCAGCTTCTGGTGGAAGGCAAACTAAGGACTTTGGGTTTTGGTCCTCCAAAATGGTTGTAATTTAATTGCAACCCTATTTCATATCACACAAATATTGCTAAACAAAACAAGTACTGCGGGAATGTAGGAAGGTTTATTTAAGTCTACTAGTTGGAGTTTAGTCCTGGCAAGGATTTTACCACTATCAAATTTGTGGAAAGTGTTCTGGAATCTTTTTAATGGTTGTAAATGGCAAGGGCCTCAATTACCTTTCAACATCTCCAACAGTTGGTTGGAACCTTGTTTATATGGCAGCAGCTCTGTTGGACAGGACATGTCATAAGTGTTCCTGGCAACTGGCTCCCAAAAGTTCTTGTATTTCCTACTCAGTAATGGTCACCACTCTAGAGGTGGGCAGAAGAAGAGGTTCAAGGACACTGTGAAAGGTCTATCTGAAGAAATGCGATATTAACATTGATACCTGGGAGACTGGAGCACTGAATCATCCTCAGGGGTGCCATGATGTGTATATGTGAAAGACATCCATCATTTTGAATAAACTCGCGTCTATATGGAGGCAGATAAATGAGACAAAGGAGAAAGAGCTGTGACCTAGCTCCAGCAGGATCTACTCCTTCCTCCCAGACCTATTTGCCACATCTGTGGTAGAACATCTCTGATCAGCCTCAGTCATCTGGACTTATCTCAGTCACTGGACTTATCAGTGACTACCCTATTTCCTGGCAGAGTCGTATCCGTACTGAGGGACTGCTGCCGCCACCAAAGAGAATAACTTTAAGATTCCTCAGTAATCTCTTATGCAACTTTGAAAAAATTTACAGAAATCGTAAATTATTCTAATAGCTGTAAGTATTCTTGATTTTAAGAGGATTCCTTTGGCTGACTGTTGAAACACTCTACAGTTATCTATTTCCCCTCTGATATTTTACATCCTTATTTTTAAGTATATAACAGTATTTCTAGCATCCTGTTGTCCCCTACCCACTATCTTCTATAGAAAATAATTAATAAATCTAATTTTATGTTTTGCTTCCATTTAAAGAAGTACTGTCAGTTTGATTTTTTTTTTTTTTCCTTTTTAGATTATTTTACAAATAAATCAATTTCTAATAGGCATCCTTTATATTCTGGGTTTTCAACCTTTTTTGGCCAGTGTACCCCAGCAGCTGGTGGAGAAACGGGGAGTCCCTCTGCAGCTGGTTGACAAGCAGGGGTGTCCCCTGTGCAGCACACGGCACCAAAAGCAGAAGTGCCTGCAGCATTCGGCACTGGTAGAAACAAAAGCAGCACAAAGTGATGGCAGCCCCACTTCTCCGCACTGCTGCCGCGTATCCCCTCGGGCCTTCCCAAGTACCCCCAGGGATATGCGTACCTCTCCCCACCCCGGATGACACCCCCTGCTTTTTATAATATATCTGAAATTTAAAAAAAAACACCTTTTAAATTATTTACTGTCTGGTCAGTCATTATCCTTAAACGTCTATATGAAATACTGTCAACTCTAAAAATAAACATAAATAAATTTTAAAACTTTCACTTTAGTAATCTAAAGTGCTACTTGTAACTGCGTTAGATGCACATTTTTTGGAATAAGCGTGACTAAGGTTGTACCTTTATTGTGACTTCTTTACTGAAAGCCCAGTCTCCAAATAGAATTAGCAGCAAAACACTGAAGGGCATAAATGCTTAGAAAATGCTGAAAAACTCCGTATTTTAAGGAAAGCTTTTCTTTTATTAGAAAGGCTTGTAGAAACTCTTGTATGGCTAAATAATCCTTCTTAAATGTATTTTTAGTGAAATGCAGATGGCAACTTCCTTTTGTCACTAGGTGCTCCCAAGATGAATTCCTGTTTCTTTGGTCATTTTTAATTACAATTACTTTAAGATAGTTGTTGTTTGGCTGTCTCTTAATGTGAGGTCGTCTGCTTTTATTTACTATGGTCAGGATTTTCCTAATGGCCGTCTTTTCACAGCAGTGCAGTTGTTTCAAAAAGGCAGAAACGGTGACAAAATTCAGCATATAGATCTACCCAATTTCTTTGATATTTGTGTTGTGAAAGATCTAACATGTATAGAGAAGTGACATCCAGGTACCTTGTGTGCATGAACACTTACAGCTCTGTGATGCACAGTATGTAGTCAAAAAAAAGGATGTACTTAATGTACTGTCGTGCTCACTTTGTCTAGGGTAAGGATGGGAAAAAATGAATCCTCTCCGTTGTGTTTGGGAGAGGGTTCTGCCAGTACAAGAACAGACCTAATAAAATACAGGAAACCCTCACCATTTCCGGGTTAGGCATTCATGGTTTCAAATATTCACAAATGCTGAACCCGCTTCTTAAATACACTTAAAGGCGTGCTTGCTGCTGCTGGGCTCCTGCCGTCACCAGAGCAGCCATCTTTCTCCGCACCGTGCCCTCCACTCTGCACCCACCAGGGGCACTGAGTTCATGAATCCAGTGCCTTACTCGCGGATTTTGCCATTTGCGGGAGATACGAGAACATATCCCCCGCAAATGGCAAGGGTTGCCTGTACGTGTTTAGGTTTGAAAATGCAAACGTTGACTAGTATACTTCAAGATTAAACAAACCTTAAAGAAAGACAATTTTAAGAACCACAGTTTCAAAGGCTCCATGGCTTCTATGCAGTAAGCTCTTAATGATTGAAATGCTTTAATTGGATTTAATCAGACTTCTTCAATTAGCTCAATAGTAGACGTGAAAGAGATCAGAGGTCTCTGGTCCTCACTTCAAGATGACATAGGGAAGGGAAGGGTTTGGAGGTGGGGATGAATGGTTCTAAGAGTGCAAGAAAAGATTGGAAATTGGGGAAGCTGATTCCATTCTTAGTTCTGCATCCTTCCTAACGCATCTTTGGTAAGTCACTAATCTCCTTGTACTTGTTTCACCTATCTGAAAAGTGGAGTAGTAGCCATGTGAGGGCTGTATCGTTTCATAGTTTCTAGGGTCGGAAGGGACCTGAGTAGGGAATCTACTCGGAAGGGATTTAGTCCGACCCCCTGCCATGGCAAGAAAGATTACTGGGGTCAAACAACCCCAGCAAGGTGTTCATCTAACCTCCTCTTAAAGACCCCCAGGGTAGGGGCGAGCACCACTTCTCTTGGAAGTTGGTTCCAGATCCTAGCCACCCTGACTGAAGTAGCGCCTCCTGATATCTAGCCTAAATCTACCCTCTAC
>NW_017728928.1:16118807-16133116 GCF_001723895.1 Crocodylus porosus
GGTCCTCCTTCTTCCCCTTTTTGAAGATGGGAACCACGTTGGCCCTCTTCCAGTCCTCTGGCACCACACCAGAGCACCATAAGTTCTCATTAAGCCATGACAGGGGTCCGGCAATGACCTCAGCCAATTCCTTTAGTACTCTAGGATTGTAAATACTCTAGTAAAAGTACTCTTAAGACTGTAAATCTTAATTATTTCATTGATCGCTTTGCAGGGCTTTGAAATCTGCTGAAAGTTGGTATAGAAATGAAGTGCTATTTATTTTTTATTACATAATGTCGACAAGTGTATGTATGCCTATAATAAAAAATACTTTTTTTTGTTTTGTTTTTCATCTAATATAAATTTGGTATGTTTTCTGTTTCTAGTGAGTATTTCAAATGACAAACTTTTTATATGGATTGTTTATCTTCGGTGATATCAATAAATATTGTATGTCCCATTAACATCTGTACGTTGACTTTGACCAAGGGCGTGCAGTTTTCAAAGGCTTTTAAATTGACCAAGCTTGAATTTCTTATGCTGTGTTGTGTGCACCTTTTGTTTACAAGTTGAAGACTTTCTTGATTTTTATGAACTCCAGCCTCCTAGAAGTGGCCAGTCATAAAGGGAACAAGATTCTGTGTTTTGACTCTTCCAAGGATATGTTTAGAAGAGTTCCTTTTTATATAAACTTGCATGCTCTTGCAACATGACTTTTTAAAATGAAGCTGCCATTATGTTTAGTCATAGATATTTCTACTTAAAAGGAGGGTGAGTCTCTGTAGATGAAGAGCTGAGAAAAAGAGTTGCAAATGGTCAGGTTCTAATTATACCAAAGAGCTCCACAGATATGGACATACTAGCAGTTTATTGTGGGATAAAAACAGCAAGGTTTTACTGCAGATTAGCTGCCTCTGACCCCCTGGAATGTGGAAGGTAATTTGGAGCAGTTTAACCTTTGGTGAAAGAGGTAAGCAACTACTCATTATCTTCCACTTCTCATGGGAAAGTTACTACTATGAAGCAACTGGTGCGCAGTAAAGCCTCTGCTTCCTTTTATACTATGGTAAATTAATTTTTTTGTTATTGCCCAAAGAATGGGATTTATATGGTAAGCTCCATGCTTGTGTCTGTGACTCTATTTTTGAGTCTCTATTTGATGGCACCTGACAAGTCATTTAACCTCTCCCTGTTTCCTGAACTGTAAAGTGAGGATAATTAAGGCACTTTGAGATGCTTGGATGTTAGGACTTGTGTTCATAGCATTTTTTTTTTTCTTCAACAAAGATTTTCCATAGCACAAATATCATACTTGACTTGGTGTTGGGATGATGTGGGTAGGAATCCTTACTTGACTCTAGAATTCTTATCCATGTTCCCTCCAAATGTTTTTCTCATGCTGCATTTTGCTGCCTTTTGCTATGTAGTATAATTTTGAATTTTGGCTGCGTATCTGAAGTTGGTAACTACTTACAGCTCTCCTAAAGGCATGTCTCCCAAGTAAGAATCTAAGTGTGTAGACCAGTGATGCTCAACCTCTGGCCTTCAGGACTGTCCATAGATCCAGGAATTTGAAGGCAGGGGAGCAGTGGAATGTTATTTGCCATTCCCCTGCTGCCAAATTTCAGACCTGTGGGAGCCTCACTGGCCAGATGACATGGCCCTATGTGCTAGTGTATGGTTGGGCTGATGCACAGGGTCATTCCATGGCTAGATCTGGCACCTGGGGACTGAGCCAGTGCCACTCATCCAGCCCAGAAGGTTGAGCACCACTGTGGTAGATCGATCCAGATATACACAGAGGGACAGCATGTTTAAAAAAAAAAAAAAAAAAAAGGTTTTGAATTGTTACTGGTGCCTTCTTTGAAATCAAGTGAAATTTTGTAAGATTCCTAGCCAGATAAATTTGCATCGTATAGATCAAGGCTGTCCAGCTTATGAGTTGCTGAAGACTACATGTTCCCAACCGCACACTCTCTGGGTTGCATACCCACCAGGGCTGTGTGGGCCACATGCTGCTCTTCATCATGCCATGTGGCTCTTGTACAGCAGGTTATGTGAGCTGCGCCATACCGGCAACTCTGCCACCGTGCAGCCCCCACTGCTGCCATGCTGCACGGGGTCCCCAGGTCCCTCAGAGTCCCCCAGCCACAGGCTTCTCAGTCCTATGGGTTGCACTGCCCCAATTTGAGAGTCAGCAACATGAGTGATGAGGGGGAGTGGTACCCTGACCATGAGCCCAGAGCCACAAGTTAGCGCAAAGGCTGCATGCGCCCTTCAGGCAACCAGTGGGGCAGTGGCATAAGTGATTGTGAACTTGACTTTATTGCTGGTGGGTCTGAGAGAGAAACCTGACACACATCTAGTCTCTGACCATCCAGTGCTGATCTGGGGAGGGAAATAACTTTTGGTGTGTGCTTAAAATTGGAGTAGATACAGAGTAGTTTGACTTGCTTTTTCAAAGGAGAATTAATAGAAGAAAATATTATTAAAGGTAGAGGAGACTAGATTTCAGAAGAGCCATCCTGAAATTGACTTCATTTTGTTATTCAGGAATAGAGTCACAAAAGCAAGGTTGCATATTTGTGGATAACTTTTCTTTTGTTAGTGGCTGGTTCACATAATTTTGCCGTAGGATTCAGGTCTCTATCAAGGTAATAAGCATACCTCTGTTACTAAACTGAGTTTTAAGTGCCTTCTGTGATTACTCACATCGTGACATGCTGGGGCTTCCTACTTCCCTCTTCTGTCTTTTCATGTAGAGAAGGTACAATAGTGTGTGTGTGTGTGTGTGTGTGTGTGTGTGTGTTTGGATTTAACAGACTTTGCAAGCAAAGCTGTTGCTAATAGAATTTTTGGAAGTGAATAATATTGTCATAGTTGCAGTGTTTCCCCGTGATCCTTTGCAGACAAACAGTACCCTTTAAATTGGAGGGGGAGGAGAGGGTATACTTGCTGAAGTGGTTATCTGATTAGCTAGTGTGGTAGTCCTTCAGCTTTTATGTCAGGGTATCTGAACAATGTTTACCTGTTCTGTTGAAAGATGAGGCTTAAATATTTGATAACAAGAAAACATTCTAAAATATAACTGCACAAAAAGAAAGAATAATAATTGGTGTTACTTCTGCTTATTTGTTTTTGAACTATTATATTTTGGAGTAGTATATGTTCTGTTGTATCCTGTAACTCTAGCAGAAGTACAGGCACATTCAGTCATTGACACATTTTAATTTGTGTTGTTAAAGTTTAGGATGAAATGTAATGATGGAGACCACACAACCAGACTATGTACATGGCTTTTGTGTACAGAGATGCTAAATACCCGAAAATGCAGTGTTTCTATAGGCGGAGTTTCTTTTGTATTCACAGACTGGGGAGCCTCAAATTCCAGAGGCATTACATGAGCAGTTTTAATGAATTAGTGTCTGGTTTTCCTGCAGCAGATGTGACAAGCAGCTTTATAAGCTGCTTCCCATCGATCGCTGTTTTCCAGCTCTTTTGTGTCTTTCTTTTGCTTAGAGAGAAGCAGTGAAGAGCTTGGTTTCTACAGTAACTGCTGCCTACATTCCTGCCTGGAGGCCAATTTCTTTCACTGTTCCTGCAGCTTATGCAGGTCTACTGTATTGAGTTTCTGTAGGGTTTTTTTTTTCCCTTGGTAGTTTAAATATTTTACCCTGTAAGAAAAACAAGAATGTGCAGTGGGAATTTGTACTTTGAATAAGTATATTTCTAATTACTTGAAGCATCTCTTCCAGAAACATGAAATATCAGTGTTACTTGCAACTGATTAAAGCAAAATGTTGAATGGTTGATATTTGAAGAACTTTAAATGTCTAATTGTAAAAGCAAGAAACTTTGGCTGAAAATTTCAGATGACACTTTTATTAATGCAGTTTTTTGATAGGATGGCAGGGGATTAACTACAGTATGTGATGTTAATAGCATTATTTACATAGCTTTGATACTTAGTAGTGGGGCGATTCAAAGACAGCTGTTGCCTGTTCATTTTATTTTTAACTCTTGAATGTCTTTCCTTAGAGTAATTGCAGGGCACAGAGGTTTATGTACGTATTTTTCCTTTTTGGGGGGGGAGGGAAGTGTTAATATGTAGATGTTTGGAGTGTGTTCCTTTTCAAGTAGGCATTTGTGGCTGGCTGTGCAGTAAATACATGTTTGGGAATATTTAGTGGTTTGTTTTGTTTTGTTTTTTCCCTTTCCTGTCACCTCAATCATCCTTGTCACTGACAGAGGAAACTGAATCCCAAATCTTCTGCAGGTCATCAGTACCATGTTTGAAATAGTCCCTTAGATTTTTACGGACTTCCAAAGGTACTCCTTTCCCCAGGCAGGTTGAAATATGTAATTTGTATTTTCTTTGTGAGGACTAACAGGTGTACTGGTAGATTTGAGTGCCAGCCCTCTTTTGGGACTGCAGAATTGTAATGGTGATCAGATTGGGCAAATAACTTGAGCAGCTTCTTAACGTTCTTGATACATTCAACACGCCTTTTGTTTGTTACGAGTCCGGATTTTTATATCCAGGTTCTTGTTTCCCTGATCTGATCAACTGTAGTCACATTTTAATAGTTAAAGCATACGAACAATAAAGGCATATGCTAAAAACACCAGAATTTTTAAAGGATAATATATGCTTTGTGCAAAAAAGTAACCCTGATTTCCTGTCCCCTGAATTATCTGAAGCTGAAATGAGTGCAGAGGCACTGTGCTGTGTTGTTTGGTTGGAGAATATGCTTTACAGCTATCAGCCCTTGACCAATTAAAATGCGGAGAAAATGGCTTCAAAGGGAGTTTCACCAAGACATTAGCTGGAAAGATGAAGGGAGTTGAGAGGCACCTCCATGAAGACATGCATCACCACAGTAGAAAGAGCTGCCACTGTATAAAGGACAGTTGCCCAGGGTGACCTTGTTCAGAAAACTGACTCACAATAAATGGCTAAATTGAATTCAAGTGGAAACTGGTGACAAATTAGCCAAATTGGGATTTATTTAAAACGGAGAGGAAAAAATAACTCTGATGCAAGACTGTGTATACAGGAAGCATTACTGAACTCCTGTTTGGAAGTTTTTTTTTTTACAGTGCCAGCAAAGGGTGTAACCTACAGTAAACAGAAGGGACAGAAAAACTTATTTTTAAAAGAGCTCTTAATGTTGGAGAACTTCCTGCTCCTATAAATCTGATCTTACTTCTAGAAAGTAATTAGCAGTTTTCCTGAAAACTTAATTCACAGTAGCTTTTCATGTGCTACATATTAAAGTTTTACAACTTTCATTACATAAAACCATTAAAGTTGCACTTTTTATGGGGCATATGCAGGCATAAATGGTCTTGCTTGAAAAAATAATTTTAAAAAATGTAAGTTTGGAAGGGAAGAAGATATTCTATGCCATTTCTATTTTTATTATAATAAAATGGGTTCCTTTTCCTCTAAGTCTCCAATATAGCATTTTGTACACTCATGGTTTTTTTATAACTGAATTATTTGAGTAACCTTCTTTTTTTATATATTCCTAGAAGGGTTTTGTTTTTTTTTTTAACAAAAAATATCTAAACAGTGATGTGTTTTCAAGGAGTCGGAGAAATGTTTACTTGAAATCTCTCTCAATCCTTTTAAAAAAAACCCTGGATTTTATTGCTGACATAAGAGAAAAATGTAATGCTGAGAAATTTGAGTTAGAAATCTGAAATTGCAGTGGAGATCATTTGAACTAACGTTGTCACTATCTACATAGGTTTACATTAACACCTGTTTAAAAACAATGTTAGCTGCCCAGGGTCTAATTTATATTTACCTTGACATAGGTTTTAGGAAGTCATTACATGGTTAAATCAAAACATTTTTTAAAGTAACATTGCCTTCTACAAATAATTTCTGTTGTCCAGAAAAAGGTTACTCTGTTCTGAAAACAGACAAGACAAGATTCATTTTGGCTTAGTTCATTGTTTTTGCATGTTTTATATGAATCACCTCAAGCTGAGATGCTTACTAGCAGTGCTGAATTTGAAAACCTAAGCAATAATATTACTAGGTATTCCTACAACTTTACATTCTAAATTTCACCCTAGTAGTACAAAGGTGCATTTTAGCTTTCATAAATTTTCTTTCTCCTCTATTGCCTTGTGTCAGCCCCATGCACCACATGTAAAGCAAGCCCTGAAGCAGGGCTGATGTATGCGGCATGCAGGGCTGGACTGGCTGCATGTACTGCATGCAGCACTCTGCCGGACTGGCCTGTGCGCTGACTTCAGTGCACCCCAGTACAGATCAGTCCTGTAGGCAACACACAGGGCTCGTCTGACGCAGGCGCTGCAGGCGACATGTACCCTGGACCAGCCCTCTGTGCCATGTGCTGTGCCCGCAGTCCCAGATTTAGCTTGACCACCAGACCAGTTAGCTCTGTGCATCTTATATGGCACACAGAATTGGTCTGAGACCCACAGGCTTAATCATAGGGCTTTGTGGGCTTGATCTGGCCCAAAGGCTGCAAGTTTGACACTCCTGATTTATAGGGCAAAGTTGATCAGATATCTTATATATTGCCTAAAGATACCAGATTGACTGGGTTCCTTTTCATGGATCTCGGTTCCGTAATGTGACAGAAATGTTTGGGAGCTGAGACCCAAGAGTAGAAATCCAGTCAGTGTGAAGCACCTTAGGAAATTATTTTTGTTTAGCATTTTAGATCATGGTAGTACCTTGAGGTCTTCCAGGCTCCACTGTGCTGTGTAGTATATGTATGGTATAAACAATAGTCCCTGGTGTACTTGGAAACAGTCAACTTGTGGATATTTTTTCCTTTATTTCCTCTCTGTTTCCATCCTCAGTTTCATTACTCAATTCTGAATGGATTTGTTTATAATTAAAAGGGTTTTGTATTGCTCCCTACTCTGGCAGTCTGGTTTGTTCTCAATTAGTTTTCTAGGTTATACATTTTCCAGTGACCTGTCCTCTAGTTGGAGATACAAAAAAAACACACAAGTGCTGTTTTCCTTATTCATGAAATTACCCTTTTACATTATTTAAAAGTACATACTAGGAATTGTCATTTTTGGAGTTGCTAAAACCATGTAGTCCTGTACCTTTTGGCATATCTATTTTCATCACTTAGAAATAAAACATGCATGAGCTTTTCACCCTATAATGAGTTAAATTTAGTGGTCTGAAAAAAAAATATTTTAAAATATTTTTTAGATAGGTCCTAAATGTACCTGTTTGATTTGTGGTTCTGAATTGTGTTTCCTTTCCATGCAGGAAAGATATTGGGTGGCTGGGGATTGGAGCAGAAAGGTGTCCAGTATTTTATTAAAAAAATATTTAAAAGAAATTGAGGTTACAAGCAAGTTTCTGTATAGTTATCGTCCCTTTGTCAACGTATCTTAAAATTGCTGGAAGCACTGATGGTGGTTGCTGTAAACTAAATGTATGGCTCTCCCTCTTAAAAACCATACATCTGTTTTGGTTTTACTGGTAGTACATGGCATGACTGACACTATTCCAAAAATGTGCATCACATGCTGATCAAATCAGAACGTTCTTTATTTTTATTTGTTCAGAATAAATTCACTGAGTTTGCTTTTGTGGTAATTTCTATAGAAGATATAATAGTTACCTGATTCCGTTAATATTGCTAGTTGTTCTGGTTTACACCACAGCTGTTTTTAGAAACAGCTGGATTTGTAAATATGGATCCAAAGAAAGATAGGGTTTTATAATAATACAAAGTGATGCAAACATTTTGGTGTTTACATGTTTGAGGAGATCATTAATTTATCTGGAAGTATATTACGGTTTCATTTATAAAATCTTTCAGACCTTAGTATTCAAAGTAATGTCAAGTGATGTAAATGTGGTTTAAATATAGTCCTTAGCTTGTAACAAGAGCTGTCAAGTTTGGCACAAAGTCACTTAACAAAGAGCTTTGCATAACACAGCCTGGATTGCCTCAGACTTGCATTTTCTCTCACCTGAGTAATACGTGAAAACAGACTGGTTTCAAACATGATCTTTTGGAGTCGCTCTCTCGGACTTGACTGGGGAGGTAGCCATGACAAATCTTTGTAGATGATGCCCATTGGGTGAGACATAATTAGAAGTTGGAGCAGCAACATGAGAGGGGAGAAATTTTAGTGCAGAGCAGATAGCTGCATGGGAAGAGATGGGATGTACTTAAGCTGTTGTGGAATCCAGGTTTTATGGCTTTGGATTTCCTGAATTTGTTCTTAGGTTATGAAGTCTCCTTATTCTCTCTCCCAAACCTCAGTAAAAACTCAGAAGCATTTTGGAATATTGCCCACTTACTGCTAGACACTGTCCTTGTATTATGCAATAACCAGTCTAATCACTGAATTAATACTTGAAGTTAAGTACAGCTGCTTTTGTGTTGCTCTTCAGTTGAAACAATTACACACACAAAAAGTTAAGTCCATGAAGTTGAGTAGTCAAACGCAAACACTGAAGAATAGTTATGTAAAACATAGAAAATTCCATCCAAAATATTTAAACTTAAACTGATATTGCTGCTTCATCCCTACTGCACATTTTTACTTAAAGTTTTCTAATAGGGGATGACTTTGCGCTTTGATTCATGTTCTTGAAAAGTGATACTGTTTTCATTGTTTAGTGAAATGTTTATTGGAATAACATTGACTTTTATCAGCAAAACAGCCCCTTCACTTTCCAGGTGTCTTTAAAGAAACCATCAGTGATGTAGATTTTCCTTTCCTTTAGGCCAAGAGTGTCAAATTCGCCCTGATCCCCTCAGACTGTATCAAGTCTGCAGGGCTTCTCCTGGGCCAGGTCCAAAGGCAGTGGGAGTGGGCCAGGTGACTGCAGGGCAACCCAAGGCTATCTTGCACAGCTCTTGCTTGTCCTCTTGCTGTCAATAGCCAGAAGGGCCCAGGGGTCCAGGATTTTGTGACAGGCCCCTCTTCTCTGGAGTCAGTGGGCTCCACCAGCCAAGTGTTTGACACACCTGGTTTAGAAAAAGCAAGAAATTCCCTCTCCGCCTTTTTAACATTAGGAAGCAGAAAGTACTGGTGGTAATGTTTCTTCAGAAACTCCGTTGCAGCCCTTTATTGTAGCTTGTTTAAAAACAAAAAGGGTAATTAGGAATGAAAATTAAAGGGCAGAACTATAGTGTCTTCTAACTTTCCTGCTGCAATCTATGCACAATATTTTGACATGGATTTTGTTCTATATTTAGTACATCAAGCATGCTTCAGAAATAGGTTGACTGTTAAACTTAGGCATGGCCTTTAGTAAGAAATGAGATTGTAAGGAAGGTACTGTTGCTTTTTTCCCCCCTTAATTTTAAATTTGTGTGATGTGAAAAATTTTCTCATCACCACTAATGAATGTCCTTTTGCTTGAGAAGCACATATCCTTAAGTGTTGTGCAGAAGTTATTATGAGACTTGAAACAAATGCTTCAGTTATGTCCCTAAACCTAGTTTAAAAACAAAAAAAGTCGGGGGAGTGGGAGTAGAGAATGAATGCTTATTGATATTTTTAAGGTTCATTTAATGTTGAGTCCCCCCTCTAGCTTTCTTTCATCTTCTGTTTAAAATAAGATTCCACAGTTTGAGCAATGGTTAGATCAATTTCCACTATCTTGTAAATCCCCATTCCTTCTTGCACCCATTTCAAAGCAGTGTTGTTTCTTTCTTAATAATATTTGATCTGCCAGTAAGTATCACTTTTTGATATGGGTTCAGTTGTTGGTTTGGTGATTGTGTCATTGGCAAAGCCTCGGTACATGCAAGAGAGACATGTAAATGTAACTGGGCAGCCAGTGTTATGCATATCTGACAGATTGACCATGTGACAGAGGACAGGCAAGAACCTAGCACTATTAAATTATCACTGATCATGAATAAAAGGTAACACTACCTGAAATGCTGTGGTTAATAAACAGGTTGAGTTTAGGCTTAATTCTCTTTATGTATAACTAAGCTATAAATAGCCTGTTTTCATGTTTTATTTGGGTTAACTACATAACTGTAGGAACTCTTGGCCATTGAGATGAATAAGGGCAAATGTTTTGATGGCTCATTTAAAAGAATGTTGTTTAAAAACAAAAAACCCCTTGTTGATTTCATTAGTTTACATAATCTGCAGATTTTACCACATTTTAAAACAGAGGATTTATATGAATGTAAGGTTGTGTCATTTTGTTCATAAATGGCCAGTGTTCAGTCTCTCTAAAATACCTATTTGTTTCTGAAACTCATTTAAGGTTACACTTGCACTGACTATTTCTTACCCTAATGGCAGCAGGCAGTGGTAGAGAAGCACGGTTTTACAGCATTCATCATAAAACAAAGTGGTTTAGAAAGAAAAAGTCCGCTCTGGTTTATGTCTACTGCGTGTGAGATTTACATAGACCCCAATCCTGCAAATACATGCTTACCTTTCCTACAGTGAGCAGTCCCAAGATTAGTCTATTTGCTGAAGTAAAGCATTATGTCATAAGAGCATAGGGTCAGAGCAATGGTCCAGTCTAGCCCAGCAGTCTGTCTTTGTGACAGTGGCAGAAATGGATGCTATACAGGGAGAGCATCAAACTAGGTATCTTGGGAGTGTTCTATCCCCTATTCAGTACCCTCCCTGGCATCTACCATTTATTGGGTTAGAGATGCCGGAGAAAACATCTCCAGCCTTTCTGGTCAATAGCCATTATTTAGATCTATCATCCAAGAATTTATCCAGTTCCTTTTTGAACTTGGCAGTGCTGTCTGCCTCCACCACCTCCTGTGACAATAAATTCCACAAGTTAACTACATGTTGCATAAAAAAGTACTTTCTCTTGTCAGTGTTAAACCTATTACCTAATAATTTCAGCAGGTGCCCCCTAGTTCTAGTATTCTGGGACTCTGGGAACAACAATTTTTTTTTTTTTCATTTGGTTCACTTGGTCTGTACCCTTCATAATTTTTATATACCTGTATCATCCTTCTCCTTTCAAAACTGAAGAGTCCTTGCCTTTTCACTTGTTGCTGGTATGGCAACTGCTCCAGGCCTCTGATCATTTTGATTGCCCTTCTTTGTACCTTATTTCAAGTAAGGCTGTAGTGAACAAAATGTTACTGCTAAATGAAAATTGGGTGACACTTTTGTTCTCTTACACTGTGCACCATTAGTTTTGGTACCCATGTATGGCATTTTGAGATTTTTTTTTTTGCCTGTTGTTCTCATGCTTAGGTTCTATAATAACAGTTTAATAGTTCATGTATAAAGCCCAATCTTTGTTACATCATTGATTAGTTATTTTGAAAGTAATCCCCATTTTGAGGATAGTTCCAGTTTATCTCATAATGGACTACAGGAAATGTAGAGAAACAGAAGGCAAGCTACACCTGTTAAATTGCAGATTTGTTAGGGTGATTTATACTTGTATTTCAAATTCTAAAATTATGAGTTTTTCTAATATTTTCTAGATCTCTCTGCTTGTATGTAAAATGGAGATGAGATGATTGCAGATCATTTGCCCAAGATCTTTTATTTACTTTTTATTTAATCAGAGTAAAGTGTTGCTCGCTAGTTATGCAAAAAATCAGTTTCACACATTATTGATAAATAAGTTGCTTACATATTTGTTTTTATTTTTCAGATGTACTTTCAGGTTTCCCAGCACAAACATCAAGATAACATTCACAGCTCTGTCCAATGAAAAGAGAGAAAAACAGGAGGCCCCAGAGTCCCCAGTGAAACCCGTGCAACCCCAGATCTCTCCCTTAACAATAAACATTCCAGACAACATGGCTCACCTGATCAGCCCTCTCCCTTCTCCCACAGGAACTATCAGGTATTTAAACCCTGCAAATTGCATGTAGGGTAATAGATGGGTTATAGAATTAGTATGAATTTGTAGTTTGCATAATGTTGCTTGGCTTATATAATAATACTTATGTTGGAGTGCCAAATAGTGTAAAATCAACCATTTCGTATTCTCAGTGGTTTTGTATTCAGTTAAGTACACAAGTCAGGTCTTTATGTTAGCAACAGAATTAAAATTAGCAAAAGCAGGAAAATTCATGTAAAGTTGTACTTGGAACATACTTTTGTTTCACATGCTCTAAAACTGAAAATAGTGGGTAAGTCTGCATTTCGCATTTGCTGATGCATCTGGGTACACTAGGTGACATAAGAATGATCAATCTTAAGTTTCTAGCTTTGTTTTTGTTATTCATATGCTTGTAATGCTTTAATTTAGACTTTGTTTCCATGGCTAATACTATTTTTAAACAGCTCTCTGAAATCCAGTATCTTCTGTTTTCTGCTATAGGTGTTATCAGAAGAAAAATGCATTATGTTAGCACGGGGTGGGCAAAATGCAGCTCATGGGCCAGATGCGACCTGCTAGGTCATTCTGTCCAGCCTGCAGGGCCCCTAAAAAATGTAGAGAATTAATATTATTCTGTCCCTGGCAGCCTGTCATGAGACCCTCAATGGCTTGCCAAAACTCAATAAGTGGCCCTCTGCCTGAGATAATTGCCCGCCCTTGTCTTAGCAGTTTAGCGATACTTGCTTTGGAGGGTGGTGATTTCTCACTTCCACCAAAAAAAAACCCCATCTGAAATTGATTTATGGCTTCCAGGAGTCAACCATGTTTCTTCTTTAAAGTGTCTCAGTACAATATCTGTAATCAGAATAAGTTTAGTATTGAAATATATAGAATCATAGAAAGTTAGGGTTGGAAGGGACCTCAGGAGGTCATCTAGTCCAACTCCCTACTCAAAGCAGGACCATCCTCAACTAGATCATCCCAGCCAAAACTTTGTCTAGCTGGGTTTTGAAAACCTCCAAGGATAGAGCTTCTGCCATCTCTCTGGGTAACCTGTTCCAGTGTTTTACTACCCTCCTAGTGAGAAAATTCTTCCTAATATTTAACTTCCCTTGCTACAACTTGAGACCATTGCTCCTTGTTCTGTCATCTGTCCCCACGGAGAACAATCTAGCTCCATCCTCTTTTGAACCCCCTTTGGGGTAGTTGAAGGCTGCTATTAAGTCCCCTCTCAGTCTCCTTTTCTCTAAACCAAATTAAGCCCAGTTCCCTCAGTCTTTCCTCATAAATCAAGTCTCCCAACACCCCTCACCATTTTTGTCGCCCTCCTCTGGATGCTCTTCAATTTGTCTAAATCCTTTCTGTAGTGGGGGGCCCAAAACTGAACACAGTACTCCAGATGTGACCTCACCAGTGTTAAATAGAGGGGAATAATCACTTCCCTTGACCTGCTGGCAGCAGACCTACCAATGCAGCCCAGTATGTGGTTAGCCTTCTTGGCAATGAGGGCATACTGCTGGTTCATATTCAGCTTATTGTCCACCGTAACCTCCAGGTCCTTTTCTGCAGAGCTGATGCCCAGGCAGTTAGTCCCCAGCCTGCAGTGGCACGTGGAATTGTTCCATCCGAAGTGCAAGACTTTGCACTTGTCCTTGTTGAACCTCATGAGATTCCTTTTGGCCCAATCCTCCAATTTGTCTAGGTCACTCAATCTGTTAACTTGAATTGGCCAGTTTAGATGTGTTGGTTAATTATGTACATATGTACATAAATATTATATACAAAATTAATCATTCTTTTTCTCTCTGGTGTAAAAAAAATGTGGATAGAATTTTGAAAAACTCCAAAGTGTTTTAGCAGCAGGAGTCCAAATGAAAATGTCTGGGTCTTGTACTCCTAAGTCATTTAAAAGTTTTTGAAAATTCTACTTGTTCTTTTCAGATTGTTAGATCTACTTAAGTCAAGGAGTTTAAAGCTAATATATTTAATTGTGTTTCTGCTTTTAATATTGGATCCCATTAATGAAGCCTATGTTTAGAGATGAATGAATTCTGTTAATAAAAGAGTTTTTTTCCAAGGTAGCAGTGATAATAGTGTGAGGCTTATACTTGGTTTATGTAAGAGGTGAAAAAAAAATACACCCCAAGAAAAATATATTTTGCCTATTAAATGACCCACAGCGTGTAAATATTTCAAGTATTGTATCATTTATATCACCTGTGTCTTTGCATTACCACAAATACTTTAGTTGTCTTTCAAGCTTTTCAAATAAGTATTAAACTATAGTTAAAGAAGATGGTAATTTTAATTTGAATTAGAGCTTGACATGCTCCTTAAAACATCTTGTTTTGTAGTGGACTCATCAGCTTGCTTTGATTACTATGTTAGTGTGTCAGTATGTGGCATAGTGAGCTAAGTAAAGGGATACTGTCAGTTGATATGTGCAAAACTTAACATAGCACAGCAGTGACCTATATTTTCAAAAAGTTGTCCTGACCCTTTGGCGCTCTTTCGGCAAAACCAG
>NW_017728928.1:16133216-16145107 GCF_001723895.1 Crocodylus porosus
AGCAGTGACCTATATTTTCAAAAAGTTGTCCTGACCCTTTGGCGCTCTTTCGGCAAAACCAGGGTCTTTTCCATACAATATTCTCCCCTCACTGTCTCTCAAGTAAGAGCAAATCCGAGGTTTTTTTTTTTTTTTTTTTTAAATTGTGGGTTTTTGTTTTTTTTGTATGTCACAATCTCCAAAGAAGTGTATGTTACCATCTCTGTTTCTTGCTTTACTTTTTCACGTTTACCTTTTTTGGTTCTGCTGAGGGCAGAATTTATTGCAGTCAGTATGTAAACACTTCTGAGGTCTGTTTCCTGACATGAAAGTATCCGAATAGAGAAAAATGTTGCCCACTGACATTCACAAAGATAAAGGGATAGTGGGAAAACAGGGGAAATGGCATCTTTGTCCAGCTATGCTTCAAGTGTACTGTAGAACAGGGCTGTCCAACTGCCTACATGTGGCCTGCAAGGGGTTAAGTTGCAGCCCCCAGGCTCTGCTGTCCAGCTGCAACTCTCCAGGCTTCATCTCCTGCCTACAGCTTGTGTTCTGTGCTTGCTGGGCGACACGGCACAGGGTGCTCAGGGTGAGACCGGGGCCCTGCAGTGGGGCAGGTGCTCAGTATTGGGCGGAGGGAGGAGGTCAAGTTCCATGTTGCATGGTGCAACAAAGGGGGGCATCCATTTGGCATGTGGCCTACGGGCCCATGACTCCCACTGGTATGACCCATAGCTGCTTCAAAGTTGGACAGCCGTGCTATAGAACAGTGGTCTTCAAACTTTTTTGATTGTGCACCCCTATCAGTAAAAACAATTTTTGAGCATGTACCCCCAATATATGTATATTTATATAAATAGAAGTTCTAATATTTTCTTCCCGCACCCCAGTGGATCGTCTTGCGCACCCCCTGGGGTGCACACACCCCACTTTGGAGACCACTGCTATAGAAGATGGAAAAACAAAAACCTGGGGAAAATGCTATGGTGCAAGCCGATTTTCAGTGCTAGGAGTCCAGTGCTACTTTAGCTCCAACTACAAAAGTAGCTCTTCAGCTTACCACCTGTGGCTTTTCACAGAAAATAGTGTAAAAGGGTTTTGTTTTTGTTGTTGTTTTACTACATGCATTGGGTGTGACTTACCTGCCATCATAAATACTGTAACATGTGCCATCTATGTCTGTTAGTTGTGGTACAAGCACAGTAGTTTTCTTTTGAACTGAACTGTTTGCCACAATTCAACTGGAAGAGGGAGGGCCATGCATTCATTTCAGGGTGCAATTGTATTGATCCCTAATCCCAACAATCGTGCCTCCTGCTATGCCACACATGCTTAGCAGGAGGCTCACTTTTGTGGTTAAAGATCAGATCCCAGTTGTGGTCTTCCTACTTGCCATTGGGGGCTAGGAGGAGCAGTTAAGGGGAGCTTCATTACCCTGGGCTCTCCCTGTACTAGCAGTTTGAAAGCAAGGTGCCTGCAGGTCTGGAACTGACAGCCAGCTGATGTTAGTTCTGGCCAGGGACCACACAGCCTTGAACTGGCCCCAGCCCTGCTGGGGTCCTACTACACATTCAACAGAAGGTGCCATACAAACCCGCCATAAAAGTCTTATACATTATGTCTATTATGTTATTGTTTCACATAAAACGAAGCAATACTAAAACAGGGCAGTTATGATAATTCTCACACATGCTTTAGGTGAAACTGATTTTAAATAAGTAAGAATCAGTAAAAACTGTTCCTTGTGGGTTATTGTTGTTACATTTTTGCAACCCCACTATTGCATCCTGTCCCAGAAATATGGCAAAAGTAGTTTTCTTTAGCGAGCTAAACACAAACATCTGGTGCAAATCTGATGCAGGATCTATCTCTGAAAAATTTCAGATAGAAGAGCCAAATGAGTGTCCCAAATTTTGGGTTTTATAAATTCCAAATACAATGGACATCGCTATCAGCAAAGCTTTCATGTACATAGCCTAATAAAACAATTGATCCTTCTTTGTTCTTTGAAGAGGAGTGTCTGGAACTTCATTTGACAGGATTCTTCCTGCAGTGATTCTAATTCTTACAGCTGAGTTATAAATCTCGTTTTCCAAGCGTTTATAATCTGATAGAGTCTTGACTAGAGTCTAGGAGCTCTAGTGGGTTTTCCTGTAGTAAGAGCTTTTTGATTAGAAGTAATGTGGTGATATACTGTATAACAAAATAGTAGGATCCTGTTTTTGTGTTCCACAGTGCTGCAAATTCCTGCCCATCTAGCCCCCGTGGTGCAGGCTCTTCAGGGTACAAAATGAGTCGTGTAATACCATCTGACCTACATTTAATGGCTGACAATTCACAGTCAGAAAATGACAAGGAAGCATCGGGTGGAGATAGCCCAAAGGTAAATGTTGCTTGGAATTGAATCGCAAAATAAAGCCTTAAGCCAAACGTAACATTGTTGGAAATCTGTTGGCCAAAGTACATGAACCCAGATATGATTTGGCACTTAGCAGTTGAAAACAGTTTTGGAGTCGGATCCCTTTTGTAATTAGATGCATTGTGTGTTGATTTTCTTTTGATGTAAACCTACATTGAAATTTTTGTATCCATTATGCATACCCATTTTTAGGTGTTAGCAGAGTCGGACTTACTTAAATCTGGCGTTAGTTTCTCATGGTTTCCAGTGTTATCTTAAATTTTCTTAATTGGAAGTTTGTTTTAGTTCATTCTTTTTGAGGTTTTCACCCAAAAGTGTTGAAAAATTAAATAAATTGCATTTTGTGACTTTAGTAAAGGTTTATACAATTGTTAAGTTCACTGGTGCATATGGTTTGTTTTTGTTTTTTATAGGATGACTCAAAGCCACCTTATTCCTATGCACAACTAATAGTACAAGCAATTACAATGGCACCTGATAAGCAGCTTACACTAAATGGAATTTATACGCACATAACTAAAAATTATCCATACTACAGAACAGCAGACAAGGGCTGGCAGGTAAATCTGATTTTGTATGTGTGTGTGGCTCTTGTGGTGGTTGTTTTTAAGCTGTGAATAAAAATTCCAATGTAGCCAACAGAGGCATGACAGCCAATATACCAAGGTAACGTGTTTTGTTTATACTGGTTATATTTAATGAACCTGACAAGCCTTCCAGAGGTTTTGGGGTGACTTGAATTGGGTTATAAAAGTGTGTGAAGATACAGAAGCATCTCTGACTCTACAAGGTGAAACATGCCTTCAGTTTTTCAACAAGGTTATTCCATATAACTCCAGTAGGAGGACTATAGAGGTTTTCCATGGGATAAAAATACTGTAATCACTGGTGGGATAAAAATACTGTAATCAGTGGTTTAAGGTGTATTTGCACCACAAGGAAATTATATTCTGTTTGAATTACTATGTATGTAATACTACCTCAGCAAACCAAAATGAGATCCCTAATTATCTGAATCAAAGCCTGTTGAAAGTTGTGGCCTTGATCATGTGACACTGTTACAGGTACACACAGTTTGTTTTAATTTGTCTTGCCTCATTTTTATTTTTGGATGTGTACAAATTAAACGCCATTTGCCAATTCGCCCTCTCTAACTATATTAAATCTTAACAAGCTAAGCCATCAATTGCTTCAAAACTTAAGATTTCTTCCTTTTTTTTTTTTTTTAAAGCAGATTTTGACCGCAGCTCACTACTGGATGATCAAAAGTTTAGCCCAATTCCATATGTTTTTCCTAAGCATGCAGAGATACAACTTCAGTGCCTCTGCTGTTACTTTTAGTTTTACCAAGGGAGGGTAGAGAGCAATTAGCAAAACTGGTCAGTTCATAGTTGCTATTCAGGATCCTGTGGGCAACACTGCAACTACAATGTCATTCAGGTCATATCGGTTTCGCTGTACTGCTGCTTAGCAGTTATGATCTGCAGTCGAAGCAGACACTGAAGTTATTTACAGGGCAACTGAGAGAGATGGGGGAGGGTTAAGTAACAAAGAACTACTTTCTACTTACCATGCAACTAGTAAGGTAAAGAATATGCTCCTTCACCTTTGCAGCAGTAAAGGGGAATTGACATTTCAGATTTATCACAGAACTACTAGCCCTAGAGGCTATATAAAAATAGTACACTCTTCTTATTCCCAGTAGCTGAAAATATCGGACTTCTGGGCTTCTCACCACAGATTCCACTGCCTGAGGCCTCCCCCTTTCTCAACTTTTGCTCTGGGTAGTCTGTGTTCAGTAAACTGCTCAAGCTGTATGTGTACATTTTTTTCTCTTTCATGTAATATGGTCTTCTGCTTGCATACCACATATATATGTAGATTCTACCCTGGCAGTAGAAGCTAGTGTTAAAATATTTTTGCGTACCTTTTATTTTGAACATAATCCCTAAATTTTACGTATCTGGTCTATATATTGCATTTTTTTCCCAGAAAATCTGGTTGATTGATACAGCATAATGTGTTCATCTGTAATCTGCATTATGGTTTGTAGTATAAAAATCAAGCATTTAAATGTGTAGTACTTCGCAGAAATAAAATTGCAGACACAGGATGCATCTTCATTTCAGAGAATTGATAAAAAGTTCACCCTTATTCATAAAAAGAAATAGGAAGGTATAAAATGAAGTAGCTGTGTAGGTATTTTGTTTGGTAGTCATGTAGAATATTACTATGATGCTAGGTAGTTTATCTCATTTTTTCATTCAACTTCTAAGTTTCAGGCATTTGATTGCAGTTTTAGAAATGTAGGTGTTTAAGATTAAATATGTTTATCTACAATCTCACAAATATTTGATCCTTTCTATTATATAAAAGCCTGTTTTGTTGAGGATTCATCACAGTGAATTCATTCTGGGGGTTACTTTGCTTCCAGGTTAGAAGTGTTGGATTTACTCTTCTCTTCGAGCAGATGGAGATGTAAATACAACTGTGATAAACTTAAAGTCTTGGCACCTTCTGGCCATTCTGTTTCAGTCTTTGGCAAGGGAAACAACTTCTGGTTGCATCAGATTGCACTGAAGAAACCATACAAGGGTATCATTGCTTTAAGTTCTCCAGACCTGCTGCTAAGGTCATGACTGAGGTGCTTAAAAGGCTGAACTGACATTGGATTGGCATTTAATTTGGAGGGTTTGGAAGAGTTTTGATTTTAAAAGTTAAATTTTCCCTGCCAGCTGTTTGTGTTAACGTTCGGCATATCAGAGGTACTGTTAGTGTGTAGTCCTATTTGTTTTTTCTGCCTCAGTAATCAAAATCAGAAAGATCAAGATATGATGCGTCTCTATAGGAGATGCATGAAACCAAGGACAGACTTTGTTCTGTTAGCTTCAAAACTGGCCATTTCGTGCATCTCTATCCAAGTGGAAGTTCAGTTTACTTTGTGCCATTGCAAATTAGGGATACGGTAAGGGTGCAGTCTGTAACATAATCTGAAGATCTTTGTTTATATTAGAGAACTGTATTAGAAGTCATTTGTCATTTAGTGTTTTTCCTTAGTTCACTAAATCCTTTGATTATTAACGAGAGTATCAAATGATAGGTATCTTTCCCTGGACTGGGGAAGAATAATTTGGAATTGAGAAGTTGCTAAGAGCATTCTCCCCGTTTTTGTCCTCTGATGATGAATGGTAACTCCCAAGTATATAGCTGCATTTATAATTTCTCCAACCTAACATTTGCTTTTCTTACTATGGAATAGTAAATAGCATATTGTGCCAGATCTGTATTGGAATCAGCATGCAGTATGTTTTAGAAGCCCAATGGGAACAGCCTGACCTTTTTTCCCTTTGAGAAGCAGGATGCATGAGCACCAGTAGTTCTTTGTTATTTGCTGCTTTTATACCCAGACAACTCTTTAAAAAAAAGTTTTAAAAAATAATAATAAAAAAATTTAAAGCTCTGTTGTGGCTACCATCCTTCTCACTAGAGGACTGAAATGGAATTCCCTTAGTAGCTCATTAATATTGTTCTTGAATTGTTATGAGAGGTCTAAGCAGTACTTAAGATTCCTTTTTTCAGGTTCAGCACAACTGTCTCTGTAGCCCTCCTTAATTCCTACTATCTTTAGACAATCGGAGACCTGGACCCTGAGTCTCCTGTATTACAGATTACTGCACTTGGCCACACTCTGATTTCAGATGTATGAATTCTACATATTTTTCTTATGTTCCATAGAATTCAATACGCCACAATCTCTCTCTGAATCGTTATTTCATCAAAGTACCACGTTCCCAGGAAGAACCAGGCAAAGGCTCATTCTGGAGGATAGATCCTGCCTCTGAAAGCAAATTAATAGAGCAGGCTTTTAGGAAAAGGCGGCCTAGGGGAGTACCTTGCTTTAGAACCCCTCTGGGACCACTCTCTTCTAGGTAAGGAAAAACAGATGAACCGAAAGACTATGGCTGTTACTTAACCTTCAGGCTGTTACAAACTTGAGAGCTTTGTTTACAAGTTTAATTATTTAATATAAAATTGAGTGTGGTTGAATTCTGTGAAATTCACTAGTTAGACTGCCCCCATGCAGTGGGCCTGTTTTTATTGCTTGATTTAGTGTTAACGGACTGACTTAGTTTAGATAAATAATTGGCAGCTTGTTAATATATGGAGATATTTCTGTACTGCAGTGTTACAAAATTAAAATGGTAATTACTAACTTTATCCACTTTCATTTAAAACTGTTTATAGAGAAAATACCAAATCTCAGCTGACAGTTTTATATTAAGTTGCAGGTGACAAATGTGTTTAGTTGGGTAATATTAACCAATATTCTTAACGGTGAAATAATATATAGATTTAGTTATTTGCTCTGTAAAGATTGTCCCTTTTCTGCTTTTGTTGGCTTCTTTTGAATTAACCTTTAAACAGCTGATCATCATTCTGCCCCTCCAGAACAAACATTTGTACTGTTGCATGGATTGCTTAGAAACGTCACTTAAGAAAATGCCCAAATGTTCAATTCCATAGCATCAAAATAATATACGGTGGTATTGATTTGGCAGAAGGCAAAAGGTGCCCTCTCATGGACAGTATATATATTACAATATTTTAGAGGTGAGGTCACTCATCTTTTAGTTATTAACATAAAACACACCAGCTGCTGCTTTCATTTTTAAATACAGAAGTGCCCCAGCTTCTCCTAATCATTCTGGAGTGTTATCTGCACACTCCAGTGGAGTACAGACCCCAGAAAGCCTGTCAAGGGAAGGATCTCCAGTCCCAATGGAACCTGAACCTAGTGCTATCCAGCCAAAATTAGCAGTAATACAAGAAGCACGGTTTGCACAGAGTGCCCCAGGTGAGAAATCTAGAAAGAATATTTTTTGCGGGGGGGATGTTTTGTTTTTTTTCTTTTTTGAGCAAAATTCTCACACCTAACCAAGAAAGCAGTTCATATTTTGAGACAGATAACCTATTAAAATGTAAGGCAATGCAGGGACAAATGCATAAATGTGTAAATATTTCCTGAAAATGTATCAGATGTATTAGCCATTTTCTTTCTGTTATACACATTTTGTTCCAGCATAGTTATTCATTGTGTGGGTAAGCGGAGGCAGTAGTTCCTTCTGATGTATGAAAGTGTAGGGTCTTATCGTTGTCATGACTCACTCTGGAAAATTACTTTAAGTTTTATTGAGTAATGGTTGTCTTCACAGGCATTTTATGCACAAATGTGCATAAAAAAGTCCGTAGGGATGAACTGGTGAAAACTAATGCAATCTGGATCATGGGTTCATGTGCTCAGTAAATACTTTGCTTAAGGATAGTAAATCTGCAGTCATTTCTCCCTTGTTCTAGTGGGGAGTGGAGTGGAAGAGAATCAGAATGGGAGAGTCATTGAATCTTAAAGGTTTTTCTGCCACTGCATTTAGCTGTGTGCATGTGGTGTTAAGAGTTGTGTTGATAGTTTTCTTGTGTTCTAGTTACTCATTTGCCTAACGACAGCATGTCGTCGTCTTCTTACAGCAAGTTGAAGACCCCTGGAAATGTTAGGTTTTCTGTAAAGATACCTTGAGTTAGCAATAGCAGTTGGACCCTCAGAACCCTGCAAGCTAAGGCCAGGTCTCCATTACAGGTTCTGCCACCCAAAATGTTTACATGGCTTAATACTGTGAAGTGCCATAACAGTCTCTTATTATCCAGTTTTAGCTTTTTTATCATCATAGTAACTAGTAAAGGATACACACAGGATTTTTTAATGTTACGAGGCTTTGGTGTCTGTTGAGATTTAAGAGGACGATTGGCTGAGAAAATACTTGATTCAAGGTGCCAGTCTAATTTTTCTACTTTTCTCAATAGGATCACCTCTATCTAGCCAACCAGTTTTAATTACTGTACAACGGCAGCTACCACAAACTATTAAACCTGTCACCTATACTGTTGCAACTCCTGTGACAACATCAACATCCCAGCAGCCTGTAGTTCAAACCGTTCACGTTGTTCACCAGATACCAGCTGTGTCTGTCACGAATGTGACTGGATTAGCACCAGCAAACACTTATACTGTAGCTGGACAGGCAGTGGTCACACAAGCTGCAATGGTAACCCAGCCTAAGGTGGAACCTCAAGAGAATGGAGACCACAAAGAAGTAAAAGGTGAGAATTAGCTGAGCTTGGTTAGTCTTCTGTGAATACATATAATTGTTTAATAGCCTTTAAAAAATCTTCATAGATACAGGGAAGAAAACCAAAAAAATTAGCTAAAACGAGAACTTTTGCCTTTTCAGCTATTTGACGTTATTAATAACACGTTGAAGACTAAAATAACTTAATCACTTCATGTTTTGTGTTAAGGTTTCTTGACTTACCATTACATTTTAAATCATTTTTTGTTGTTTTGCAGTTAAAGTGGAACCTATCCCTGCTATTAGCCATGCTACAATAGGAGCTGCTAGCCGCATCATTCAGACATCTCAGACCACGCCCTTACAGACAGTTACTATAGTGCAACAGGCACCACTAGGTCAACACCAGCTACCAATAAAAACTGTAACACAGAATGGAACACACATAGTACCTATCACCACAGCGATACAAGGGCAAGGCAACACTGGTAAGCGTTTCATCAGTATTTCCTGTAGACAAACTTTTCTGGTGTCAGAGCTGGCTTCAGATTATTCAGATAAGTATTAGACTTTTCAGAATGGCCATTGTTAAATCTTACTTAATTCCTTTTTCAGACCTTTGCACTCCTACAAAAAGCTGCTAAAGTTGCAGAGATGGCAACCTGCAGCCTTTTATCTTTGTTTGACAGTTGGCAGCTTTATTCACTAGCTGGAATCATTAAAGGACAGCATCAAGGATGACAAGCCCCAAATCAAACACAGTCTAAACATCACTTCTTAATGTTTTTGTAGCTCTTGAAAACTTACCACCTCTTTTTTTGTGGGAACTGACACAATTAAAATGGCAAGCGCGTCTTTGTGCAAATTAGAGATCAAACAAAATGCAGGACTTGTTTGTGGAGCTGTCGTAATTTCTTGCATGCGTGCATGCATGCAATTATGCATACACACCTTTCTCCCAGAAATCAGCTGCTGGAAATTCAGGTGCACATTTCAGGCAAGGAAACATGGTAACAGCTTCTGCTCCACATGCCTCTGGTGGGGAAAAAGAAAATGAATGCTGCAAGTGCTGCACAAGGGGGCTCCCTAGCTGCTAGTAATGGACACTTTCTCTTTCACCCAGCAGTGGCTTATGTGGTTAACAGAGGAGCCACAATATTTCTCTGCCCTGTCTGCCTCCCAGCCTTCCCATTAAAGCTGCCTGTATTTTTCCCAGGGAAAACACCATACTTATGAGGTTTTTTAAGGAAAACTTTTTTCCTTCGTTCTTTCAAAAACAAGGCATGCTCTTAATCAGGAGCATGTTGTATGCAAGAGAATGCAGATTTTCTTCTTTAGTTTTCTTACAGGTTTAGACAGAAACAGTTTTAAAATCTGCAAGAATTTCAGAGGGTTGTTTTGAATAGTACTTGTCTGTGTGCCTTAAATACTATCAATCCGCTCAGTTCTTGAGTAAGCAGCCTGATTGGGTGGCAGAACAAATATGTGTCTGTCATGTGTCCAGATTTTGGTATGGTTTGCAGGTAAATCTAATTCTCACTGCCCATTTCCTTTTAAGCTAAGGAGACCTTGCACCCTTTTTTGAAACACCAATTTGTCAGAGATGGATAAAAATGATATTTAAAATGTTCAGAAATACGTTTGTAATCATTAAAGTCCCAGACTTTTGTTTTAGTTGCTTGCAAGGTACTCAGCATTCAAGGTATAATATAATATTATTTTCTGTGCCATTCTTCTATATCCTAATATTTGTACTGGGTTTTTTTTATTACTACTGCATATTGAAGATTTTGAGTTCACTGTCCTTTTTCAGTTGTATTAGGATGCTAAAATGTTAAGATTATTCTGTCCAGTGTGCATCATTTTCAGTCATGTTGGTGTTGCCTATTTGGTAGGCTTTGAGGCCCATGTAAAATAACTGCTCTCCCTTTCTAAATTTTGTCATTTGCAAATTTTTACTACTTCCAGTGTTCCCTTTTGAAAATGGGATTTAGAATTCTGATTTCTTCTGATTTTTTTTTGATGCAACTCCAAAGTAGCTGCTTCTTGTGCTTTCTGAAGCTAACAGTTTCAAGAAGGCAGTCTCTGAACTAACTACCTGCTGATAAGCTGGTTTAGAGAAGCAGTTCTAGTTGCCTGTTATTCCACTTGCTTGGAATAAGTTAAGCTTGCCACAGGAGGCTTCATATAGGAACCGTTGTTATCTTCAGGCAAGACTCAGACTGTTTGATGAAGATACCCAGTGTGTGTGGGAATCTAGTCTTAAGTAGTCTACCAGTTAGTGTATGCCTGAATATGTTATGCAAAATCCCTCTTAATAGAAGCAGTCTTTGTAGTTGAAATCTTAAGCTAGTTTTCCATTTATAGATCCAGTTTTTCACATATTCTTTGTGCAGAACTTCACCAGAATGAAACAAGTCAGCATGACATTTCATAAATGTTTTTGATAAAGGAAGGAGTGGAAATTTTGTCAAAAGTCAGTTAAAATGGATTTAAAACCCAAGTTTCATATTTTTTAAAAGTTCACCATTCCTTTCTTTCATTTAGACTCAGAATTTGATTAAATATGTTATCATTGGCAAGGAAAGTTAATTACTAACTTTTTGATGATTGTAAGAAGCTTAGGGAGATATCTTAGCGATGTGGGTATAGTCTCTCACTATTTATATTGTCCCTAGGATACCCACTAACTTAACAAACCCAGTAGTGCTCTCTACAGGTCTGGAATTTTGCGAAGAACTCTGTCATGGGAATACATAGCCTGGAGTAGTAACACAACAATGTAAGGAGTATTTGCATCACGTGAATACTTCACAAATTACAGGGCCTGTTCAGCTGCAAAAACAGTTGTCAGAGCAATTCTTTTAAATGCTCAGTAAGTAGAGGTGCACCAATACATTGGTCCCATATTGGATCAGTACTGATACAGGAAAAATTGAGAGCATCAGCAATCAGCTTTTTTGCTTCATTTGGCCTGTAACGTGGTGATAAATGCCCTGTGTATGTGCGCAGCCACAGCTGGTGTGCAGCAGGGTGGTAAGTCTGGTGTGGGGGGAGAGAAGGGGGGGCAGATGGAGGCCCCCATGATGAGGGAGGAAGTGAGACTGGGGCAGGTGCTGCTCAGTCAGGGCAGGGCAGGACATGGGACGGAGCCACGAGCGGCTCATCTGGGGGGCAGCTTCTTACAGTGCACGCAACCTGGGAGGGCATGGGGGTTGTGTCTCCTCGGATCTGCATGGGGCAGGGTGGGCTGCCGCTGTGCTGGGCTCTTCCTGGCAGGGGGGCTGAGCCAAGCTGCACTTGGGATGGGCAGTGGTGGCACTGGGAGTGAGGCTATGGGGGGAGCTATGGTGAATTTTGGGGTGGCT
>NW_017728928.1:16145207-16159689 GCF_001723895.1 Crocodylus porosus
GGTGCAGCTCCCTAGGCCCAGTCTGCAGTGGTAGCCCGCACTCACCCTGCACACAGATCCAGGGCATACACCCCCCATGCCCTCCCGGGGTGCTTGCAGTGGCAAAAGCCGCCCTGCACTCTCCGGATAAGACTCGTAGCTCTGTCCTGTGCCCCGCCCCAGCTGTGTAGCACCTGCCCCAACCCCACTCCCTCCTTCACCACAGGAACCTCAATCTGCCTCCCCCCATCCCTTCCCTGACAACAGACTTACCAGCCCAGCGCTGGTCTCTAAGCTCCCTGGCTGCATATCAGATTGGTATCGGCCGTTATGGCTCCTTAAAAATCGGCCATCAGCATTAGCCCAAAAAATCTCTTATCGGTGCACCCCTATCAGGAGGAAAACACAAAGAACATTTTAAGTGGAAGTCAAGGTTGTAAATATATATCTGATAGGGGGAGAAACCCCAGGCAGTTTGAAAGACAGAAAATAAAACGTAACTGCTGTTTTTTAATATTTTATCTTTGTAGCTAGAAAATAGCATTTTCAGATCTTAACATATCTGCCCATAGATCTTTATTGCCTTTCATTTTATTGACATTTCAGCATAGGATTCAAATTGGAGGCAGAGAAGGGGTGGAAATTAAATCTACCATTTCTGTTTATAATAAAATTATACAACTAGACTTGCCTTACTCTAATTTTCAGTGTAGATTTGAAACTGTAGCACTCATATACAGCCATACACTTACTCTGACCCTTTACACCGAGTTGCAGCAAGTGCCTCATTCTATTAAAAAGACTCCCTAACATACAACATACTAACTTTCCTTACTTTTCGCATGCTAATAGCTAACAGGGATGCAAAACAGTGTCTTGTACATGGAGAGCACAGTAGTTAGGTACCTGAGTAGTAGTAAGGATGATTTGTGGAGCATTAACTTCCAATTTCCTAGTTTTTAAACAGGCTGTTAATAACTAGTGGTAACTTTTCTTCTGATATAATTATTTCTTTGCTGCCTATTCAGAGCACTATTGATTGGGAGCTACTGATGTTTCTGACTTGAAATTGAATGACTTCATGTGCCAAAAAAATACAGACAGACAAGAGCACAGGATTTTGTATCAGGAATGCAGCCTTAATTGGGAAGATAAGTGTAAAGATTGTTTGCTGGCCACATAAAATAATTGCAAACAAGCATTCTCTTCCATAACCAGTTTAGAATAATTTATGCTCTCCATAGGAGACTTCATACATGACCTGTTAGAAGTTAAGAATAGGTTAATTTTAAGTTTCCTAAAGGGTGACTAAAATCAATGAAAATCAATACGAAGCACCTCTTAGAACAAACAAGAGGCTGTTCACACTCTGAAATAGTTTTTATAAGTGTTTTATTTCACAAACCACATGGTGATAGCCTTATCCCTGCTTCTTTTTCATTTTCTGACATATGCTGCTTTTATTTTCTAGCTGCTTTTTCAGGGTGATACTGGAGTTCCCTTTCTTTTGTGTAGTAGTTCATGCTGGGTGCTGGGTTTTTTTGGTGTAGGAAGTGCACTGTGCAGTTTATTCTTTGATCATTTTGATGACCAAATAATTGTTTTATCCTTCTCCTTCCCAAAGGGTATGTCACTTGGTGCAGTTTCTTGATAACTGGCACTTTCTAGCACAACACCAGTACAGTATGTGAGCTATTTTACAGAAATGTATATTTATCATCTCTTCATAATGTCATTGTCCACGTGAAGTAGGTGTTTAAGTGTGTCACAGCTGCAGCTGTGTGTACTGATTGTGGGGGCTCTTGGCATAATTTTGTATGAACATTATAGTACTAGGACTAGGGGGAGGTTTTCTTCTTCCCCCTAAATACAAAGGAATAGGAGGATAACTGTTCTGGGAGAGTGTACGGTCTCTTGGGACATGATCTCCACTCTACTCACATGACCACAAATGTACTTCGTATGTGCATTATATTCCAACAGAAAAATCCAGGTATTGTGCAACAGAGCTATTCTAAATACAGATGCCACCAAATGAAGTGATGCAACTAGGAAATCCTGAATTATGTCAGAGGAAGTGCACAGCAGCCAATAAGACAGGTGGAGGAAGCCCAGCCCCTTTCAACACTCAGGCATCGTCCAGCAGATTCACCAGTAAAGTTATACTGGCCAAGTAGCTTTCAGCCCATGCTAACCTATGCTAGGAGCTGAGTAGCCTTACCTTTGGGGGCAATGTAAAAGTGACGTAAAACTGCGTTCCCCTTCTCCCTTAGTACTTGCTAAGTGCAGGTCAGAGAATTGGGTCCTGTACTCTTGAACATGGAAGTAGACACTGTTCGGTCTGAGAGCAGTGGAGCTCCTACATGTTTTCCCAGTAATGTGCCTGTGTGGTGCACTCCAAGAAGAGATGATAATTTATGTGTTACTTAGTGTTCTGTTAGATCTGTTATTCATTGCCTGGCTCCATACATTGCGTATGCCCTTCAAATCCTGTACTTGATACCAGATTAATTTTTTCATGGGCTTCAGTGGAAGGATGACTTTGTCTCCTTTCCAGAGCCTCACTCCAGTTCTGGATGTGTTGCATACCATTCTGGCTCACTGCTTTGCTTTGGTGTAGCTTGGTCAGCTCGCTTCCTCCTCACTGTCTAGGTGACAGTAGGAGGAGCTGTGAGAGTAGAGAGCAGAAACTCTCCCAGCTCTCGGTTCTGGTGCTAGGATGACCTGTGATTGTAAGAGGCGCTGTTAAAAGTTCTCTGCTTAACAGGGGGGCTGTCACATACTCACCTGCTGGGAAGTCTGGTACATATGCAGTGTGGCCCATGTAAAAGGAGTGGGACACCCAGTGCAGACAGGCTGAAGAACATAGCTGCCAAATTCAAACAAGGCTCTGTTAAGCAAGTGCGAGCTGAGAATTTTCAGTCTCGCGACTTGGCCACACTTTCCAGGGATGCTAGAAGGCATATCCCTGACACTAAGGCTACCCAAGATCCTTTCCCAAAGCTTGGGGGCACTAGAGTTCATCATGGTCAGACGCATTTTAACATGGGCAAAACAACCTCCCCCCTACCCCCAGCTTTGTTGTGGGATATAGCTGAACCACATTTGCGGAAGTTTTCCAATAATAATTGAGCCTCTGGCAAATGCGTGCATGGAAAAAATTGTCAGAATAATTGTTGGCAGAGGGGAAATGTGGCTCTGGTTAAAACTTCCAAACCAGGGACCAGGAGACCTGAATTCACTTCCCAGCCCTGCCACAGGCTCTTGGTGTCATTTTGGGCTAGGTCACTTAATCTGTCTGGCTTTGGTTTTCCATCTGCCAAATAGAGTTTCTTTCCTTTACTGTATCTTTTTTATTAAATCTATAAGACTTTATTTTATCAATTTAAATATAAGCTCCTTGGGGCAGGAAGTGTCATCTTTGGACAAAGACAATAAACTCTTAATTTCATTTAGCCCCCTGTACTGTGGTAAAATGATAAAGGAATCCATTGTATTTAATTACAGGGCAAGTTCAGCTCTTCTGTTGTCTTGTCTGTTTCAAATGGGTTTGGACTCTGAAGTTTTTTGTTGATCTTTCTACAGCTACTGCAAGTCCTTTGCATATGTTAGCAACCCATGCATCAGCATCGGCATCTCTTCCAACGAAACGCCAGAACGGAGACCAGTCGGAACAGCAAGAACTTAAACGTATCAAAACAGAGGATGGAGAAAGCATAGTCATAGCTGTTAATGTGGACACCCCATCTGTTGCAGTGAGTGATCAAGGCAGCCAGAACTAGAAACTTTAGAGGAGTTTGCTTTTTTTAAAAAAATAAGCTCCACGGTGCCAAAAGGAGACACTTAAATATAACACCTAAAATATTGGAACACGTTCTCACGCAGTGGGGAAAGGGCCCTGTGATCAGACTTCAACTTTCAGCACTGAAAAAACAACACAGGTGGCCTTAAAACTCAGTAATTAAAAAAAAAAAAAGTCAAACTGCAAAGCGTCTTGTTCCAGAGGCTGTGATCCCTCTCCTCCCCACTCCCTACTGAACTAACTGTGTACGCTGAGACATACAGTGTTGGGGAGGGCTGCAGCTTTAAAAAATCTTTATTGGATTATTTTAAGGACTGAGTATCTCAGTGTAATGGCAGCATGATAAGCGCTTGGTGTGAACTGGTTTCAAACGATTGTATATTCCTTAAAGGGAACAGAGGCAAGGAGCCATTTCCTACATCTTGGCAGCTAGCCTTTCATAATGACCTACCCAATGCAGTTGTTGGTAGATATGCAGTATTTTGTTGTTCACATGTGGAATTAGAAATTTTTGAGGTGTATTTTCATTTCTTTGCAAAATAATGGGGTCTTTGACATTTCAAATCACTCCATTTCTACTCTGGAAACTTTGAAATCACACAGTACTTTTCATGTGAAATTTTGTTTGGTAAAAAACTGAATGTAGGGTTTTTTTAACCGATGGAATGATTTACTTTTGTCTGTCCTGTTAAAGTTCAGATAAAGCTACTTTATTACATCTGCAAATTTTCATATTTTAGCAGTTGCCTGATAAATTTAATCAAATTTTATTACCATGTGTAGTGATCAAATGCTTCTTTGGGCTTGCATGTAACTGATTAGAAATTACAATGTAAATGAGCCGTTAACTGACGTTAAAGAACTGCTATGAATTTGACCAGAACTGCACTTATCTGTTTCTCTTTCTTGCTACCTTTTGCTGTTTGTTACTTTGTGTTGACTTTGACTGTCCCTGGCATATTTTTCCAGTCTAAAGTAAAACAAGAGTCTCGCTTAATATTGTGTATGTTTAAGATAACAGACTGTTCTTCATTTAGAAAAGATAAAATTCTTTATCACAAGTCCTTTTAAAAAGAGAGTAAAAATTATCTTGTCAGAGGTATATTCAATATTTTTAAGCTTACACACCCATCAGTAGAAATTAATCTGACCAGTTTATCCATAGAACTTTTGATGTCCTACACTGACCTCCTGGGGTCTCCATTAAGAGTAGCTGTTGTGGTTTTCTAACAGTGGCTACCATATTATTATAATAAAAGTTTTTTTTAAAAGTGTGTGTTCTGCAGTTGGACATATTTTAAAATGTATTGGTAATTTCTCACTTTAATTGTGGTAGTAGTTTCCACCTTACATTTAAAAATTAAAAGTTAAGGCTGCTGCCCAGTCTATAATTCACACAATGTCTTATTTCTACGTACAGTAAGGTGAGTTTTAAATCTGGAGAGTTGGCTTTAATTTTGGATTCTGATTTGTCATGTTGTGTAATAATCATGCCATTATTTATAATATTTTTTCCATTTCAAAAAGGAAAATCTGTGTTTTTATGATGGACTGAAACGGCTTGGAATGGCTTATTTTAGGCAGCTTTTGGAAACTATTTACTTGAAGACCAAATATGAAAAATCTGTACTAAGTATTGTGTTCATCCACAAAATGGAGCTGTTACAATGTCACTACAGATAATGCATATTAAAAAATATGAAAAAAACTGTACACTAGCTGAATTTATAATAGCCATTTAAAAGAAATCTGTAACATAAGTGCCATTTCTGTGAAACTGTCAGACTTTTTATTTCACATTAAAAGCAAAATGAATTAGAGGTTTAAAAAAGGAAGATGTACAAAGTTCCCTAGTTGTGTAATCTGGTGTTAGAGATCCCTCTAGTTACAGCCTTAACTGAAAATCAGGGCACTAATTGGCTTTGAAGCACTGATTAGAACTTGGTTTATATTCAGAAGTGACTTCTCACAGTTAGAGCTGAGTGAATAATTAGTGTAAAATATAGAGGTACACCAATACATTGATCTGATATTGGATTGGCACCAATATAAAGAAAATTGATTGCATCGTAAATCTGCCTGAAGCGGCCAGTAATTTGACCAATAAATGCCCGTGAGTGAGCACAGCTGTAGGGCAGCACACAAGACATTGAAGAGCATAACCCAGCAGCTTAGAGAGCTGCCTCCAGCTGGTACATCTATTGTGGTTGAAGGGAAGGAAGGGGCTTGGGGGCACAGATCAGTGCCCCTTGTGGTGAGGGAGGGAGTGGAGCAGGGACTGCGGTTGGTTCTGCCCAGGTAGGGCAGGCATGGGACAGAGCCAGGGCTCGTCCCGAGAGGAAGGTGGTGGCTCCTACCACTGCGTGAACCCTGGGAGGCCATGGAGGGGGAGTGGAGGGGTGGCCCTCAGATCTGTGTGGGGGGCAGGGCAGGACAGGATGCCAGTGTGGGCTGGGGCTGCACCAGGCTCTTCCCCGTGCATGGGGGCTGTGCTCAGGGCTGCGGGGTCATACTTGGGGCTGCACTCCCAGTGCATAGGAGCTGCACTCGAGGCAGGTGGTGGAGCTGGGAGGGGGGTTGTGGGGGTGTTGCAGCCACTCCATATTTTGCCATAGCTCCTTCCCAGTGCTGCTGCTGCCTTGAGCACAGCCCCCATGCGCCAGGAGTGCAGCCCTGAATATAGTCCCCACATGCAAGGAAGAGCCTGGCACCAGCCCACAGCTGCATCCTACCTCCCCTTGTGCCTTCCAGAGTTATGTGCAGCAGCAGGAGTTGCCACTGCCCCCCCCCCAAGCAGCATGCAGTGGCACGGGACCCCCCCCGCCACAATCTGCAGCTCTGTCCTGTGCTTGCCCCTCTCTGGCTGGGCAGCACTGACTCTAGTCCCTACTCCACCCCCTCACTGTGGGGGGTGTTGATCTGCAGTCCCCCATGCTCCTTCTCTTCCCCCTTTCCCATCCAGCACACCATACTTACCAGCTGGAGGCAGCTGTATCAGAAATCAGATCAGTATTGACTGATATGCCTCCTTAAAAATCGGTATTGGCCCCCAAAATCTCTATCGGTACACCCCAAGTAAAATGTTTAACAAAAGTTTTATTCAGAGAAGTAAATTGCTTTAACATTTATTCATTGGGTGGTGGGTCTATAAAGGATTCACCTGCTGATACCCCTGATCAGAGGGTCTTGTATTGGCAGAAAAAATTGGGGTAGGCAAAATGTAGGCTTTGTCCTGATTCAGCTATCCTGGACATGGGATTTGATAGCACTTTGATGTTTAGTGGCTGCTCTTGAAAGTTCGAGATTAGGATTCCGACTCAGGAAGTTGGTTTTGTGAAAATAGAAGCACCTTTCTGCAGAAACGGAGATAATAGGAAGTGTAGGTTTCCAAGCAGTATTTAAACATAGCAATATACAAAACCAGCAACAAAAAGTTCATAACCTCTCCCATACAATGAGGGCCAGTATTGGTCTGTCCTACCTTTCAGGACTTAGTAAGCCAACAGAACACACTTTAGTTGTTCAATATACCGGGTAGAAAGCACACAGATGGAATGACAGCGAGCGTATAAAAGTAAAGCAAAGATTGAGTGAGGCTCTTCTCACAAGTGTGCTGTGTTGATATGGTACCAATGACCTTACTGAATTAATTTAAAATACCAGTCCCTTGAGTCTTCTGACCACATTGCTAGCAGAAATAAAAAGTGTTCATATGTATCATAACTGTGGGGTCTAACCTCCCCCTACTGTTGAAGTCTCTGTTGCAGTTGGCTCTTGTGATGTGCCATATATTAACTGCCTTCCTCTGGATTCTTTTCAGGATGTCTATTTCTGTTCTACTTCTGTCAAGCCTGTTTTTATGAAAGTGGCTGCTGAAAATGCCTTTGTAATGGAAGTGAGCATGTGGTATATAGCACTGGAGGAAAATGGTCTTTCTTCACCCCTGCTTCCTTTGCTTAACACTTGTCTGCAGTGGTTTTCTTTCATGCTGTTTTTAGATTTTTGGAGGACAGAGACTAATGTATGGAAGATTGTTTACTGCCATCCAGCGCTCTTCCCAAGCTGCAATGACGGATGTTTGTCCTCATGCTGACTTTGAAACCTCTGTGATGCTTTACAGCAACAACCCCACACCTCTCCTGGGAGAAGAAACATCGAGGCTACAGCAGCCTAAGCACTAGCACTTCAAGCCAGGTCTTCTGTGAGATGAGAATATCTAGTCTCTGAACAAAAACAGTTGTAGTTCTCATTGCGATGGCCATAATGCCTTAAGTCCAGAAATGACTGCACCCTCAGCAAGTTTGGAGATGACACCAAAGTGGGGGAGTATAGTAGATACACTGAAGGGTAGGACTAGGATTCAGAGTGACCTAGACAAATTGGAAGATTGGGCCAAAAGGACTCTCATGAGGTTCAAGGAGGACAAGTGCAAAGTCTGGTACAGGCTGGGGACGAACTGGCTAAGCAGCAGCTCTGTAGAAAAGGACCTGACGGTTGTGGTGGACAATAAGCTGAATATGATTCAACAGCGTGCCCTTATTGCCTAGGAGGCTAATAGTATACTGGGCTGCCTTAGGAGTGTTGCCAGCAGATCAAGGGAAGGTGATTATTCCCCTCTATTCAGCATTGGTAAGGTCACATCTGGAGTACTGTGTCCAGTTTTGGGGCCCCCACTACAGAAAGGATGTGGACAAGTTGGTGAGAGTCCAGCAGAAGGCAACAAAACTGGTTAGGGGGCTGGGATAAGTGACTTGTGAAGAGGCAGAGGGAACTGGGCTTATTTAAGTCTGCACAAGAGAAGACTGAGGGGGGGATTTGATAGCAGCCTTCAACTACTTGAAGGGTGCTTCCAAAGAAGATGGAGCTAGACTGTTCTCAGTGGTGGCAGATACAAGAACAAGGAGCAGTGGTCTCAAGTTGCAGTACAGGAAGTTTGTTAGATATTAGGAAAAACTCTCTCACTAGGAGGATGGTGAAGTGCTGGATTGGGTTACCTAGAGCCATGGTAAAAACCTCCAAGGCTGGAGATTCTAAGGCCCAGCTCAATAAAGCCTTGGCTCAAATGATGTAGTTGGGGATGGTCCTGCTTTGAGCAGGGGAGTGGATTAGATGACCTCCTGAGGTCCATTCCAGCCCCAATTTTCTATGATTTGATTTATGATTAAACATGTTGATTTGTAACTGGATGTGCCTTGCCACTAAAGTAGTATTAACAGTTATTGTATCACTGTTTTAAAAGGAGCACAGCTTTCCGCACAGTCAAGCTTGTAATTTTTAGGAGCTTGTTAGAAAACAGTGAACAATGCTTTTTTTTTTTTTATTTGCATTTGCACGAGCTGAATTAACTTAGCAATTTCAATTTTTTTTAAGCACCAACTAATTTAATTTTTTTTTTTTTAAGTTCTGGATACATAAAAAGGAAAATAAATTTATCCAAGCATGCTTGCAACTGGCATTGTTGAAGGAAGTATGACCTATATAATTTATAAATCAATTAGACTTAGCCATTCATATTTAGATCTTAGCCCATAATTGATTTTTCATTTCTAAAGGGAAACAAGCTTCCCTGCTTTTTCAGCTCACAGTTGTTTCTTGACTTGGGCTGAATTGAGGTAAAGCAAATTGCATGTGCCAGTTCACAGAGAGTATAGATGGGTATGACAGTGAAAGTGCTTCAGAAATGGAGCACTTAAGCTGTGGCCAAGCCCACAGCGACATGCAACACACCCACAACTGGAGGGATTCACAGTAGCCACAGGTGTATGCTAGAGACAAGCCTACTGCATCCTGTAGCCTGGCAGTGAGCACGCTCCTTTGGACACTGCCTTGGTTCTCCCAGGGCCACCCCCCACCCCCTGCCTCCTTAACCAGGGATTCTGTTCTCTGGCTTCCAACCCCTGGGTAATCTTCCACATCAGGTCTCTTGGTGCATACGTCTAAAGAGTAGAGATGGAATATGTAGAAGATACAGTGACAGTCTGCCCTGCTGGTTCCCCCTCACCCTGTTTCCCTCATCTGTGGGAGGGGAAGGGGATGAGAGAAGTACTGTGAGATGCTGGAGGACCAAGCCCTCTCGTGCTTCAAAGAGTATGTAGCCATAAAACAGGAAGTACTTTCTGAAGCATTTCCACATAGTATCTGCTTTACTTAGGGCATTTTAGAGCCCTTCAAAAGGTCACCCATATGTGTTTGCACACTCTGTAGCCAATTTGACTTTTTTGCTGCTTTAAAAACTACAACGCACTCACCCCTGATTAGTGGTTTTATAGTTTTAGGAAGTGGCTGATTATAGAAAGTTTAGGTTTTCATTTTAATACTATCTTTTTGTACAGCTTATGAATGAAAAAAAAAAGCTCATATGGTCTCAACATATAGTAGTGAACAAGGTACTTCCAGACTACTGCTGCTACAAGGAAGAGAGGTGCAGAAATATTCTGCAAGAATCCACGGCAGCAGCAAAGCTGATCTAAAGGTAGAAAGATGAATCTTACTGCATTTAAATCATAGGAAAGACTCAGAGGCAATTCAGTTACTGGACACAGATACTTGGGTCATAGTAGGCTTTTCAGACAAGCCTAACAAACATGCAGTAATTGAAGAAAGGAGAAATTCAAGCTTGTTGAGGTTACCATAGACCGTTACCCTAGTAGATGTGGTAGATATACTAGTATTAGCTCTTTATGAAAGATGTTCTCTACAGACTAATTAACTTGTGGGAAAATTCTGCAGTCAGTATGCACAAGAGTCAGTTAGATCAGTTTAGTAGTTCCATCAGAGTTTAGGCCAGGGGTGGGTAATTACTTGGGCCTGAGGGCCATGTAGAGAGTTTTGATGAGCTGGTGTGGGCTGGGTCAGCACATTTCCCCATCCCCTACAGCAACTCACCAAGACTCCTTAAGGAGGCTTTGCATGGGTGGGGAACAGTGGTGTGGAACAAGGCGGGTGTGATCAGCTCCCTGCATGCCCTGCCCTGTGTGGGGGAGGAGTTGCAGGGAATGTACAGGGGGTACACGTGTGTGTGTGTGGCGGGGGGGGGTATATGCGGTAGAGCTCACCTGGTTCATGGCTGCCCCCACAGTGTTCCACATGGGGCTGAGTGCTACCTGGGGCAGCCCATGCCATACTCCTGCCCACACCTGCTGGCCACTGCACAACTTCTGCTGGGGCTGTTCCCAGTGTGCTTGCAGCTGGCCAGGCTTGCGTTGTTATCAGGAGGAGAGGGGAGCATAGCAGCACCCAGCTGCAGCTGCACTAGCAACAGTCCCACTGGAAGCTGTGCACAGGCCTGGGCCTGGGCTGTTCTACTTCCCTTGCCCCCAGGTGCAGCTGTTACTTTTTTTGTCCCTGCTGCATCACTCTGCATGGGGAAGCTTCAAGCCAGGTGACTCCTGCCCAGCCTGTAGAGTTCCAGCTCCCAGCTACCTTTCAGCTGCTCCACCCATCTGACAAAATGAGCAGCCACCTGTGGGTAGCTGGCAGGGGGCCTGGAGCTGGGGCCCGAGCTACCCAACTGAAGCTTCCCACTTGGAGCTGCATGGCTGGGGCAAGGGCTGCAGAACAGCTCCAGGAGCCTAGGCCCCAGCCAGTGTGCAGCTTCTGGTGGGGCTGTTCTCTGGGCAGCTGCAGCTGGCTGGGTGCTGCTGTGCTCCTCTTGCCTCTAGTAGCAGCCCTGCCAGAAGCTATGCTTTGGCCAGAGCTTGGGCTAGCTGCTTCTGGGAGTGGATAGGGCTGTATCCCCCTGTGGAGCACTCCAAGGGCAGCTGTGGGCTGGATCCACTCAGTTGGCTGGATCTTTTGCCAACTCCTGGTTTAGGCCACATACTGGCCCTCTGTCCAATATCACAGCCCCAGAGAAGATAGCCCCAAAACTAGAGCATTACAGATTTGTTTACTATGCTGTTAACATGTCTTGTTAATTAGAATATGAATAATTACTTTGTAACCACCTCCATCAAATCTAAGGTACCAGTCTGTCTAGTTACAGGTTCTTTACCTGTGCTTTTTTGTGGGCTGCTCCACTTTTCTCTGTTCTTGCTCTCCAATTAATCCTTATGTTCCATGGTCTAGGATTGTGGTTTGCCTAGCAGTTTAAGCATATATTAATTAGCTCTGTACTGTACCCTTCTAGCACTTCCTGCAGCATCTACCACCTCATGGTCTGCTGCTGTTGCCCAGGTTGTTCTTTTTCTGCACTATTTGTCTTTTGTATGCTTCCCCTGCTCCCCCCGCATGTTCTTGCCAGCCAACTACATTTCATTCCAGAGATGAGTCTGCATGTGCCTGCCTTTTCCACTGTCCATATCCCAGCAGCAGGACTGAGAACAGGCTGCTTAAGATGTGCATGATTTGTTAGAGACCAGGTAATCTGCTCTGAGAAACAATGCAAGCCTGTCCTCGACATAGGCCTTGTAAATTTGCTTATTTTCAGTGAGGCTGTACAACTTTTACCCTATCCTCTGCCTGCCTAGTTGGAGTATTTTGAGCCTTACTTAATGGCAGTACTAAGACAGGTATAGAGAAGATGGATCAATTTAGAACAGAGGCTTCATTAAGTAGAAAAAGTGAGTTGCATTTCCCCTAGAAAGTTCTTTGTAGCTTGTTGGATATGATTAGTGGCTTTAGACTGAGCAGTCAATTAGCTTAATTAATAAAAATGCACCTGTGATTCTCTTTGGGAAAAGTCAGAAAGAGTGATTTGAGCCCTGGGTAGCTTCTAATCCAAACAAAACCAAAAAAACCCCCCACAACCACACATACCCACCTAAGACATGTCCTTCACTTAAAGTGAAATAAGACAGCATTGCACAGACACTTCTATCACCACGCTTGTCAACTGAGTTTATACTTACAGCAATATAGTCAGTGCTGTCCTCAGAACTGCTGCTGGGAAGTTAGCAGCTCTAAGACACAAAAAGCCATATTCTGTATTTTCTGGACAGTCAATAGGAAGCTATGACTAGCTGAAACTAAAGCATGAAAGTGTAAGACTTACTTTATAGTTATAAAAAGTAGACTTAAAAGCTCTAACACATCTACTGCACCACTGCAGTAGATTTAACTGAATACACCTACAGGAGGCACATGTGAGGGTACTTAGTCATAAGTCACATGTCTCAGCTTCTGAGCAACTTCCTTCCTAAAAGGCACATCTACTTCCTTCCAAAGACGGAACAGTTGTTTGCAACTCATGCTGCTCTCCCCCATTTACCAGCACTAGGGGTGCACCGATAGAGATTTTTTGGGCTGCTACCAATGGCCGATTTGTAAGTGAACCATATAAGCCTATACCAATCCAGTTGCCCATATGCAGCCAAGTCTGGCTGGTAAGTCTATTGTGGGGGGGAAAAAAGGGAGGGGGCAGATCAAGGCCCCCACAGTGAGGAAGTGGGGCAGGGACAGGTGCTGCTGGGGTGGGGGAAGAGAGGAATTGCTCTTGCCCTCGGAGGGCATGGAGGGCTTGTGTGTGTGCCCCCAGATATGCATGCAGGGTGAGGGCAGGCTGCTGCTGTGGGCTGGGGCCAGGGCAGCACTGTGCTTGGGGCAGGTGATGGTGCTGGGAAGGGGCCATGGACAAATTTTGGGGTGGCTGCAGGCCCCCACTCCCAGTGCCGTCACCCCCTGCTGAGCACAGCCCAGCCTAACCCCCCACTGGCAAGAGCTCAGTGCTGCCCTGGCCCCAGGGACAGCCTGCTCTCACCCTGCACACAGGTCAGGAGGCAGGAGGGGTGCACGGCCCCCATGCCTCCCCCCAGGGAGGTGTGCAGTGGAAGGAGCCCCTCCCTTCCCCCCCTCAGTGAGCCATTTGTCTGTCCTGTATCCACCTCCCCTTGCCTGGGCAGAACCTGTCACTCCCTCCCTCACTGCAGAGGCTGTGATCTGTTCCCCTCAGCCCCCATCCCTCTCCCCACAAACAGACTTACCAGCTGGACCTGACTGCTCTCCACATGTTGTATTCCTGGCTGCCTGCATGCTACATTTCGGCTGCACACGTGCACAGGGCATTTATTGGCTACTAATCAGCCAAAAAAAGCCAATTGCCATACTCTCACTTTTCCTTACATTAGTGCCAATCCAATATGGGACCAATGCATCAATGAACCCCTCAGCAGCACACATTCCTACTGCTAAATCAGCCAGTATGGTCTCATCTACATGTCCATTAATGACCCATGATTATGGCACATTAAGTTTAGAACATGTAAGAACAGGTACTAACATAGTGCACTGTAAGTCAGCACTACTGTGCATTGGCAAAATGCTTTTTGACATTAATGCACAGTAGACCAGACCTACTGCACCTAGCCTTAGCCCTTCACCAACAGCAAGACAACACTGCTAAGCCAAGTATGAACATGAAAGAAAACCAAAATTTGAAGTCACTCAACACCCCCCACCTCCCCCAGCCCACCCCACTAAGTACAGAGATGTCAGGGTCAAGTTAAAAGTTTCATTATCTCTGCCGTATTTCAAAGTGGGACATAAGAAGTGCTCTAAAAATTGTGGCAGGCTTAACTGTTTTACCTGGAGCTTAAAAGGCATAGGTTTTTTACTATAGGTGTGCCCATCCTGCAAAACAAGTCAGCCCATAGCTGTTTCATAGATTTCATAGACATTAGGGCTGGAAGGGACCTCGGGAGATCATTGAGTCCAGCTCCCCGCCCGAAGGGGGGGAAGTCAGCTGGGGTCATAGGATCCCAGCAA
>NW_017728928.1:16160923-16168520 GCF_001723895.1 Crocodylus porosus
GCTCGCCAGCTCCTTGAGTACCCTGCGGTGTAGATTGTCAGGGCCGGCTGACTTGAAGGTGTCCAGCCTCTCAAGCTTTTCCTTCACGAGGTCAGCATTTATGGAGAGCAGGGGATCTCCCCCACTCAGACCTCCCTGTCCCATGGCAGGAATGGGCATCCCATGGGACTGATGAAAGACCACTGCAAAGTACCCATTGAATAAAGTTGGCTTTTTCCTGGGTGTCAGTTGCCCCATCCGATTCAGCAGAGGTCCAGTGTTCCGCTTGCTTTTCCTCCGGCTCCCCACATATCTGAAAAAGGACTTTTTATTGTCCTTGATGCTCACTAGTTGGAGTTCAGTTGCAGCCTTTGCTTTCCTGGTTTGCTCCCTGCAGGACCGGACCAGTGCAGAATAATCCTCTTTGGAGATGAATCCAGTCCTCCATCCTTTGTAGGCCTTTCTTTTTAGCCTTAAGTCTGCTAGGTCCCTGGAGAGCCAGGGGGCTGCTATGCCCTCTTGCTGCCTTCCCTCTGAGATAGAATAGACTTAGCTTGTGCACTGAGGATTGCTCCCTTGAGGAGCAACCACCCTTCTTGAACTCCCCTCTCTCTGGGGTCATGGTCCCTTAGGGCCTGACTGACAAGCCTCCTGAGCTTGTCAAAGTTGGCTTTTCTGAAGTCAAGGACTTCCATGTTGCTGACTGACTTGCCAGCTTTACAGCAGATGGTGAAGGTGATCAGCTCGTGGTTGTTGTCACCCAGCTTCCCTTCAATTACTAAGTTGCCGATTAGGTCATCCCCCATAGCCAGTACCAGGTCAAGCAGCACTTTGCCTCTTGTTGGCTCATAGACTTCTTGAGTCAGGTAGGGGTCATCCACACATGAGAGGAAGCTTTGCAACTGCTCAGATTTTGCCGAGTGATCTTCCCACGAGATGTCTGGGTAATTGAAGTCACCCATGACAACCATGGTCCTGGAGCATGTGGCCTCAACCAGTTCCCGGTCAAGCTCTTGACTTTGGGTGGGAGGTCTGTAGTAGACTCTTACCGTTGTGTCCCCTGTGCTGTGTTCCCCACGGATTTTAACCCAGAGGGTCTCCAGTCGTCCACCCTGGTCACCAGTATCAGCTTGCAGGAACATGTAGCTTTCCTGTTCTCTAGTGCCTTGCACATTCCTTTTTCCAATAACCACCACAATATAGCTATTCAGAGGCAGGTTTATTCCTAATGTCTAAACAGAGCTTATGGAAACTGGATCTTTGGCCATGAGCTCAAAAAATTTACTGCTAACCTTAAAACAGATACAGCAAAATTAGTCACTTTTATTTAAAAGAAAACATTACAAATAAGTGTGCAAAACAAGTAGTTTCCATGATTAAATACACGTAAAAGCAACATGCAAACTTGACATCAAAATCTGCATAAAAGTTAATCCTTAGTATTTTTATTACATGACACTAAAGAAACTTGCCAAATTTAGATAACTTGTAGCTAAATAAATCTTAAGAGTGAACTAGGACTTCAAAATTTGAAGCATCTGTGAAATTAAATCTCAAAAAAGAGGGAGCTTATTAAAATTTCTCATGTATTTAGTGCTAGTAATTGAGCGCTTGTGTTTCAGTTACCAATATTTTTGTGCCTTATTTCAAAAGGAAAAAAAAAGGAAACATTTGCCTCTCATAGCCAGGAGGAAAAATCATGTTTCGAAGTCACATGACAGCAGTTTGGGTTGTTTTATCTGCACCAAGGCCAATACCATTTAGAATGCAGCACTTACAATGTTTGCAGGTTTAGAACCATTATCGTAAGTGTAGGTCATGTCACTTAATTCAGACTGTGTTGGAATTCAGTGGCCTGTCAAGTCTTCCCGTTGAAGGACAGAGACAACTGATATTTTAGAAGCAACTGTCACAGCAATACTTGAGTTCTGCCTGGAATGGTTGTGTTTCATTATAGACGGAATCTCCCCAGTTCAGAACACGTCAGCTTCGTTTGCCACAGTCTCCTATGCAGTTTGCTTCATATACTGAGTAGTGGTTAGTTAGGTCAGCAGCACCTAGATGTGCCTGTGTCTAACATGCAGTTTGGCACCTCTGACTTATTAGTGCTGACAATTTATTCAACTTAATCAATATCAATGTGTACACGACTAGCAGTGTGTGTACATAAGACCACCACCATTAAACCATACTCCAGATCAGATGCAGTTTAAAACCATACCCATTATGCATCATTCCCCCACCCCACCCACATCACCCATCACAAAGTTTGACAGGGGAAAGATTAGTTCTGTTCTATGGCAAGTTGCCGCTATAGTTGCCTAGTATTTAGGAATTATTTCCCATCCCCCAGAGCCTCAGTGGAAGTGATGTGATGCCTCAGTTCTTCAATTTTCATATATTTTATCCAAGTCAGTCCTGAAGTTTGTACAACCTCCCTCTGCTATTGTGATGTGGCAGGCACCCATCCTAACTCTAACGTAATTTCACAGTTTAACTAAAGAAACCCAATAGGCACGAGCTGTTGAAAGCCACTTCTTGAGAGTTGGAGTTGACAGTAACAAAAAAAACAAAAAACAAAAAATTCAGTACTGAAAATTGGAAGAAAATTGAGTCTTAACATTACTTAGTCCTCTATATCAGTGTTTTCTGATCATGGTGGATCAGGCTTCTCAGTAGAGATCTGCTACACATCTTGATCATTACTGGACATTCATATACTGTCCTTCCATAGATGCAGAATAGCCAAGGCAGCACTCTCTGACCCAGGCACTTCCTTCAGTTCAGTCAGAGCTTGTCATCAGTCATTTCTAGAAACTGAGCGTAGACGTCCCTTGAGCATTCCCCTTTTTGGTTGAATAAGAACTTGTAGTAGCTACCGTCTGCACATATTGCTGGGGAAGGAAAAAAAAAATCCTTTAAAACCTATGGCTTAAAAGTACTATGCACTTACTTCAATGTACCTTTTTCAGGAAACACATTTCTCCAGCCAAGAGCACTGGTTAACCAGGCAGCATGGAGCAAGTTACTTTTTCCAAAATATGCTGGCTTGATCCAAAACTGAGACAGGTCACCACCTTCCGCCCAGTGTCTTCTAGGTACCACTGATACTATTATCAGTCCAATTACCTGGACTGTCTCAAAGCTTTTCTTGCTCACTTTTCCTGCCTAGTAGAGACTGTTCTCACTCCTTGCAGCCTTCAACAGTGACCTCTCCAGTTTCAGGCCAGATCAAGGCTTCAGTTTCTTGTCTGGACATCCTTATCCCTTTAGAGCTAGATACGAGTAGAAAGGTGGTTAGCCATGTTAGTCTGAAGGCAGTCTAAAGGTGCTGCCCTGCCTTAGCTGGTTCAGGAAGGGAAGAACTTTTGTAGGCAAGAACTTAGCATGATGCTTTGAGAAAGCAGATTGTCACTTATAAAAGCTCTCTGAACCAGTTAGGTTAACATGCCACCCTGCCCTACCTCTACAGCTGGAAGTGGGGGGCGAAGCTCAAAGGTTGGACTTTAAAACTTCAAACAGCAAGCCAGACATCCCCAAGCTGGATGCCCACCCAAAAAAGGACTTACCTATGACAGCATTTGGCTCTGTTCCAAAGGCACAAATGCATGGAGAGCCCGAGGGAACCTGAAACTTGGAAAAACTCCATTTAGAACTGAAGTATTTGGGGAGGAAACTGGCTGAAGCCAAACTAAAAGAAAAGAAAAGAAAAAAAAATTAAATCAGTATACCCACTCATTTTGATGTCAGCTCCAATTGTCAGGGCAGAGACCACAGCTCATTCAAAACTGCAGACATGTTTGATCATGTCATAGGGATGTAGTAGTCTGCTAGTGCTAGTCAGACATGCTTTGGGCCTGGTAACCTCACTTCAAGGACTGGAAACAAAATTTGCCACCTCTCAGTTCAGTCAGATGATCAGTTCTCAGAAACAAAGCTATACAGGTTGTTACCTAAATAGGTGCAGTACTGAAAAGAGAAAGAGACATACAACACTAGCAGGGCCACCTGTGCACCACAACCAAAGATTTGATGCATTAGAAGCCTTCAACCCTTCTGCCCAAGATCCACCTTTAAAAAGAGGGAGAAGGTCCAACAGGGACCTTACCACAGCCAGCAATGCTATGTGGAAGATATTTACCTACTACAGTAATAGCATCTCTTACAGCTTTAAGCTGCTTCCTATTTCATATTCATGCAATGTGCCAGTTTTCAACTTTTCCAAGCTCTTGACAGATACTGGTCTGATGAAGTGCTGAATTCATTAAAGAGCATTAGTTTTGGTACCAATTAGAACTGAACCTGTTCCCTGTCCCACCCCCCACAGCACACTACAAAATGAGCAAACTTGTACCTTGACTGCTTGTTTCTTTTGGGGTCTTCTGCAGCAAAAATATGCACTGTGCCATGGTCACTCGATACACAGATCAGGGAAGCATCCTGGTTGAAGTTAATACTATAGTGGAAAAGAAACAAGCCAAAAAAACTGCAGTTGTGATGTATGACTTGATTTAAGAAGCATTTGGCAACAGTTTGCCTATACTGCGGTTCTTCTTTTAAGTATAAAGGTGAGTGCATCAAGGAAAAGCAATTGCCAGTCTTCCCACCTACCTCCTGCTCCCCATTTTAGACAGATGGTGAACTCCAGCACTGAAGTACAGAATACATAGAACAAATCCATCAAAACTGACTGCTGCTAGAATGCCCCTGAACTGAAGAACTAGTTTATTCAGCTCTGACCAAAGTCAACACTGTAACCGACTACAAAGAGGACTTTCTTGAACAACAGCATTTCTAACATAAGGTCAAGAGCACTTTTACATGTTTCACCTGCAATTGCAAGTGAAGTCCCACTTCATTCCTTTAGCTGTGCTTTTAAAAAGGCTGGGGAGTAGTTTAGACAACCAAATCCCAGCCATATCTTCAACAAAGGACCATACAGGGAATCTCAGATAGAACCACAGAATCATACATAGGGCTGGAAGGGACCCTGAAGGATCATCCGGTCCTGCCCCCTGCATGAGCAGGAAAGACATCTGGGGTCAGACTACCCCAGCCAGGTGACTGTCCAGTCTTCTCTTGAAGACCTCTAGGGTAGATGATTGCAGCACCTCTGGCGGGAGCTTGTTCCATAGTTTGGACACCCCAGCAGTAAAAAAGGTTTTTTCTAATGTTCAGCCTGAAACTATCTTCCAGGAGTTTGTATTTCTAGTTTTCTGCAAGGGTGCCCTGGTGAACGGTTGTTCGCCTAGTCCCCGACGTACGCCTCCAATATAGCAGTAAGCCACAATCAGGTCCCCTCTTAGCCTTCTTTTCTTTAGGTTGAAGAGTCTGAGATCCCTCAGCCTTTCCTCATGGCTTGCCATGCAAGTCCCTGATCATGCGGGTGGGCCTTCTCTAGACCCTCCAAACTTTAGCATATCCTTGTTGAAGTGCAGTGCCCAGAACTGGACATAATACTCCAGCTGCGCCGCACCAATGTTAAGTAAAGTGGGAGAATCACGTCTCTGGATTTAATGGACATGCATCGATTGATGCATGCCAGAGTTTTATTGGCCGTAGCAGCTATTGCGTCGCATTGCCGGCTTATATACATGCCAGGGTTTATTGTTACCCCCAGATCCCTTTCATCTGTAGTGCCGGTCAGGTTAGCGATGCCTAGTCTGTAGGTGTGCTGGGGATTCTTCCTTCCCAGATGCAGCACTTCGCATGTCTCTATGTTGAACCTCATCTGGTTCCGTTCTGCCCAACAGAACAGCTCTCAGAAAATGTATGCATACATACTAGGGGTGTGTGAAATGGGCTGTGTCCAGTTTGGATTTGGTCCAAATCAGGGACAGTGGTTTGATTTGGATCACTGTCCCCAATTTGATTCGGCCACATCCAAGTCTGAAGATATGATGCAGATTTGGAGAATCAGCAATTCAGCTATAGACACAGCTTTAAAACATGTTTTCTATATACTTTGAGGTACCAGGCACAGCTTGTGAATGCTCCATGTGGGGGTGGATGGAAGATCACAGGAGTGCAGGGGGGCTCCCTTGCATGCTTGGTGGTGAACCTGGAAGTAGACTGGAAGTACTTCTGATCCACTTCCAGGTCCACCAGGGAGCATGCTCGGACTGCACCCCCCTGGCTAGATCAGCTGCAGGGGGACCTCCCGGTGCCCCGCCCCACCCCCAGACCCAGGAGGCACCAGTCACTGAGCCGGGCCCCCCTTCCCCCGGCACGCTCCTCAGCAGACCCAAAAGTGGACCAGAAGTACTTCTGGCTCTGCTGCCAAGCATGCTGGTCCCCCCCCCGCCCCGTGCGACACTCCACCCACCCCAGCATCTCAGCATTCATGACCTGCCTGCTACCCTGTTGTATGTAGAAAAAAACATTTAAAGCTGTGTCTATGCCGGAATTGATTTGGAGGGTTCCAATTCGATTCGGAGAGATTAAAGGGTCTCCCAATTTAATTTGAATTTGGAGATTCGGCCACGGAATTGAATCAGGGACCAAAGCTTTGCAAAGCCCTAATACATGCTCTGTCAGATTCAAAGAATGGAGAAGGGAAGTTAGACTTACCAGTAAATATTGGCTGCTTGTGATCCTCTTCGTAGTTCCTGGATTAAATGCCCTGATGAAGTATCAAATATTCTTATAAGGGTCCCCTTGAAAAAAAGTAATGAAATGGTTTTTAGCCAACATGGAAGGAGCCTTTGACCTTTCCTGCATTTGGAATACCATCCAGCCTCCTGAACACCAATATTAAAAATAATTTTAAGTACAAATATTTAACCCAAACACCCATTTGTGCCAGTCAATCAATAATTGTTTGCATTAAGATAAACTAGGTAACTTTTATTAAAGTCTAGTGTTAAGAGATCTGAAAGAGAAGTTGGATATTTTTCTGACGCTGCAAACCCTTTAGTGTTTTGGTTTAGATTAGAATTAGCGTCAAGACTAAAACAGGTTGCAAGAGCTTGCTCAACCCACTGGAGTTGATTTTGCCTCCCTCCCCCTCCATAAGCTCTGCAAACATTATTCCAATCCTGTTTCCTCATGCTCAGCATTCCCCATCATTGCTGACTATTCTGCAAGTTCCTCAGTTTGAGCAAGGACAGCCAGCATAAAGCAAGATAAGTTACAACTTTGTGTCACTGCCAGAAGAAATCCTTAAAACAAGCCAATGATCCTCACACCAGCTACCATCAGGCTGTTGTAGCTGCATACACAGCATTAGTACTCTGCAGTAACCCAAGCCATCTGACTTGCTTACTAAGGCTCTCAAACTGCTCCATCTCAAAATACTGTGTTCATAGCGAGATTTGATTTGGTCTCCAAATTAACTTTAAAGTCCAATAAACAGCACTTGGTACCTGAAGTACCCATTTCACTTGGTGAAGTCAGGATAAAATATGGGGTGCACCAATAGAAATGTTTCGGGACGATACAGATAGCCAATTTTTAGGGAGGCATAAGTTGGCACGGCAACTTGAAGAACAGTGTCTAGATAGTAAATCTACTATGGTGAAAGAGGAAGGGGAAAGGCAACAGAGGCCCCCATGGTGAGGGACAGAGTAGGGCTGGGGTGAGGCCAGGTGCCAGACAGAACTGTGGCACACGGAGCCAC
>NW_017728928.1:16168746-16173478 GCF_001723895.1 Crocodylus porosus
CCTTCCCCCCCCCACCTTCCGCCACAACCAATTTACCAGCTGGATGCAGCTCTGCAAGCTGCTGGGCTGTGCTCCTCACTGCCTGTGTGCTGCACTGAGGCTGCATGCATGCACAGAGCATTTATTGGCCACATCAGGCAAAAAAAAAGCCAAATTTCCTTTACATTGGTTCAATATTGGATCAGCACCAATATATCAGTGCACCTCTAGATAAAACATGGGGTCAATGACAATTTACAAGTCTCCAGCTACTGTTGTAAGCAATGAGATAGAAGTGCAGGAGTGCATACGTTACCACACACCATCCACATGCACTGTAGCTTCAGATGTTTGCCCACCACATTAGCTTAGGACAACCAGTCTCCTATGTGTGGTCTTACATCAAAGAAGCATATGCTATTTATTAAGGGTGAGAAGCAAAGAGTTTTAGGGTGAGATCTTCAAGTGGGTCAACTATGTTGGTTCAGTAAGAGTCACCCTAAGAAATTCTTGCCCCCTCAATTTCTGGACCAGTCACAGCTCTTTTACGTCGCCATTTAAAGTGTTACATATTAGACATGGTGAAGACAAGTCCAGTCCAGTCTCCATTACAAAAAAAACAACACACAAAAACTCATCTCGCCCACCAACAACTATAAAAAAAGAGAAAGGGAAATTCTCCTGTCCTTTAGGGAATGGGTCTTGTTAAGTTTTTAGGATATGCCAAGATTAAGAATGAAAGGCCTGCATACCAGCTGTATATCCACATTAATGAACATCCAATATCTCCAGAAGAAACAGCGGATGGAGTACAACCAGCCTGCCTAAATTTACTTCTACGAAGGAGGGAGAGGAGGGTAGCAGAGAACACAGAAGAAATCTGGCTTCACCTCCCACCTTTCTAAAGTAGAACTCCTCAGCAGGCTGCTCTTTGCCAACCTGCTTTCTCCACACATTTGTGACAATAGATGGGCCTCTTGCCAAGCACTCTACTTTGCATTCTTTCCACACTGCTTTTCAAAAAAATAGCAGAAGCTTAAGAATACCACAGCCCACAAATGGCAACAGACAGTGGAGCTGACCAAGGGAAGGACACAGTTTATGAAATATAGAAGCCTAGGCTCCCCAAGGTTTGTACCCTTGAGTACAAGTCCCACTGTCATCTGTGATGAAAAAAATTCCACCTGAAGGACCCTAAATATGGGGCCAAGGAGCTTAAGAAAAAATTAGTTACGTAATCTTGCAGTGTACATCCAGGGAGGACTTCATGGGCAGAGTCAATATCTATTTCCCCCTATTTAAGTAATGGATTGACTTCAGAAGGTGGGATTTTCAAGTTTCACATATATGTCCTATTTATTACATGAAAACCATGCCACTAAACACACAAAATAAACTGAAACACTAAAAATCCCCTGCTTTTGGTGTAGAACAGAGGTAGGTGACTGCTTGGGGGAGGGGCCGGTGCTGCACTGCCACAACAAGGATCGGACCCTTTGCAACTCCCCTGCTGTCTGCCCATGGCATGCCAACATCTTACAAGACGGGTTGTGTGCGTTTTTAGCACTCTGTCCAAAACACTGCCAACCCGCGGTCTAGATGTTAACTGAAAAGTAGCATTGTTAACTAACTACTATCCAGCAATATTATTCTGATTGTGAGAGCATCATTGTAGAAGAGCCACACCACTAACCAGACTTTTAATCCTCTAGTCCTGTTCTCCTGCATTAAGGGCTTCAGAAATAGATTTGCATTACAAAAACATTTTCTTTACACTACAGTGCAAGAGTAGGGGGGGGGAGTGGTGTTAATTCTGCAGAGGTCCCCACTCCCCCGCCACACACACACACACCCCCTTAAAATGTCAACAAAACAGAAGTGAATTTGGTTCCTGGGTCTGGAGCTTAAAAAAAAAAAAGAGAAGAGCTGAAGAAGTCAGAAAGAATTAGCCAGTACAGCTGCTGACTCACCTGTAAGAACATATTCCCACCTAGCAACAAAGTTTAGCTTGAGGCCCCCCCACCATAAACACACACACATGCAGTCACAGGGAGAAGCGACAGAAGAATGGGACATGTGAAGTAGATGAGTTTAAAAGCCTCAATCTTTGTGTCTCAGTTACAAACAAACAAACAAACCAACCAACCAACGCCCTTGAGGATCCCAAATAATATCGTTAGAAGAAAAGAGTTAAGCTATGTAGCAAGCATTCTAGATAGCCAAATACCAGGGATTTGAGCAAGTCAGTTGTGTTAGTGGCAAATGAAGTAAAGTATTGAATTATGCCAGTGCCAGACTCCTGTTAATTACCCCATCATGCTGAGCCTGTAGCTAAGATTATGCAGAAATTGCGCCCACCTCAAAACCTAGGTTCATCACAGCTTTAGTCTTCCAGCCATTAGTGACAGCACCCATGTGGGTGCTGGATTCTACACTACATTCTAACAATAACCACATATAATAGCACATTTAAAGGATTTCCTTACTTTTTCTGATGCTGTTGCGATTCTTGTTCCCTGAAGGTTTAAAGCTATACAGCTCAAAACTCCCTCATGAGCTGGTATGTCTACAGGAGGCTTTTCTGTGTTAGCCAGATCCACTATCTGCACATGCCCAGTATGTGTTCCAGGGAATGCAAGGAGGGAATTATTACTATTTGGACAAAGGACACAAAGGCCTGGAAAAAGAGAGAGGGCAATTTATTTTCAAAGCCCTAAACATGAACGAGCTTGAATAAATATAAAGGACTGGATTTCTTAAGACTTATCCAAGAGCATTTGATGGTTGCTGCCATCCCAAAGTAATTATCCAGCCAGAAGTGTAATGCACAGGTGTAGGGGGTTGATGCTTGGATTTTTCTTTTTAAATGGATGTAGTGAGTTAAGACATCAACTTGGTCTCTGAGACAGCAGCTTATTCCAAAAGTACAAACAAGCTAGTTCACATTTGTCCAATAATCTGGACATTTTCAAAAAAGTTGTAAAGTTGGGGGGAGGGGTGCTTTTTTTTAAGTCTGAATAAGAATTATACAAAAGAGTCTGGGAAGCTTTTGCTTTGCTGAGAGCATAGCAGAAATATTTTTAGAAAAACAATGAATTTGGGAGGGGATTTACAGAAGTGCAGGACTGAAGTTCAGCCACGTAATAAGACTGATGGCCAAAAGCTGAAGCTTAAGATGTTGCAAGTTAACATTCAATTTTTTGGCTCCCTCAAGCTCCAAACTATTTACTGAAATGGGACCATCGCACCTCTTCTGAACGTAAGTCACTAGATCTGGTGACCAACCTGCTGCAGTTAACACCAACTATATGGCAAATGTACTACTAGCACACTAGTTAAAAGATTTCTCTCCTATCCTCCCTGAGCCAATACCCATTTAATATTCATACACAAGGGACAGGATGCATTTCATCTAGAAAGCTCAGCAGCAATTTAAAGAGTAATTACTTCTTCAAAACGGAGCGAGAGCGAGCAAGCTACAGACAATACTAGTCTTATTAAGAGACTAAAAAGACTGGAATACTATTAATAACTGGTAACTTAATTTGCATCCTGGCTTGTTTGATTCTAACCCAGAATGACAAAGTTTACAGAGCACATATTTGTAACTTCACTAGTTTTGCATTAAAAAAAAAGTGCTACTCCCATCTTGTTTTGAGAAGTTAAGCTTATGGCAAAGCAGAGTCAATGAAAAGCTGTCTTATACCATAATGCTTTAGAACAATCCGTGGCTTGCATTTAGCATTAAAAGCACACAGAACTCAACTTATGAGTTAAGTAAGTAGCATCAAGTGGGAGACAAGATTTATAAGGCCAAAGTAATAGGATGGGGGCAAGAAAGTAGTCAAGTACACAACTAACCTTTAGGGTTGTAGCAAGTTTCAAAGACGTGCAACTGGTGGGGATTGTGTGTGAATGTGAAAACCTTTATCATAGAGTCCAAGACTACCACAATCCTGCAACAGAAAAACAAAAATGCTAATGTCTTCTCAATCAAGACCAGGACAACAGAGAAATGGGGACATGTTTCAAGTACGAATATCATTAGTTCATTTCTACAGCTGTTTCTGCCTATAAAAAGGCAAATTTTGTTTTGCTCTATAAACTCCCACCCTCCTAAGCAGCAATAACCAAGAGTCCTGCAAGACTGCTTTAACCCACAGCTGTGACATCTAACAAAGCAAATTGGTTCCAGCTGTTTAGATGCTGGAACACGTTCTTCCCATATAGGAGGCAGCAGGAACTCCTTTAACACTCTCCTGTACAGAGCAAAAGTAGAAAACATCAGAAACTGCCACATGAGAACACCTCCCCCTTAGGGTCTCAAAGTCCAGCATACTTTAGATGTGATGCACTGTCCTTCATGCTTGTTCAAAGCCCAAGTTTACATGAGTTTAATTGCCAACATAGGACTTTAAGAGTTTCTTTCCAAGAACAGTGGAGAATTTTTACAAACAACTATATGCACTGCAAGTCAGTCATGCATTTGGTATGAGTTTTCATATCACACCTACCTATCTCTTCGCAATTTAACCGCTTTGACTTCTGTAGAAAATTCTATTTCAATGACAGTCTTCTTTTTCAGATCATCCCAGATCATCACTAAAACGGCAGAAAAATCCCATTGGCACACCCGTGATTTTTGGTAAAACACGATATTTTATGCTCAGAAACCAATGTAATCAGTAATGAATAATTTCACAATAAAACTTGGGTATTGGATGAATTGGATTTTTTGGGGCTGCACATAAGA
>NW_017728928.1:16174172-16183559 GCF_001723895.1 Crocodylus porosus
CCCCCCCCTGCAGCTGCCCAGAACCCATGGCCAGGCTGCCTTGCAGCCCTACTCACTGCCCTGCCTGGTGGGGAATGGGGACAGCAAAGCCCTGTTAGCCCTGACCTTCCACCACCGACAAGATAACTCCTGCATCACAGCCTGAATTGGGGGAGCGGGGGAAATAGAATAAAAATAAACTTTTGGTTGCTTCATCACCCTGAGATACAGTCTGAATCTCCTCTGTAGTTCAAGTTCTCTCACAAATTTCCCAACAAGACAAACTGATTTTATATTTCTACAGAATTTGGTGCTCAAGATTTCTTCCTGTCACTTTCCCAAACTAGTAAAAGTGTTTTCCAGTTTGAAATACTTACTGAATATCAGTCCTAGTTTTGTAATGAACCTGGACCTTTAGCACTGGATGGTTACTTTTATCCCTATAATTCCAAGCAGCAAGGTATCACCACTGAACTTGTCACAGTAGTGAACAACTTTGTACCCAAGCATACCATTGCTACATCATGTTTGCTTTGGAGATCTCATCTACAGACTGCAATGGACCACACTGCTTAGCCAGCAAGCCAAAGATAGGGTGGTATAGATACAGAATGCAATACAAAAAAAGCTAACACTTAAAGAGAAAAAAGCATTAAGACAGAGGCAGTGAGCCTCAGCACCTTGTGTAAAGCAGTCAGTATCTTCCTTTACTCTTGAGTAATTATTGAGTAGAAGTGGCTAAACATGGTGTACATTTAATCAGAACTACATGGGTCCTCACTGCTTTCAAGTTATAGGCATTCACTTTAAGTGGCAGAAATAAACCTAGATACTGTAATGTTTTGGATCAGGTGCACACCACACTTCAGAACACCATTAAAGTAAAAAAAATAAATAAAAAAAATAAAATAAAATAAAGTGTCCAAGCTGCTTGTGGTTAGACCCCAGGGATCAGGCATCCCTTTATAAAGTCTAAGTGCTCAGTACCATACCTTTGTTAGGTGGGTATTTCGGTTTTTTTCCTCCACCCACTAATGCTAAATAGTTGCACCGAAACAACATTTCAACATGCCCAACACCTCCTTCAAGGAATTCTGGAAGACAAAGAGGATATTTATAAACATATGGCATAATGAGTCTGAACAGAGGGGAAAAAAGGGTGTTTCAATTCCATAAAAGCAACACTTTTAGGACATAATACAGCAGTCAAAAATAGTTGTGCTCGTGCTTGTATTAGGATTTCTTTGCATTAATGCATTGTGACAAGAAAATGCTTTAGTGTAAGATAAAGACAACTGATGGACATAGGCCCTAGAGAAACACTGCATGAGATCTCCTGTTTTCCAGCTAGGACAGGCAGAATTACTCAGAGCTGATAGTTATGTTTAGAGATAGGTTTGTTAGGTATCTGCATACTGGAGAAGTTTGATTTCTGAGTTTAAGATGAAGAGTTCACATTAGATTTATTCTTACAGCACAGTGTTTTGGATGCTGTCTGAAATAAGAGCAGGAACCATATCTCTGCCTTAGAGAGCTTCTAATCAAACATGGCATATGACACTGCTAGTAAAGGTGGCAATAGGACAAGGAACGCAACTAAAGGAGGCAAAGGTTACAATAGGAACAAAGTGTAGACCTGCGAGCTACTATGTACTCTAGGGAGCCATACAAATTTAAGGATTAGGAGGATATTGGTAGGGGTGCTGACCCCGGGACAAACCAGCAAAGACAAAAAAGGTGCAAAACAGGAGGAAAGGAAAGAATATCAAGTTTAGCAGAAGAATATATTCTAAGAGGAAGAAAGGAAGACCTATTTATTATTGCTTTTCACTGTATAGCCTGAACGATGTTAACCTAGTACAGTTCTCCTTCTGCATCTTGCCCATTTCACTTCCTGGTTCTCAAGACCTAGTGTTCTCCCCTTTATCCCTCAGTTACAAGATGGATTGGTTTTTGGACTGCAATGTCAAGAGAGGTGTTGTGGGGGGGGGCCTCAAGTCTTCTGTGCCAAAGGGCTTTCTGGTCACTAATAAGTAGGTTCTAGTGTAGGGGAGCCTCTGTAAAACATCTAGCCCCCCTGCTTCTGAACATGCAGTTTTCAGCATAGTAAACCTCAGCTCTGACCCATCATTGTGTACATAGCTCTAAATAGGGCTACAGGCACCTAAAGTCAAGTAATCTCTGGACCAGAGATTTTTTTAGAGTACAGTCTTTTAACGTATACACTCCTCAAGCAAGGACATAAGGGGTTAATACCCTTGGTGTGGGTCTGATTCTGGACTAGCAGCATGTGCAGTACTGGAGCTTCAGCATTCTGATCTTGTTCTGAAGACCTGAATTGCCACTTACAGGTGCATTTAAAACATCTGTGTGGCGCTCACTTCAATCCCTGGCAATGAAACAAACTGAACTTGAAAGCAATGAATGCTTCAGTCTCCAGAGCCAAATCCAAACCAGAAGGACTATGCTATTGGGATTCCCTACAGCAAGTCCCAGAAGGCCCTTTTACCTGCATACTATGTTACTCTCTATTAGGGTACCTGTCCAAAGACAGCATCAGTCAGTGGACAGTTCCTCAGTACAGATTGCTTCCATCTTCCGTCTAAACTCTGTCAGAGCAAGTGGATTATCCCCCTTAAGTACTGGAAAGTAGAAGATGTTATCAAATGCAAAGGAGGTGAGAATTACAATTTGGGGGGGGTTAACATGACAGTGTGGAATTGTGTGCTATTTGAACAGCACTGGGAGAGAGATATGGAAGAAGGACTAAACTAACAAGTGAAAGTTGTTAACAGGCCATCACCAAATCCTTTATAGCAACTGGTTTCAGGAGAGTCTTCTCCTTTGGACAACTCATTCAAGTTCCAAAAAAAAAAAAAAAAAAAAAAAAAAAAAGGGTGGGGGGAGATAAAAATAATTAAAAACACAGAACAGAAAGTTCACCAGCTTTCATGACAGACAGCTGGAATCCCAAAAGGAAGCTGGGGAGTGGGAAGGGGGCGAGGGCAGAAGAAAAAGCCTACGGATGATGGGGATGAGTGATTGGAGAAGGAACTAGGGAATATTTTTCAGCAGGGACAGGATTAGAGACAGACAAACACTAGCAGTTAAGAGAAACGATGTTAAAAATGTTTAGCCAACTGCATATAGGTTAAGAGAAGCCAGGACATACAGAGAAAGAAAAAAGAAAGACAGCAGAAAGTCCAAGTAGGGGGCTTCTATACCCCAAGGCTATTTATTTATGATCAATAATATTTGGTGGGGGGGGGAAAGAAGTCTCCTTACAAGAGCCCAGCAGGAAGGTTTGTCATTATAAGTTTCATATCTCTATGCAGATGCTTTATTATAAGCATTTCTGTGCAATTAGTTTCTCATCCACAGAATATTCCCTAAATATTCATTCATTACCACTGTAGCTATTTCCATATTAGTATTCCAATGTGCTCATGGTTATACTAGGCTGAGTTGAGATGAAGTTCTCTTTTGTTTTTTGTTGCGGGGTGGGGGGTTTCAAAGTCTCAAGCTTAGCTAATACTTAAAAAGGGAGTCAGGCCACAAACTAAACAAAGTGGGGGCAAGGGACAAAAAGCAAAAAAACCAAACAAACCAAAAAACCACGCACTTTCAGCCTCCATCACCACAGAGCTGAGATACTAGAATAAAGCATATGCTGGATCTAGAAAGCCAGGACAGCAGATCAAGCCTTTCTGAGCATGAAGGGTCCAAAACCCAACCCAACCACTCTGCCCCACCCCCAACCCTACAACACAGTGAGGAAGCTTTTGGGTGGGAAGGAGGGTGGGGGCAGAGAAAGAATTTGAACTCATTTCAAACAAGGAATTCTGCTTCATTTCAAGAGCCAGGATTTCACATCTGGATTCTAGTCCTTTGAGTGACTACTACTAGGCAAAAGAATTTAGAGTCCCACCAGGCTATGTTTCCTCTGACTTAAAAAGGGGTAGAGGAGAGAAAAAGAATACGAACTCTAGGCAAGCCTCTTAATAGGAAGACTTCCTGTTACGAGAAATCCCCCTCATCTACCGCCCCATAGAAACGCATCACATTTGATCCCTTACATTCAAAACTATGAACCCAACGATAATGCCAAAAGCCATGGTTTTAAGTGATACATTTCTTCCTGTATTCTCATTTCTTGACTGCTGAAATGTTCTATCTGCCACAAAAGGCAGGCTTAGAAACCTAGGAGTGCTGTTACACTTCTGACCTTTCTTACAGTCAACTTTAGAATTAAGTCGTGCTATTTTCTTTCTCCATATTTTAAGCATCACTTTCTATAAAGCAGCATACTAACAAATAAACCCTCACAGTAACACATGAACACAAGTCACAACTATCCATGCATTCTGAGCGGCACTTTTTTACAGCGTTAAACTGCGATATAGCCAGTGGCTTCACACATTAAAAAGTGGGTCTAAAAAAATGGCAAAGATGCCTTTGAAAGTCAAATGTGAGCCTGTGGATAGGAGGGAAGTCAATGAATATGGTCTCCCAGCAGGAAACAGGCAATCCGTCAGAGAAATGTAGGCTGAGCTTTTGACAGCACCAGCTCAGGTCGTGACAAAGCATCTCACCTTGTTTCTCCTTTTCTTTGAGTGGATCTGCATTATAAACTCTGAATCCATTTTCCATTCCACATGCAAAGCATCCTACAGCATAAAATAAAAAGTATCAATTAATTACGTTATTCATATAAACTAGGGTTCCAATAACTCCAAAGTTATAGAAGTTTCCAATCTAGACCAATGTTGAGCTCATACCTGTTGACTGAAAACAGAGAAGGTACCTGGAAAGAAGACTTTTCAGGTTTGTTTAAAACAAGTGGTAAAGGAGGAAGTGGAAAATATTTACTCATTCAAACTGTATCCTGAGGCAGTATTACAGAATGGGGTTGCAATTTTGGTACATCTTCACCAACTCTTAGAATATGGATACGCACATACTTGCAGCCATGTCAAAGGTGAGGGGACATTTTAAAAGGGGAGGTGATCAGGAATGCACAGCAGCCATTACATTCCAGGCTGTCTACACACCCCCTGGGCAACACAAATGTACCAAATGGCCCTAACTTTAACACTAGATGAACACAGATGCGGGTTTTCTGGAAAACTTTCCAATGCCCTAAACAGAGCGTGATCTGATTTAATGTATTTTTTTTTTCACTTGTATTTAGTAAACAAGCCTAAAAAAGTACCCCCATGTTAATATTATGTCCCCATAGCCACAAGTATTTGAACTGAAATATTTGATTAGGAAAAAAATTAAATAGAGCACACTTAATGCATTTTAAATGTTATATTCAAACACATTCAAAGCTTTATGTGGAAAGAAATTATTTTTATTGGAATACTTGTAAAAATGTGAAGACTATAAACAACAGTATGTACTTCCCTTACATTTTTTTCCTTAACTTTAAACAAACATGAAGTCATTGAAAACTGTTAACACTAATTTTAGCACACCCAACGAACTGTGCACGTTATGCTGTGGGTGTCCACTCATCTACTTCAACAGAATTTAATTCTCTTCCACCAAGGTCACTGCGGCACCTCCAGTCCCACTGTCACAATCTGCAGAATCACTTGCACTACTTACCAGTTCCATTTCAGAATCAGATTGAGGCAAATCAGATTCAGAACTATTTGAGCCACAATCCCTTTCCTTAAAGCTTGGTTTTACCAATGAGTTGGGCAAGGGCAACCTATCACACTGCATCTTCTTCACCAATTGCACTTCCGACTGATTCCCCAAAAGCAAAAGATTTTGAGAAATAGAAACAAGCTTGGTGGTGTGTTCTTTGGTTTTGATATGACCTGCACAGCCAATTAGGTGAATTCATAAACTTGATTTTTGGTTTGAATTATTATGCAAGTGTATTTACGGTCCTGTCTGCAAATCAATAAAACATGTATGCACTCTCTCACACGCACTTCCTAGGGATAAGTCACCTGAAAAACATTAGTTACAACTTTGAAACTTCCAAGCTTGCTTAATAGTGTATTGGCATCTACTCATTGTTACCAGTGAATTTTATGAAACAATGAATTTTTAGAAATGGAAAAAATATTCCAATGAAAAATTAAGTACTAGAAAGTTTTCTGCCCCACATTTCTGTAGATGAAGCATCATTTAAAATTGAAGCTGGTTTTGCTCCCTACTTGTATGTACGTAACTGTAGGGATGTAAATAGTTCAAGGCAAGAGACACCCTATCTTTCTGAAACAGCTCCAAATGTATATGGCCACACCCTTTGCCTCCAGTGGTAATTAATAACTGCGGGGGAGGGGAGCCTTGATACTACACCCTACTCCTGCCAATGCCTTGTCACATATGTTAACAACCCTCTCTTAATGTCTTGATGTGCTACTAAAACAGCAAAATTCCTGAAGTGATAGCTTGATGTTACCTACTCCTGGGTCTCTTCTCCCATTTCAGAGACCCACAAATTGTTAGCTGTTTTCTAGAACGTCTATGGAGTTCAGTCTTCAGCAGCAGACAGTTTCAGTTTTTGGCTATGCAACAAAAAGTTGCTGATAATTCAGCTATGAAAAAGGTTACAACTGTAGCTTTCAACTGAGCAGGAAAGGGAGGGTGAGCAAGCTGAAAGTTATGCTCTGCCCCTGCTTCATGCAGCCATAAATCTGAAAGAAAGTGTTTTGTTTTGTTTTTTTAAATACACTCTGGCTTCCCCAAAACAAGGTGCATGTTTTATTGGGGGGTGGGAAACTAGGGGGTGGAGGAAGGCTACTGTGGTAAGCATGAAAGAATACACCAAGCTTGTTGGGAATGTGGATCAAAAAAAAGGGCTGTGTTATTCCTGCAATAGACAAGAATATAGAATATATTTCTTTACACCTGCCCTGGCCTCAGCTCCTTCCCTTCTCCAGACTTACCAGCTGGACACTGCTCTCCAAGTTGCCAGGCTGCACATTGGCAATGAGATCAGTATCAGCCAATATGGCTGGTTAATAAATCTGCCATAAGAAAACAACAATCGGTGCACCCCATATCTGTATACTGAGTTGGTGACACCAAAGTTTTAAAAAGTTGAGGCTTGAAAAGAGCTATGCTGCCTATTCTAGAAAAGACTAAAATCCAAGAAGAGTCCATATGCTGGCAAAAAGAAAAGTTCTTCAACATTAGGAGGAGTGGGAAATACAGAAGATGGTTGCTATAAATGTCACAGCAGAATGCATCTAGCCAAAAACATGAGCTAATCATTCACGTTTGTCTTTTGAAATCTAAGAGTGTTCCCATTGGGTTAACTAAAACAACACCAAAAACAAAACTTAAAAATTTAAGAGTCAGAACATAGGACTGCAAATTCTATTGCCAACTTTACTATTGGTATTGTATTTAGCACCGGGATCAGCAACCCAAGGCACGCATGCCAAGCATGGCACACAAGGCCATTTTACTCGGCACACCACCACCAGCCTGGGCTCTAAGCAGCCCAGGAGCCCAGGCTGCTTCCAGCAGGCGGCTGGGAAGCTGCAAGCCCTGCTGCAAGCAGAGCGGACTCTGTGGGCCTGCTGCAGCCTAGAGGCTGCAAACAGCTGCTCCGGGCTCTGGCATGTTGGCACTCCAGCACCTTCCAAGGTAGGCACTGAGTTTTTTTCGGCACTACGGCCAAAAAATGTTGCCTACCCTTGACCTAGCAGAATAAAAAGGCTTACCATCAGTGAGTGGCCTTAATACTGCCATAGGTGCAAGGGTATTGTGAGGTTTTACTCATTCATTTTTGCAGCAATTTCAAGTCTTTAAACATTCTAGGCATTACCACAGTGCCTTGAATAAAGTGTTTAAATCAAAAGATTTGTTTTGGAGGCCTTAACTGAAAGACCTTTATGCTGCTGTAACTTACATAAACAGGTTACACTGCCTAAAAAAAGGGGAAACACATGTTTATTACTGAAGATAATAGCTTTTGCATCTTGTCAATCATACAAGTTAACACCAGGAAGAGACCCGTTAAAATTATTCCCCCTATTTTCCTGCCAACATAGGATTAACAATTTGAGTTGATGAGAAATGAGGTTAAACCGTACAGTTATACACACACACCCACACTACTAAGTTTCAACACACCAGTGACTCATACATCTATTTCTGAATAGCAGTAAAGTGGAAGAAATGAGGTCTTCCTCTTAGCTGCCATTCTTAGGAAAGTCAAGGAAAAAGAAAGTCAACAAGATTAGCCTAGTGGTGAGACTGAAGTGTCAGTCAGTCTAAGCTATTTATTTCAGAACTACAGTTTTAAGATGTTCACCACCTCTGCTTTTAACTTGAAGAATTATAGCAAAGAAAGTCTCCCCCACTTCCTTTGCCCATGCAATTGGGGTGCAGGGGGTGGAAATCAGCAAGCTAGTTAAGAAACAGATCATTTAAAATAGGCCCTTAATCCAGTTCAGGTTAGTTCCTCAGGTCAGAAACTGTTTAACACTCAGTGATGGTATACCCAAAAATACATTAAATGTTTAAAACATGTATTAACTGTAGACTTAAGGCAGCCTTGGCAACAGCAAGGTGACATATTTTAAGTCATGGCCTGACCCCCATGACGACCTGCCGATAGGCAGAATTTCAGTCCTGTGGAGCTGGCAGTTGAATGGAGGCCTAGCACAACGCAGGCAATCTTACTTGGTACGTCACCAACACAGAAAGGACTAGTTAGAGCTAGTCAGAAGTGACCAAGAACCTAGAATTAAATTTCATCCCACACTTCAGCTGGCCACACTCGCTTGCCACTGGTAGAAATGAGTACAGGAAGAAACTGAACACAAAACAAATCCACACCAGGCAATGCAGAAAACTTCAAACCTAGACTTTGTCAGCCCGTGTAGCAGCTGAACCACAACCACCAAAGGTTTGTTTTTTCAAGGGCTGGCCCATTGCTTTCAGAGACCGTATGCGTTTAAAAGTCACATAAATGGCTGCACTTTGATAAACTCATTCTTACTTGTTGACAAAAAGATCCAAAAGGAAGATGCAGACAACTATGACTTTCCCCATCCAACAGGGAGGGGAAACCGCTATCATTTTTCTATCCAGACAGCGGGGTCAGGCAGATGCTTCTCAGAAAGAGCCAGATCCCTCTGGAAGGAGGATCCAAGCCTCACAGCTGTAAAGCTCCCGTTAGTTCCTCCCCCAGCCAGTCTACAACCCGCTGACCAGGCAGACCCGGGCACTGCTTGTTTTAAGCCACGGAATTAAAACCAAAACCAGACAGACCCGAAGGGAGACCACCAGCCCGGAGACGACGTGCTCGGGCCAGGCAAGCGACACGCTGACAAGCTCCTTCCCCTGCCAAGCCTCGCAAGGGCAGAAGTGGAAGACAAATAAGTGTACAAGGGGCTCCCGCCCGAGACCGCCCCCGGCCCCGACGGCCTC
>NW_017728928.1:16183659-16209146 GCF_001723895.1 Crocodylus porosus
GGGCGGCAGGAGGCCCCCGCACCCGCGCGGACCCACCAGGCCGGGGCAGAGAACAGGGGCGGAGCCCCGGGGGCAACCCCGGCCCTGGGAGACTCGCGGCCCCGCCCCCCGACCTGGCCCGGGCCTCACCGTGGTCCTGGTTGAAACCAGCGTAGAGCAGCCCGTTGCCATGCGGATTGGCCGGCAACAAGTTCATGGCTCCTGCCGGGTCGGGGCCGCCCGGGCCTTTTAAACCATAGCGGCGCCCGCGGGACTCGGCCCCACCAGAGCCCGGAACCGACGCGCACGGCGGCGCCAGCGGGTGAGGCAGCTCCGCCGCGGCTTCCGGCTCCGCCGGGCCGAGCACCGCCCGCCAGGCCGCGGGGCCGAGCGTCGAGCTATCGAGCACCACCCGCACCGCCAGGCCGCGGAGCCGAGCGCCGAGCCATCGAGCCCTCGGCCCCGCCCACAGCCGGCCCCGGGACGCGAGACCGGCCTTCCCTGGGGCGGGGGCGGGGCACGCAGCAGTCGCCCCTCCCTCTCGGCGCGCTGTTCTTTCATGTACAGTTTTCCACATAAAATAACTAATAAACGTCCCGTTGGTGCATTTCCTGCCCGCGGGGTCTACCAGCCCGTGGCTCTGCAGGGGCTGAGGCTGCCTAGTCACAGGTTTGTCTTCGCAGGTGGCGGGGGCCACGCAGGGTGAGGATCAGCCCAAGGCGGGAGCCCGTATACCCACCATGCGCGGACTGTCCAGGCGACGTGGCAGCACCCATGGCACGCGGACAGTGGGTAAGGCAGCAGCTGAAGGTTTCCTTTGTCCTTGATCTTTCAATGCAGGAGTCAGGTTTTCATTTATTTCAGTCTAGGGCCTGCTCCAAAGGGTGCTGGCTGAGCGCAGGCCCGAGGGCCAGCCCCTCAGCTGAGTGCAGGGCTGTGCTGGCGGCGCCCTCGTTTCCCCAGCCGCGCCATACACAGGGGAGCCAGCCGCACTTACACTTTCACTGGGCTTGTGCCCCATCTCTGCTGACAGACAGAGGACCCAACCCCACGTTGAGCGTGTGTAAGTGACATACCCCCATCATTTCTGTTGCGGTGTCCCCACTTCAGCCCCCTTCCCATATACAGGCAGTCCTCCAACTTGCAACACAGTTGGGTCCTGAAAACTGCATCTTGAGTCAAAACGTTGTACCTCAGAACCGATTTTCCCATAAGAAACAATGTTATAAATGGGGGATTGGTTCCTGAATCAAGGGTCAATACCCTGTTTTCACCAATAATAACCCAGAATTTTGTACTCAATCAAACATAGATGAGTAATATACAGCCGCAGTGGGCACTTCCAGTTTCAGTTTTACCTTATAAGCTGGCATGCCGGTTTGTAAGGTGCCAGATAATGCAGCTTTTCTTATAGCTACATTAATGTATTTATATTGTAAATAGCCATCCTGTTGATTTGGAAGGACTGCTTTGCTGACTTTGCTGGACTCTTTGAAGGGCTCTTAGTTGGATTTTTTGAAGGGTTTTTGGTTGGAGTCTTGTCAGAAGTCTTGGCTGCAGGGTTTTCTGGAGTTGGGTCTGCTTTCTTCAAGAGTGTCCAAGGAAGTTTGGACAGAGGTTCTCCATGGAAATGGACGACGCAGCGAACTTGTTCACTGGTGTAGCATGGCATCATATCAGATCAAGCATTGTAAAGTATAAACTAACATCAGAAAGTTGAAACAGTGTTAATTTATAAACGTAAATGTGAAACGTTGCAACTCAAAACGTTGTAAGTCGAGGACTGCCTGTACACAGGGCCATCAGCCCACTTACCATAGAGGAGTGAAGTAGATTCATAACTTGGTAGTTAAGAAAGCAAGTATTTGGATTTAGAAGAAGTTTAGTCCAGACTTAGTAGTATCAGCATCAGATCCACTTAAGTTATGGAGTGGAGGAAACCAGGTGGAACAGCAGGGAAGATTCTCATCTTCCGTACTGAGTCACACATTCACTTCCAGGTACAATTCAAGGCGTTGGCTTGGATCTACACCAGTCTGTATAGTTTGACTCTTAAGGGATTGCCACTTCTCCAGATACTACCACAATGCAGAAAGATCTCACAGTGAAGTAGTAAATGGCTCCTAACTGTGCAATCAACTCCCTTGCCTCTTTTTCATAGATTAAACCTTTTATTCATCTCTTTTACATTACTTTTACAAAGGGGAAGAGAAATTTGGATGAACCAATGTTCAACGTGATTTGGGAGCACAGGGGAAATCTTCTTTAAAAGTTATTTATACTAAATATCATGTGTGCACAAAGTGTTACATATATTTAGAGTCATCCAAAAAGATTTGGTAGAAGAGTTTAACTCCTGCTATTTAATAGTATTGGATGGTTAAAAGGCCCTCCAGAAAAGTTATTTTCTGTTAAATTGTGTAGATAGAGTAATCTTTTCAGTAATATATCAATTCCTTACATGCACTGGGTATATTTTTTGACATTAATGAATACAACATGCAACCACATACTTCAGTTTTGTCTTTTAAATTGCAGTGAGGTTAATATAGTACAGCTAGGAGGTATATATCTTGGTGGTAACTAAAGAGCCACAACAACTGTTCATGGCACTCCCGAGTCAGGCAGAGCTGGCTCCCTACTCTATACTGTTTTCCATACAGTGAATTCAAAGGTATATATACTTGGTACATACGGCTAGCAGCTAGAGCTGACTAGTAGCAGAGCTAGCAGGAGCAGGAACAGGGCTCCTAGAACATGGATGACAGTTTTTGATTACCAGTTGATCAGTTAGGTAGAGAGGTTGAGAGAATGGGGTCTCGGTCCTAGCTGCATTACTGACTCACTCCATGGTCTTGGTTACATCACCTTGGGCATCTCCATCAAAAATGGTCAATCTGATACCAAGAATTGTTGCGTTCTGATAGCTGAAGTTACTGGAAACCACGTACAGTTACAGGTGCTCAACAACTTCAGAGCATTATTTTTACATGTAAAAACAGGCATCTGAGGTTAGATTTAATATTTCTGCAGATGCCTAAAAGGATGGTTTAAAACGATGGGCTTTAACCAGTCTCATATTCCTTAACTATAACATGAAGACAATACATCTGTCAAGCTCACAGAGTTATTGCATTAATTAATTAAGTTAGTGAAGCCCTCTGAACATGCAGCATAGCACTATTAGTATGAGATTTATCATGGACATTTGGCTTTAAAATATAAAATTTATCTTGGAAAATAATCTTGCTGTCCAGCCTTTCCAGTTGCTATTTGTACCCATTTATTTACTCCTTTGTTTATACTGAAGAAAGGCGTGATTGTCAAAATCCAGCTGGAAATGTATTTAATGTCTTTAAGAAAATAATTTCACACTTTAAAATGTGGATCACAGATATGTCAGTGTTAATCACCACCTAGCTGACTCACCTTTGTTTTAGGATTTCCAGTGGTACCTGTTCTTCTCTCACAAAACAGAGAGATTGCTTCTATCTCCTGGCCTGCTTTGAGTTGCTCCCTTTTTGGCTGCATCTGCAGCAATTAGTCTAGGAAAAAATGATCCCAAAGAAGAGAGAGGTAGGAGTTTTCCCAGAGCTGTACTTCATAACAAAACACCACTGCTCTTTAATAAATAAGGAACTAGAGCTTTTTGATCTCATTTGTTACACTGCACAACCTGTAGAGCTAGAATCCTGATGCATATTTGGCATGTTATATTAATAGAGCTGTACCACTAGCTTACTGTTACTATGGGGGTGTAGAGAGATCTGATGATTCAGAAGGGGTTTTACTACTATGATACGTTACTCTTGGAAATAATAAACACCGCCATTGCTCAAATGTTACTATCATCATGTCTCAGCATGTTCTCGCATCCAGAAACATAATGTTACACTGTTTTCTTCATTGACTTGCCTTTGTCCAACAAACTGAGAATTTAACGTGTTCCGTTATTCAATATTTCCTTTGCCAAATTTGTAAGAGTCAACTCCCGTGATCTGTGAAGCAGCCTAGTCTCACATCTTCCGGCCTGGATCTGTAAAGGTGGTGATGACTGACTGGTGACTAGACATGGGTTCTAGCTTCTTAGGAAGTGTTTATAGAGGAAGGCAGGCTGGCAAGTAATCCATTAAAGAAAGAACAGGCTTCACATTTCCAGATACATTTATTTTAAATAATATTCTTTCTTTATAAAGCAGCACTTCAAACACATTCTTCTTACAGCTGTTACGAATAGTGTCTTTGGCATTTTCTTCCTATAACTATCTTATAGAACATCTGGTACAAAAAATGTAGATACAGAAAAATAAGCATATAAACCACAGATTAATCCCAAAAGTATTAAATAACATACCAAAAACTTTATCAAATCTGTTTCATACACTAACGGGACAAAACCTTGTTGTGTATGTGCATAATGTTCTATGTACATGTTTGCAGCTTAGTTAAATTAGTGCTTCAAGGTTATCAAGGAAAGTGTACAAAAAAATAGGCGCACAACTGCAATATTACTAGAATTTCTCACTATTTGTGTAGTTTACAATGTATACAATACATTGCATTTAAAAAAACCTTTGCCTGAATATGCAAATCAAATATACTCACTTTTGCCTCTTTGCAAATAAAGTTTGCAGCTAAACAGGATTTGATATAATTACGCAATAAAGTCACTTCAAGATTTCATGAAATTAAGAACTCAATACTATGATTATTCCCTTTATAAAAATACACCTAAAAAACCAAGGGCATCATGCACATCAAAACTTGGAATATTAAAGTCCAACAGCAAAGTGTCACATCCTTTTCAGTTTTTCTGAACACGTCATTCATCCCAAAGCAGCATTATGATGGTGAGCAAGCTCTAAAATAAGATTTTTCTTATTTTGTCTATGTAAGTGTGGTACATATGCAGAGTATGCTCAACTATTAAAAACAAGAGTTCTTGTGTTCAACACTCCTTGTGAGGAGATTCCACTCTGTTTTTGCCCATGTCAGATTCAGGAAATTTTACAGCTGTTTCGTGTATAGTTTTTGGGTGGGCTCTGTAGTGGACGGATAATTTTAGCTTTCTTTAGGCTGTTCCTCTTGTTGTTGCTCGAAGTAAGAGAGTAGGAGCGTCCATGCATCATCCTGGCATTAAGACCATTGGCCATAGAGAAAGATTTGAGATGGCTTCTTAAGGCAACAGGGAGAGGCAGCTTGTCAACAAGATGCACAGGTGTACAGGAAACTATGGCACGGCAACAAAGATCTTGCAGACTTAGTACTTAAAGAAAAATTAAAGAAAAAGCACCTTATAACAGCATATTTAACAGCCACACGGTGGCAGCATATACAATATTGCGAATGCACACCAATCTAATGAATCCTCTTGTTTTCTTCCTCCCTACAGTTTTTCCACTCCACCCTGATAGAAAATATTTTGTCAATTGTTCTGTAAGGCACAGTTTAAGGCCTATATGTGCAAGGTCTGCAAACAGACTTTTCCTTGGCTCCAGGGCCATATAGAGCACTTACAGGATTGCCTCTCCCATTTATCAAGGTTGATTTACAGTTTTATTTCTCCTTCCCTTCCTCCCCCAGAATGCTTCATAAAACAATAGAAGACCACACACAGTACAAAATCCCAAGAACTAGGCAATTAAAGACTCACTGCTACCATAACTCTTCCCAGAATAGCAAAAAGTACTGTTACTGGAAACTGGCTCCATAGCCAATTCATATATCTCCAATTTATTTTCAGAGTTCAGAGAATTTGGGGTTCAGATTCTGATTTCAAAACATTTTTTTCTTCTTTCAAATGAAAAATATTCTCATCTCAGTACAAAGCAATTAAGGAAAGTGCTACTGTATAAATCAAAATAGGCCGGTACCAGCTAGTAACCTAGTTTTTACTAGGGAATCTACTTAAGTTATATACATTTAAAAAAAAATTAGCGCCAATAATCCCTTTATTTTTTAAACACTTATTATTTTAGTACAATTTCTACTAAAATAACTTATCCAAATATTCCAATTTAAAAAAAACAGCATCTAATAGCAAGTAGTGCAATCAATTTGGCATTCTATTTTAGGGGAAATAGGCTATTTGTACTGTATGGTCCCATTTTCTTCATCTGTTGTGAAGGTTTTAAGGTTTCTACTATAGACATATTATAGGTTGGTGACCATCCTCCTCAGCAATGCAGCCTTGCACAAGAGTGTCATGAAAATCTACCAGCCTAAGATATCAAGTCTGCTCTTAGAGCACCTTGACTGTGATAAAGGAAAATATGACTTGGACCGAGATAAGGATCAAGTAGAATTTTGCAACACTATAAAAAGCAGCAAACTAATGAGTCCCGAACAAAATAAAACTACCATTTGCTGACAGGCAGCCTAAGAGACATTCACAAAGACAAGACTGTCAATATTTGTCTCTATACTTAGCAAAATCTTTTGCAAGACTGCTGTTTGCATCAGACTAGTGAAACAGCTCAGTATACGTTTCAAGGGAAATATTTCAACACCTCAGAAGAGCAATAAAACACTGTGGCAGACCATGGGTGATGTTATGGTCCTAGCTTATGTGCTCAGGTTTCCTCTTCTAAAATCAACACATAGTTGTCTGTTCCTATGTGTTCCCTCATTTTTATTTGACAATTAGACAAGAAAAGTCAACAAACAAAAAATCTCTTCCAAAAATCTCTCGAGTATCAGACAGGATTGCACTGTGCACGAAGGATGTCTGTGGCTTCTGCTTTGATAAACATCCTCAGTTCATATTCACTTCATAAGGAGGATCTAGCTGATGGTATGAATATTACTTGAGATGGAGTCATATAAACCCATCGCTCAATGAAGTACTCAATAAACAGCCACAAAATAATCCATAAATAGTTTGTCTACTTGCAGACTTTTGAACTGCGTTAGAGAAGTCTTTATAAAGCTTGTCAGTAATACATGTACAGCATCACCACACGAGACCAGTAATATATCAAGGATCAACAAATATCCAAGAACAGATGTTTTTCAAAAGAAGTTTAAAGAAACTCAGCATTAAGCATTAATGGGATAACCTGCCTCCAGGGAAAGTTGCCTCCTAACCCCCAACAGACAGACGTTGATTTATCCCCTGATATATCAGAGTTAATTAAGTATTTACCATGATGGTGCTGGATATTGTTAATTTAATCCCTTTTTGATTGCTGCTAAGCTCTTACCTTCAGGAATATCCTGTGGCAATAAATTCCAAGTGTGTGTGTATGTTCTCAGTATGCTTTCCCTGAAGTGTTCATTATTTTGTTCATGTGTGTCCCTTCTTGAGAGACCTTGGAAAGACTGAGATTTTTTTCTCTTCAGCCTGCTTCACTAACAGTATTTGCCATTTAAGGACCAGCACGCTAATAAGATCAGCAAGCATGGTAATTTAATTATATATTTTAAACAAAAAATAAATAAATTAATATTTAAAGTTTTAAACCATGCACCTTAATGTTTCAGAAGTTGAGTCTGATCATTCTGAATGATAAACAAAAATCAATAAATACTTATTTTGCCTACCCTTGTTTGGCCTCCAGAGCCGGTCCATCCCATGTCTCATTAGCACAATCCTTGCCAGTTCAGTAAAAGACTCTGTAATGTTAAAGTTACAGAGTGGGCTGACTTCAAAAAAAGTTATGCCTATTCTCTCAGCATAGGTTTGTGCTTGTTCAGTAGAGACTTGACGCTTGAAGGCTAAATGAAGGCGATTTCCAACCAGGATTTTAGGTACACCAGGAGCATGCTGAGTAAAGAGAAGCAAGACAGAGATTAGTGTTCAGGCCCTTTTCTCTCCCTGAGAGACTGTAAGATGCTAACACAAATGCTCTGTTCATGAAATGTGGCATTTGCTAGAGTCAAGAAGGTGACTGACATGATAGCAAGGGAAGCATCTTTATATTAAGAAGAGTTTGGGTCAGAATCAGAGGTAAAGGGGCTGTGCTTCGGTTCACTGAAAACCAAGTGGCTGTTATTTTTTCTCCTGTCCTTATAACGCTTCTATTCCAAAGTTTTCTTTCAGAATAAAAACATTCTCAAAAGTAAAGTTAGGTTTAAGGAAACAGTTTTACATTAAATACTGAATGTTCATGGCTAAGTTATAAGGCAGAATTATATCTTCACATAGACTGACTAAATATTATTACTACAATAATAAAATTTGTAATCCTTGTACAGGCCTTCCTGGTCCCCAGAGAATCCACATTATGACAGGAACCATTTCCATGCAATTTAACAGTTTTTCTACTTTACAGAAATAAACATTTGCATTCCAAATTCTAATATAAAAATCAGTTTAAAGACCTTTAGACTGAAGGCACTATAGAAGTGCTAAGGGTTTCACTAATGGTGAGGTCAGGCCCATGGTCCCCATACGAGGAGGATAAGTATTACTTTTTCATAGGAAACAAGCACAGTGATTTCCCCAGGTAACACAGCAAGCCTTTGGCAAACTTCAGTAAAAGCAGGCCCGGTACTTGGAATCTTAACCACTCACTCTGTGCCTTTTCTTTCGGTACCAAACTACCAGGTACTTTGCTGTTTTGTTCCCAGACTTTTAAAAAGTTATAAAACAGAAGCATGATGGGACCCTTGGATTTCTCTGTAATGAATAATGCCTGCAAGCATACAGCATTAACTAGTAATTGGAGAATATGACAAATACATACCAACTGCTACGTAAGTGATACTCTAAAATATGCCTTACCTCATCTATCTCTTTTATCCATCGATCAATACCATCAAATGACCAACGATTTGTAATGTCATATACTAGTATCACCCCCTATGTGAAAAAATATTAAAATGTATTTTAACATTAAAGAGGTATAATATAGAGAAAACCATCTTATTAATCCTTGTTAGGCCTGCTCGTATTTCCTTCCCATAAATTCTGTGTGTTTTGTATCCAGGAACATGACTGCATTCAAATTCATATCAGACAGTGAACTAGACAAACCAGTATCATAGTTATTTAGCAACTTTGCATTCATTCAGCCATCCACTGGCAACTCTATAGTGTAAAGGTAACAAGAAGCTTACCTGAGCACCTCTTGAGTAGGAACGAAATATGGTACAGAATCTCCCTTGCCCCGATGTATCCCTAAACAAGAAAAATTATGGGCATATATAAGAAATTGACTCACTTTTCTTAAGATTGGACTGGTATACATAGGAATTGACAAACTAATTGGTTAGCATTGCTTGCCCTCCCATCAACCAGATAACAGCAGCAACCCATACATGGGTTCTTAAGCTCGTTGGACATTGTATAAAAGAATGATTCCAAATAAATATCAAACTTGCAGCTACAAGGTTCTTCTTTCTAAATAAAAACAGTAGGAGACAAACTTCCAAAAGTCTTCTAAATACAACTGAATAAAGAAAGTGTCTCACTTTCTTCTACAGGACCATGAAAGAGAGATCCACCTGTGGCTTTTCTCTCAAGGAAACTTGATAGGGAGTTGTAAGAGTGGCCTGTATGTACTAAAAGATGTTGTACAAGGGATGGCAACAAGTTAAACCCCCCCACAAGTAGTCATAATGTATCAAGTATTTTTCACCACCAAGTTCATTTTAACAAGTGTCTGATCCAAAATGTTTTGGAAGAAGCCATAACAGTAAAAGAAGTGAAAAAACTTTAAAGTAGTTATGACTTAAAAGTCTTGCTTTAACTAACATATGAGAACTACAGGCATTTGTACACATGCTTGCGCCACAGCGCTGGGTTCTCTTAAAAACGCCCAGTGCTGCAATGTATAAACAGCGAAATGCGCATCAGCGCTGAGAAAATGGTGGAAGCACACTTTTGAATTAAAACACAAAGGTGTTATAATTCAAAAGCATGTAGCCACCATTTTCTCAGTGCTGGCGCATCTTTTGCCATTTATACAAATGCGTGTGCTACAGGACTGGGCACGTCAGCTCATGGAGCAGATTTGATTGAGTCTCCTCAGATGCGCCAGATATCCGGTGTGTTGGAGCAGATAAATGTATGTGTATAAATGCCCTAAGTTCCTTATATGCTGCTAAAAAGTGCCACCAAAATACATTCTGGAATGAAGGTGCAAATCTAAATATAAATCAAGACCAACCTGAGCCATTTCTGCAAAATGGTATATTATAACAATAATTTTTAGCTCCAATTCTCCAAACCCTCTAAACTCAGGTTGGATGTAACAGAGAGGTGAAGGCACAAACTCCTGAATTCATACTACTCCTCCTTCCCATACCCTACAACTTTCCTTTATGCTGGCTATACAAGAAGAAAAAGGCTACATCTGCAAGATAATACAGGCTGAGAGGATGGATAATAAGCAGCAAGATTCTACCTTAAAAGGTTCCCTAGTTTGGTCTTCGTTTTAATACTGTGACTCCTTAGTTAACTCTCCTGTTATCATTAATATATAATCTATCTATCTAGATTACTGTAACATCCAGCTAAGATACTTCTATGACCGCTGTACCAGAGTAGCTCAAATTTTTCTGCATTTATCCTCACAAAACCCCAGGACATTGGGAAGTGCTACTAGCCCAGGTTTTAGAGATGGAGAACTGAGGCAGAGAGAAATTAAGTGACTCTCTCAAGGTCATGAATGACATGTATTGTGGAAATGGGAAACCAAGGTTCAGTATTCAAATCCTGATCTACTGTATTTAACTATTAAGCTACTCTTCCTCTCTTTGCTAGGCACATTCAAGATGCAGGAAACAATTCCTGCCCTGGAGAGTTACAGCCCTCTGAAAAATATTGTTCAACAAGCCAAAGAGAAAGGAATGATGGGATGAACTCACCAGAGCTGTAGTTTTATTCGACGGCCATCTAGAAGTATTGTTGTCGTCTTATAATCAATACCTGGGGGAAAATGTTTAAGTCAAATCTCAGATAAACTGCATGATGTATATAGTATGCCAAGATCTCTCTCTGCACGCCTAAAACAAAAGTTGGCAGGAGGGAAAATATATATCATTAGTGGAATATATGTATGAAGTATTTTCACTGGATTTGCCGTTAAAGGCCCCTCATGCTACACAAGTATCTTCATTCAAGAGCAGACTTTCTAGTCTTTTCCTTAGGGTCTGGAAGGAACCTCAAGGGCCATTTCCTTCAACCCAAAGAAGTGCCATCTATCCTGTTCATAATCAGTAAATATCCTCACTTCCACAGAGCAGTGAAAACCTGTGCAAAAGATTCATCCTTTTTGAGAAAAGGACAAGAGTGGAATTATCCTCTCTCTCCTTCCATGCCCAGGCTTTCCTTCCACCTTACCCTCTTATTTACCTGCATATGCTGCTCTACAAAATGTTCTTCCTTTTCTGCTATCTTGGAGAAACTGCCTCGCTTATTTCTCCCCTGGAAATTAGTGTCCCATTGATGCCAAAGGATGATGGCAATTGTGTTGAGACTGCATACAGGAGGTGTGAAATTGTTGTGATGGTGGTATGTACGATACAAACACCAGTCCACTGTTTACTGGACCAAATCTATCAACTCATTCAGTAAGAATGACACATGCTGTCAAACTTCAATGTTCATTACTAGCTTGAAACCAAGTTGTTTGAGTGAAATCTGACTACATAAATACTACATACATACTACCTTGCACCCAGCTTTACTGTTTTCCAGGGTGGGGAGAGAGAGAGAGAAGCACAAAATGTGCCATCTTTCAATACATAGATAAAAGCTAGTCAAACTAGTTAGTTATATGATGGTGGATTTTTGTATTACCACCGACAATGAGGCTCACACCATTGGTTTACAACACTGGGCTTAAGTACTATATCCATAAATGGCCTAACATATTAAAAAAAAGACAGATATTAAATACAATAGATTTTCAAATTCAGTTTTATGTAATATTATGTAATATCTGAAGACTGAACCAAAGATTTATTATGCACTAATTTCTCACAATATAAATTTACGACCCCTAATTTTTGAACTAGGAGTTAGTAAGTTTAAGAATTAACAATAGAAAGTTATTTTTCACACAGAACGTATTTAGAGTATGGAACTCATTGCCACCAGATGTGATAGAAGCTGACAGTTTAGCCAGGCTCAAGAAGGGATTGGACAAATTCCTGGAGGACAGAGGTATCAGTAGCTATTGAGCATGTGGGAGCCTCTGAATCAGAACTTCCTAGACCAGGGGTTGGTCAGCTGGGGGTACGGGTACCCCCAGGGGTATTTGGAAAGGGGCTAGGGGGTACATGCTGGCAGGCGGGGACAGAGAGCCGCCACCCACCACCCCGCCTCACGGCCTCCCAGGAGCAGGGCGGGGGCAAGGGCAGAGGCTCTCCTCCTCAGGCTGCATAGGTGCCAACTAGTTGGCCAGACGCAGTGGGGTGGGGAGCTATCATGCAGCAGCCACTGCTGCCATACGCCACCCTGTGCCACTGTGTGCGAACTCCCCCACCCCACTCCATGTCTGGCCACCCCCCCACTCCAGCAGAAGTGTACAACTGAGTAGTTGGAAGAAATTTCTTGGCAAGCTTTCGGGTGCAGTCACCCTTCTTCAGGCATGGAGAGACTCCCTATGCCTACTCAGTCCATCTAATAAAAGATATCACATCTACTCAAAGAACCTTGCCTGCAAATGGAAAGAACTGCATTTTAGTTGCAAGCTGGTGGCATAGTCCCACTAAGCAAGTGCCACTGCACTTCAGACAATATGCCTCCAGGATTGGCCTTCCTTCTAGAGACACAAATGAAGAGTCAGCAATTTCAGATTTATCTTTATAGATTCACTAAATCAGGATGCTCATAATTAAACCCCAGTGTTTAAGTAAAACAGATTGTTAGGAGACTAGCATCAGATTTAGCCAATACTGTCTACAATTTTCTCTTACACACCAAATCACAACAGTGATATCAGAGAAACTTAGCAGTTACCAAGTTTATTTTCTAGGTATACAATTAATAATTACTGGGCAGGGACATAAGCAACAAACATAACCTCCACAGACTGGGGGATCTGCAGCTGTTATCAGTCTATAAGCCTTAAACACACACTGCTTAAAGTGTTGTAATGCATTGTCATTAGGAGTCATTGATGCAAAGGCTACACCCAAACAGCTGTTAAGAGAAGTGAAGAAATCCGTTCCCTCTACCTTTGTCCTAGGCCTAAACCTTTGGGACACTTATATTTACAAAACAAATGCAATAAAGGACAGTTGATGCCCAGATTCACAAACTAGGGCCTCTCAGGTTTTTTATTTGGAATAAAAAAAACCTTAAAAGTTAAATTACCAGCCAGAAATGACTGCAGGAGCAGTCAGTTTATGTCTGACAGCCTGTGCAAATTCCTGGAGAGAAGCAGAGGGACAGAGCTACTTCCCCAGTAGGTTGCTTGTGTGCCATTTGTCTTGTGTGCATGTAATAGATGTATGCGGCAATAAATGGGAATCTTGTGTAACTTGCTTTTCACACAGGCACAGTCAATTTCTGCTTTGTGTCTACACAACAGTTCCTTGCTATGACAATGAAGCTAGCAGATGGTACCGTGTTTTTATTGTTGTTGGAATTAGTCATTTCTGCTCAGAGCAAGCTACGTCATAAGCATGTTGGCATGATTTGCAGTCTTAGAAAAGATAGGATGCCCACTAATCCTTTTAAATCGTGCGTGTTCCTTCCACAAACATGAAAGCAAGTGTTCAGTTTGATGGGTCCACTTCAAAACAGCTTTGAAAGTGGAGTGAAGCAAAGATGTGTTCTTGCCTCTGTGCTCCTTGGAATCTTCTTCTCAGTACTTCTGAATTGCACGATTAAAGATATGGAAGGTGGAGTGTATGTTCACACAAGATCGGATGGGAAATTCTTCAACCGGTCATGACTCAAGGTAAAGGCTAAAGTTAGAAAGGTGCTTATCAGGGAGCTTCTATTTGCTGATGATGCTGCCCTTACAGCCCATGGCAAAGACCTACTACAAGAACTCATGGATCCCCTTTCAGAGCAAATGCCTAGCAAACTCTTATCAGAATAAAGAAAACTGTTGTACTAGGACAGGGAGTTCCATAAGATCCATCAATCACCCTTAATGAGAACCAGCTAGAAGTAGTCCAAAAGTTCAGCTACTTAGGTTCTACAGTGACCACCAACCTCTCACTGGATGAAGAACTTAATATTTGCATTGAAAATGCAGCCACCACCTTCAGCAAAGTAACTAGAAGAGCATGGAACAACCCAAACCTTACCATCAAGACCAAAATGCTAGTGTACAAAGCTTGCATACTCAGCACAGACAACCTATGCACATCAAGAGAGAAGGTTAAACAGCTTCCACGTGCACTGTTTATGCCGCATACTCAACATCAAATAACAAAATAAAGTTACCAATGCAGAGGTTCTTTAAAACGCAAATTTACCAAGTGTGACACTTCGACTCAGACAGAGACGACTGCACTGGCTAGGCCATCTGAGTAGATTGGAAGAGGGACATATACCTAAGGACATGCTATACAGTGAATTATCAGAGAGAACAAGAACCAGATGTCTTGAGCTTCACTATAAAGATGCATGCAAGCAAGTTATGAAGGCATTTGGAACTGATCCTGCCAATGGGAAACCTTGGCAAGCAATCGGAATGAGTGGCATCGTTATCTCCACCAGGGTATTCTAGTCCATGAAAAGAATCAGCTCTAACAGCTTGAAGAGAAAAGAGTCCATAGGAGGCAAGCAGCTCTCAAACCACCCAACTGCGACATATATTTGCAACCACTGCTACAGGTTATGCAAATCTCAGATTGGACTCATCTCATGGGACATTACAAACCATCTACATCATCAGCTGCAATTTCCACTGTCTCTTACAGACCAAAGGATGCCATACAGAATTAGTAATTTCAGCTCAGCAAAAGCTACGTCATAATCATGTTGGCACGGTGGTCTATGCCAACCATGAACTATTTTGGCAATCTTCCAGCTGCCTTCCCATACTGCTTTGCACCCTACCCTTACGTGTGGCTCTGTTTACCTGTGTAGCCTCTACTGCTTTGAAGTGATAGTTACTCAATGTTACCTCCCTGTTGAAATGCTGGCATACTGCTAGGTCGTGTTCATCTACAATAACGCTCCATGAATCAGCCCACCTAGTCACACATCCCTTACATCAGCACACCACCTCTTCATAGTTCCAACTGAATCTAAAGCTCTTTCAGGTGAGGCAAAGGTACAGGAATGCCTGGGCTCCAGGCACAGAGGCAAACAATTGTGAGGGAATCATTGTGGCAAAGCAGGATCTCAGCCATGCAGTGCTGTGTTAAAACAAGGGCTATAAAGATAACTTACCAGTAGACAAAGCATTAAAAAACAGACCTAACCATATTATGAGTTGGGCAAGATTTAGGCACAAGACATTATCAAACCACAGTCCTTCTCAGACATGACCAACACACAAAAGGAAGCTAAGAATCGCACAACTGAAAACCCTTGCATGGAGATGTGACTGACAGCCAGTAGTTCTTTAATAAAACCAAAGCCAAACCCTCTTGCTCAGTGCATGGACTCTCCTACCCACCTACTGTGCTGTCCATTCCCATGTGCCAACCACACCAGATTTAGAAAAAGAGAAAACGCATAGACATGCTTAGTTGGAATCAAGGAATTCCATGTTCCAGTTAGGAGGTATTTAGCAATTTTTGGTCAAGAAAACAACTAATCCAGTTCATCAGTGTAAGGTTATTATGAAAACTAATCTGAGCAAAGCTTTTCAGTCTCAAAATGGCATTTTATATCAATAGAAATGCACTGAAAGATACATTGCTGCAATAAGCAAACTCAGGGTAAGAAACATTAACAAAGCTCTCTCAAGACACAGACTGAAACTGTATATGCATCTATTTCACAGCAAAGCTGCACTCATGGCACAAATTTTGATCAAGTCTACAGAGACTAGCACTGTGATGGTATTTTAGATACTAAAGTGCTCTATCAAGATGCTAATAATGCAAGGCAGGGCTACAGCTATCTCACCATTTTCTTCGAGCCATGGGCAATGTCACAAGATACCACTCTGATAAATAAGAGCAGCCTTTATGTTGCTGGATTCATCTTTGCTTTTGTCACCAGGTAGTTCTTTGGTAGTTTAAATCACATGGACCAGGACACTCCCTCTAGTGCTAGTACTGACTACAGAATTGCTGCCCGCACAGATCCTGCAGTTCCCATTCCAGCCTGTAAGGGGAAATGCTGCACAATGAAACGGTAATCCCACATGCCTCTTCCAGCAAAGACAAACAACCAATGAACAATAACTGCTTTCACTACTCTCTTCTTCCAGACTCAGCATCTGAGGTATCCAGGTGCTAAATGACACTGACATGGACCATTACCCAACATCTGGCAAACTTGAAAATGAAGGGGAAAAAAGGAAACATTCAGCAGTACTGTGGAAGCCTTGGAGAAAAGAGGGAGGGCACTTCAGGAGTGGAAGGTGCTTCTTAGGATGAGAAGAGTAGAAGAAAAAGGCTAAGAGAGGTCAGTTCCTCTGCAGAGAAAGGAACTGGCGGAGAAAAGGCATGGTGTTACCAGGGAGTTATCAGAAAGAGGTCTTGCAGTGGTGGAGTGGAGCTGTAGCATGATCCAGAGATTAAGAAATGCACAGGGAGATACACTGCAGCTGATGGAGTTAACTAATGGACACTGTTGTAGGTAAATATTCTCCAAAACTGTACTTGCTTTTTTACTGGCTCCCCCTTTGGGTACTTTGTTGCTTCCATGAAAGCTTCAAGGTTCACCTGCTCCAATTCTAGACTCTAGAGAACTCTTATTGGGAGAAACCACTTGCCAGCAAGATCCCCTACCACAGCTTCTTTCAAGAGGGCAGCATAAACATATGAGCCTTTGATCCCTTCTGCTCAGATGTGGATGGCTGAAATGGGGTGGCACCAACCCAAGCTTTCCTCTTGGTGACCATTTGGGAAGGTGAATGACAGCAACTAAGCTTTTCTGCAGAGAGCCAGAAGTTTCAGTTCCCTAGGTCTTCATATCTTCTATCTTTTAATTCCAGTCATATCTGTTTGCACTTCAGGGGTGAAAAAATTAAGTTACAATCTTTTTTTTTCTTTCTTTTTTTAAATCTTCACCCATTAGCCAAAGCGTTCCTAAGCCATGAAAGCCCATCCTCCACTGTTTTAAAATTCTGAAAGATCTGCATGGCCTATGTAACAAACCCATCATGTCAGTGGAACCCAGTATACTTTGCAGTCCTGAAACTTCAGCAGCTTCAGAAGTGTATGCAGGAAGCAAAGCCTATAAAACAGACCCTCCTCCCCACACTTATTGGGAAGAGCCCTGTGCAACTACTGATGTAAAAATCACAGTGAAATCACATCCACTATTAAATATCAAATTCACGAAGAGATCCACAAAACTGTTAGCATTGACTTACCTCCCACTATGGGAAAAGAAAAGAGAAAAAAATTCTGAAGATCTTTGAACCATTATGTTTTAGACACACCCATATAAATGCTAGGAAACACTCTGTGGCTGTTAGCCACACCTTGAAGCACAGTGGAGAAGTATCTCTTTTGATTTACAAATTGAAACCTGGCACAGGGAGCAAAGCGTACAAGTTGCTCCAAAGCAACATCGAACCCCACCACAGGGAAAGACATCAGCTCCTGAGGACTGGAGAGCATTACAATACATGGCAACAGTAAGCTTAATAGCAATACACAGCTCCATTACAAGAGCCTCAATGATTGATCCGACATACGGGTTAAGTGATTGCGGGGGCTGAGATTTTTCATACAGCAATATCCAAATGCTTCTCACCCAATAAAGGGAATTCCAGTTTGGCATGTTGCCTCTGCAGCAATCTCTACACAAATCCATGAATCATCTTGAAGTACTACAGCTGTTGCTGGTCCTGCCAGAACTACACCAGCATTTTTCAAACTGAGTATGTTCCAAAAAATGCCCCTCCTGAAACAGTTGCTCAGTCATGTTGTCCTCCTTGTCTTCCTTTGGTGCAGCTGAAGTTTCAGAAAGGAAAACCATTTTGCAGTTCCTGCTGCAGCTGTAAATACTGCACCCAGAAGTTCTATGGCAGCTGACCAGATTTCTCATCCTCCACACCCAAGAGCAAGGAAGAAGCAAAAGGTGTGTCGTCCTCAGTTACAATACCTTCGGGGCCACTTGAGGAAAGTTGGTGGAGCACACCCCATCAAGGCACAGATCTGTGCAAGTGAAGTCACAATAAAGACTGCTGACTAGAATACAGTGACCCTGTCAAACTATCATTGTTAGAAACACTACATAAGATTATGGTAACTGAAGTTTGAGAAAGATTTTTTTGCCCAGTTTGCTTATCTGGGGGCAATAAAGTTGAACAGAGGTGGCTCCATTTCAGTGGCATAGTATGCAAAATTTGAAATGCATTAGAAGCCTTCAAGATACAGAAGGATCAGGCCCACTGGGGACAAATTTTGAACCTTTGTCATGCTATGTTATTGTGGTTGTCATGCAAAATTCCTCTACTAAAATCAATAGCAGTTTTTGCTTGATTATGAATGATAGAATTAGAGCCACAGTATTTGAGAAAATAAAAACTTCTCTTAGCCTTTATTTGTCACTTCAGAGTCAACCTTACCCTGAGGAAAGCTAGCTAACAGTTGTCTGGAGTTCCATCAAACACCTAGTCAATGAATGTGGGGCCGGATTGTGCTTTAGTGAGAAGTGCTCTCCAGAGACAATGGGACTGTTTAATGGGAGATGCATAGGAACAAAAAAATCCCCCAAAATTTGTTAGGGTACACTTCACATTCGCATCCAAGGTAATGGTGCAGAAGCTGAGAGAAGCCTATTGAGGCCTGATCTACAAAGAGGTATGGGTTTGCCTCCATGTAATTAAGACTGGTTAAACTTACGTTAAATAATTAGTAAAATAATCGGTGTTTCAACTGGCCCAGACACTCCCAAATAGCTATGTTATTGTGGTTGTAATGCAAGTTCTGGAAGCCCAGTTATTAATATTAATATGTGAACTAGAAGACAAAAGGGGTACTAAGCTATGAACAAGGGAGTCTCTGTCCCAAAGAGTTTACAGTCTAGTTAGATGAAACAGACTTGGGAGGAGGGGGGAAAGCAAGACATCAGCAAAACTAAAAAAGAGTTTGCTTCCAAACATGAAATGAGCTTTATTGTCTTCGTTTTGGGATGGGTTTTTAATGCATTTTGTAGAGAGCGTTATAGGGCAGGGGTGGGGGAGAAGGGAAGGGATTGGAATTTTCAGTGAGGAAGAGAAGGATGGAGAAAGTCTTGGTGGATTAAGGTAGAACTGAAGCAATTCTAAGAGAGTAAGCAGGTCACCCACCCACAAAATGCTAATCAACAGAATAAGAACTAGAGACAGTCTTACATTGCCAGTGTCCAAAGAGTTGGTGAAATTAAGTTAATAAATTAGAATTGTGTCATATCTCCCTATTTTAACAGCAAGGGAAGAGAAAAAGCCTGTGACAACTAATAACAACCCTGGCCTAACTAGATTAGTGTTTGGTGTCTCATCCAAGCACTCACCAAGCTCATCATTACTTATCTTGTCAGATATGATGACGTAACAGCCATGGCTGGAGCCCAACTTTTATTTTTGGGACATTAGAATTAGTCACTGCAAGAGTGGATGTGATCTCTAGAACAAAGCTTTCTGCACTGCCTTCCTGTTGCTTTTCTTTTCCCAAACCTGAAATGAAGTTACCCATACGTTATCTATGAAACTATGCATTCTTGATTGTGAAATGACAGCCTGCCAAGAAGGCATTTTAACAGATCACAGTATGCTGGCTTTGTGAGACTGTCTGGGGAAAATAAACTAATGTGCAAATTCAGCTAGTGTATACAAACAGCTGATAAACAGAATCTGAGCTTCTTAGCAATTAGCATTAGCCACTGTGATCTGAAGAATCAAAATGAAAAGGCTTTTGCCATGAATCATCAGGAACAGCATAAAACCATAACAAAGAGACCAACAGATGTGGATTGTGTTGTTGTAGAAATCAAATGCCGTTCCAGAACATTATTCAGTCATTTAGTAAAACAGGCTGGCTTCGTCTGACATCAGCTTGAAGGCCTACAATATGAAATTTATTTCTATAGAGCAGGGAGAAGAAAGAGGCTGCTACATCAAGTAACGTGGTTGGTGTCAAGAGCCTATTACAGGTGTAGTAAACAAAATATTTTTGTTTTCTCATATATTCTCAGATGTGCAACATCTTCTGTAGAAGGCAAGTATTTTACCTCTGCTGGGATCAATATTGATTTTGTTGCTGTTGCTCTTAAGTATTTGGTGTAATTTATAACTTTAATTAAATTATTTTTAATTTTAATGTAAATTTTTTTAATTGGAACTCGAACTTGGATTTTGTAATATCCATGTTTTGTGGTGTCAGTAGCAAAAAGCGTGTTCTTCAACAATAGTACTGTACTGTAGCTGTCAGGGAAATACATTACACAATTATAAATAAGAGACCCATTGATAGACACAATGCAAGCCCACTTAAAGAAGTGCTTACTTTTAAGCCTGTGCTTTGGTATCTTTCTGAACTGAGATCTAGAACTGGATAGTTCTGTTGCCATTTGTTTCATTTACAGGAAAAAATGTATCCCTTTCCTCTTTGTGGAGTTGTTCTTGAACAGATTCCAATCTTGATCAACACCTGTTATTCAACTAGAACTATTCAGCAGATAATTTAGAACATGTTTCACCTAAGCAGTTGTTCGTGAAATCCTAACATTTGAAAATGTACCGTCTGTGGTGCGTAATTATTCAGCTAAACCACACTATCATTTTTACTCCTTGGCTGGATGGCAAACATTCACACACAAAGGGTGCACACTGGTTGCATTCAAATACCCATTTCATTTATATGCAAATGTTCATTTTCTTGCACAGAAAAGCCTTTCCTCCCCAAACAAACAAAAAATGGCCATTTGCAAGCAGTAAACAAATTGGAGCACATTCAAAATGGCACTGAAAATACCAGCTCTAAAGATCAGTAACAGCTGGAATCATGGGGTACTAAGGGAGATGAGCAAACATGTTCCTCCCTATTAAAGCTTTACTACAGCTGCTGTTGTTTGAAATTATGTTCCATTACAATAATAGTGGTATTTACATTTTTATATGAAGTTGTACATTAGGCAGTATTCAAACTGTGCTTAAGACTGTACTTAAATGAAGTAAAGTATCCTAATTCTACTGCTGTAATAAAGAACCTTTAGAAAAGTTAGGTCATGTTAACCTCTCCAGACATTCTATATGTGACCATAAAGAGTCCAATGTTTTAACGTCATAAGGGGCTGTTCCAATTTACCACCTTTTGAAGGAAAGATTTACCACCTCCATCACTGAAAGCCTCCCTCATGATAGAGACCTCAGAATTGTAACCTAAGGAAAGGGGGAGATGGAACTTTTTTCTCCTTAGAAAAGCTTAGGTTTTCTTAAATCAAGTATACTGTATTAAGACTTCCAGCTGACATGATGTTTCAAATTAGGAAGTTAGACCCTCAGGCTGCTTACAGATGTAAAACAAACAAACCAGCCCTTTGTTTTAAGCACCACATATACCTGCATCGAGCCCAGAAGAGGCAGTTTTAGGACACTTTCTTACTAAATATACTAATAACCAGACCACTTCTAGAAACCAATTTAGTAAGGATAAATTTGTCAAAAACAACTCCACATGAAGTCACCTCACAACAGAGCCCTGTCAGGTAAGGAATACTCTACCACCAATCTGCCAAAGCTTTTTAATGCAATTGCTTAGGTGCATTTACTAGCGTTACCCAACTACCTTCAATAAAGAAACCCTATGCAGAAGGTGGATTAAAAAAAAGAGTTCATCCTTGTTTGGCTCCAGCTTTTATTTATCTAAGGCAGGGGTTGGCAACCTTTTGTCATCACTGGTCCAGGCCTGCTATCCAGCCCTGGTTGTAGGCTGCATATTTCCTCCCCGACCCCATGATCAGCAGATGCTGCCATGAGACTGCAGAACAAGGCAGGCAGTTGGGCCCAGGGACACCTCCTCTGCTGTCCCAGTTGGAGCATGCTGCCAATTCCCCAAGCTGCCAAAGCAGGATCCAGTCCCTTCATAGTCATATCCGGCCGGAGGGCATGGATTACTGACCCCTGATAAGGTCAAGAAGAAAGCTTGAAAACTAGCTTTTGTCTCTAGTGTGTTATGGAATAGAGAAAGATCCCACACAATTTACTGATTCGTCTGATGCACCTGGCTGGGGGAGTATTTGGTTGATTGCACAATTTCACAATGCTTTTACACTTAACTCACACAACACAATTTTATTTTAAAATTCCTTGCTACACATATAACACTGCTTAGCTTTAAGAAATCCTTCCCAAACAATGCTATAAGAATTAGTATTACAAAAACAACTACAATTACAAGTAAAGGCTAAATTGGAAACAATACTATTATTTCTCATGGTATACTTACAATCCTAGAATTCCTAGAAACCAAATCCCAAGATATACTTTCATTCTTTAGTTATGGTTTTAGGGTTGGTCTCAGCAGTGATAGGAACAAGTCCCCTTCCTTCGGTCCCACTCGGGCACTCTGCGGCTTCAGTGTGAATGGGAGTTCTTGTTCACGGAGAGGGTGGTTCAGGTGATCAGTCTGATCTGGCCTACACTTGCGATTCTTCCTTCGGTGTTCTGCAAGTGAGGTTACCTCCAAATTGGGACTGTAGGTTACAGTTTTTATTGGGGGAGTTGCCGTCTTGGGCCCCTCCTACCCAAACCTGTCACTACTCCCAAAAGATTCCTTTCCTGGGTCTTCTTTGGGAAATTTTCCACACCACTGCTGTGTAGTGCCAACCCCCTTCCAAAAGTCCCTAGGTTTCGATCTCAGAATGTTTGCCCAAGGGTCGCTTTTAGGTTAACTTTGTTAAAGGCCTCTAGAGATAAAATTCAAAAACCAAGACATTCAGTATGTTCGCTGCAAGGCCTCTAAAGATAAAATTCAGAATCAAGACATTCAACACGTAGGCAGAAACAAGCAATGATCCTAGATAAAAAGATGAACCTTGCCTTTTTTCTAAATTGGCTAATGGGTATTTATTACAAAAATTCAAACTATTACATTCAATGACAGCTTTGAATCTTATTTTAAAATAAGAGACGCGCCCCAGTCTTATTACTGTCAAGGAACCTTCTATGAACAAATTCAGGGAACACATTCTCCATTGTTTCAGAATATCTATTCTATATGATAACGGTTGCATAACTATTTCCTGGCAGCCCTCTCTGCTTTGGCTTACAAGTACAACATTTCCAATTAGCTTAGTATATATCCTGCTCACAAGAATACAAGGCAAACGTGCTACACAGGCAAGAGCCACTTACACTTCATATATCCACGTAGATATTTTACGCATCATTTCTATCCTCTAGAGCCCTTACTAGTTTAAAAAAGCAAGCAACATGTTACTTTAAAAATATAAAAACTCCCAGGCTACCACACTTTATGATCCCTTAAAGTGAAGGATGAATGAAAACTTGCCCGTAACTAACAGACTCTCCAGAAGCAGTTTGTGAATCAGGCCTCGCAAACAAATACCTTTCATCAGAATTTCTGTAACCCAAAACATCAATTTTTAAAGCTGACAGAAATAAAATGTTTGACTATTTAAATGTAAATCCAGAGAAAAAAAAGGAAGAAAGAAAATTCTCACATAGAAATCAGAGGCTGTTCAATTAACTTGAAAAGGCAGAGTTAAGCCTTGATAAAGCAAAGTGACCTACTAAAATATGAATTCAGTTTAGCCTGCAGAATTCCTTACCTGGAGATAAGAAGGCCAGAAATGTAATGCATGAAGTTACAGAGGTAAACTATTGGTAATTAACTTTCACTTATGGCCTTAAAAAATCTGTATGTAGGCAGGTCCTGCACAGCAGCTGGCACACAGTTGTACAGATTCTGTTCTGTTACATCTCAGTAACTTGCTCACGTTCCCATAACACTCAAACAGTAAGCTGCAGGGAGTTTTTTCTTCCCTGCACAAATATTTGTAGCCTTTATCAGGCGGCTATTCACATCTCAATAGACATCTTGTATACACGCCAGTGTTCAATCTTCTGGCATTTCCCCTGTTTCTTCTCTTGAAGCTTTTCATAGCAAACCTGAAAAATTAACTCTGCCTAAAAGGCAGAGTTCTTCCAATCATTTAAGTCACTCCTTTTGAACTGCACTACATAGAAGAGGTTTTTACATAAAGGAATGTCATCATTGCCTCAAGTTTAAAAACAGAAAGGGAAAAAAATGTATGGTATCATCATCAATTGATCTGAGCTATTTTGGAGATACTGACAATGAATGGATTTCTTCTGCGTGTCATTTTTTGACAGCATAATAAATGTCAGTTATTTTGAAAACACCACAGACCTTTATGGCTTTAAAAAAAATAGTTGGACCAATGTCAAATAAATTAAAACACCTTTGCTTGGATTTAGGTGGGTCACTGGGGGGGAAAAAAGAAAGGAATCAAAATACGTATATCATCCATTAAAAAAAACTACAAAAAGACAAGAAAGTTAAAAAAGCAAGAAATTCATTTAGTGACATCTGACCTTGAAAAAAAAATTAAAGAAACCAACATTCTGTCCCTTTCAAGATGAACATAAATCTTTCATTTTTATTCCTAGTTTAATATTTATATTTTATTTTTAAAATTAAGAAATGTCTGATGCTACACCCCATTTATTCACCTTCCTTCCTTCAATTTTATGTGTGTTCTGCCAGATGCATCCATCTACAATTCTGATTAGCAGCTTTCAGATATATGACATCACCAAGTGAAGTTAACATTGAGAGTGAAAAAAACAGGTTACCTAGAACCACTTTATCACCTTCTTTGCTCACCTTCCTAACCACCAGTGCCGCCCCACTTTTTTCTTCTCTACATGTCTAGATTCTTTAACAATGGCTTTACTATGTTGCTTAATGTGCGTGGTAAGTAGGGGTGCACCGACAGAGATTTTTGCAGCTGATACCGATAGCCAATTTTTACGGAGGCATATTGACCAATACCAATCTAATTTTTGATACCCAGCCCAGCAGCATGGAGAACGTCCTCCAACTGGTAAGTCTGGGTTGGTGGGAAGGGGAAGGGGAAAGGGAAGAGGCCCCCCCCAAAGGGAAGGAGGCCTGGGCAGGTGCAGCACAGAGTGCAGCTGAGGGTGGCTCCCGCCATCACATGCCACTCAGCTTGGAGCCACTGGTTTGGTGGACTGTCTGGCACTCACCCACTCACCTGGCAGCTCCCGCCGCTTGTCTGTGAAGGTACAGGGGGCACGTACCCTTGGAGCTAAACAGGGCAGGCCAGGCTGGGTCTGGGACTGTGCCAAGCTCTTTTTGGCAGGGCGGGGGCTGCACTAGGACAGGACTACAGTGCATTTGTGGCTGCAGCCCCCGCATAGCCCAGCCTGCCCCACGCAGATCCGGGGGTACTCCCCCCACCCTCCAGGACAAGCGGCAGG
>NW_017728928.1:16209294-16230659 GCF_001723895.1 Crocodylus porosus
CCCCCACACCAGACTTACCCAGCTGGAGGCAGCTCTCCACACTGCGGGGCTGTGCTGTGCTGCAGCTGCATGCATGCACAGGCCGTTTAATCAGCCAAATTATCTGCCTGATGTGACCAATTCAATGTCGGACCGATATATTGCTGCACCTCCAGTGGTAAGAATTTGATGTAGTCATTTTGAATCAAGAGTTTTCATTTTGCACATTGAAATTAGTCCAGCATGCCTCTTGAAAGGAGACTTTTCCAAACGGTTTAAGTAGTTCAGAGTAACACAGGAGTTAAAATTCCATATGCCCCGTCAACAAAAACTACTAAAGGCTACCAATTCAGAATTCAATCCCTGAACATAATTCTACAGATCAATACATAAATGCTTTACAGACCCACACAATAAAATTGGGCCACGTCCTTAATAGGCACAAAAGTATAGGGTTTTTGCCAGACATGTTTCCCTCCTGCTTGCTTGTCCTTTAGAATGTTCTTCCTCTTCCACTTTCCAGTCTTTCCCATCAACTTAAAATTACTCCACTAAAAGCCATCTGTTTAAAAAAGTCCAAATTATGCAGTGAAGAAAATAAGGCCAATTGAAAGTAAGAGCTAATCTGTAAAATTTAAAAGCTTGGAGTGCATATTCTTTGACTTAAGTCAGATAAAATACAATTAAGAAAGAACAGAGTGATACATGCAAGTTGTCGGTTCCATTAATATGACAAGTTTCTCATTTTAATTAAAAAAAGACAAAATATCAGTAAGCCTCGAGTCAAATACAGCTTCGTGGTGGATTGCAGGCACACGCCTGAGGCTCTCTCTAGCCTTGAACTCTAAGTGACCAGAGAATTTAAATTTATAAATGTTTTCAGGGAGAAAAAAAATATTCTGAGGTCATTAGATAAAAGCTCCTATATTTGCAGCTCCTTCCTTCATAGACTGAGACAGTCAGGCTGGACTGTAATGACTTTTGTCACTTCCAGTCAGCTTCAATTCATATTATTGATTTTGGTAGATTATAAATAGGTATCCCACCCAAATACAATCATAACCAATTCTTTATCAGGCATTTTCCACCACCAATTGCCCTTTTTGTTCTCGAAGTACCTATTCAAAAAATCACAGAAAGCAACAGCAAAATATTTTAACCAACAAAACCCCATTTAAAATGCAAAAAAAACCCTAGAGTTTTGATTTATTGAACTGTGGAATGAAACTGGTATATTTGTTTTCTTTTAGAAAGTCCTAGGTGAAAAATTGGAATTTTTGATACATGTGTTAACCTGACCACAAAAAAAAAAAAAAAAAAGATCTCTGGATTTTGCATACATGATTTATGAAACATTTAGATCTTGATATAAAATCCTAAGCCAGGGTTACAGTAATGCAATCCATGAATGTCTATAGTGCAGTAAGTAAAGATGCAGGAAATAAGCTTTGTTTAGAAAAGGAGACATCAGTTGACATCAGCTAGTGAATCATCTCTCAACTGAAACAGCGAGTGATCCATCTATTTACTGTAAAGGGAAAGGAAGTCAAGAGCATAACTGAGATCACGTTTCATTCCCTGTCCTAATATTTTCTAGGCAGTAATGAAACCGTCTGTTTTTATTTTTCTAGCCTTACAGATTTATATTACCGTGGGAAACAGAAGAACTAAGAGAGCTTTCCAGTCCAGAAGGAAAACAGAATTATAAGCTTCAGTTCAGTTCAGCATTTCCTTTCCAAAGAGGATATGAGGCACATTATATAGCTCATTAACCAAAATGTTTACTATAAATTTCAGTTAACATCCTCAGATGAAAGGTGCTATATATAAACATGATAGTGCGCACAAGTATTTTTAGCATTACAGGAAAGAGAACAATCTTCCCTTATTTTTGGAAAGATTTACAGTTTTGAAAAAGGCTAGAAGAAAATATTACTCTTCAAGTTTCAGAGGTCTTGCAAAACTGAACAAGATCAGTGCCACGTACCAAAAAGCGTCCAAATTATATTTGTTCACTCCCTCTCCCTCTTAAAAGGTATGTATAGAGAAGCAAGCCAGCCCATGAATTCATTCTCCATGGACCCAAACCTATTCCCAAAGGAATTAATCCTTACTGGAAGATTTGACAGTGAATAGGAACAGGAAACGGCCTTATATTACATTAGATTACATTAGATTCTCATAAATCATTTGCCCATCAACTACAAGGTTCTTTGTTATCCTTCCTCTAGCAAAGCGTCTGTTAAATGAAAAGACAGGATTGGAATGGACTTCCTAGGCCATTACATCAAGGTCCCCTTTATCACCGTCCCTTTCGTATACTAACCAGCTTCATCTTAAAATTAGTTAAGAATTTTTGTTCTTACCACTCCTACTGGAAGGCTGTTTCAGAGACTGCACATTCAACAAGCTGTTAGGGCCAAATGCTAGCAGGGAGTTGTAAGAGGACTCTCAACAGGTATGTCTTTGGAAAAAAAAACAAAAAAAAAACCCAGCTCTGCTGTAAGGAGGTGATTGGATGATACCTGAAGTTAAGAAAGGGGAGTTACTTCATCGCTGATTTTCGCAGACTATCATTCTCATGTTTAAAGAATAAAAATGTATCCAAAGTGGCTGTAAATGGGACCTGATTGTGGCTTATCAGTCATGGTCCAGGCTGGCAAGTTAGAGCCCAGACTACAAATGGCACTAATAAGTAGAGATTTGTACATCAGTGCCACATCAGATCTGCACCAATAAAAGGAAAATTTACATTATCAGCTATTGGCTTTTTTGCCTGGTATAGCTGATAATGAACCAATAAATGTAGTGTACCTTCTGTTTGGTGCCCCAAATGCCATGCGCGCAACCACGGTATGCACATGGCCAGGAATGCAGCCGGGAAGCATGGAGAGCAGCTCCCTGCAGGTAAGTCTGAGGAGGGGAAGGGGCATGTGGGAGGGAGCGAGGCCCCAACAGTGAGGAAGGAGTGGAGCAGGGGCTGGGGGCACTGAGTTGAATGGGACCCAGGGCAGGGAGCACAACCGAGACAGGGGAAGGGGGGTGGCTCCCCGGTACTAAATGCACCCCTGTGCATAGGACAGATGTAGGCTCAGGGCACTCTGCCCTGCTGCCTTTGCCCCGGGAGCCGTGTACCAGCCGCGTGCCCCCTGCACATCCAGCAATGGTGATGACAAGTTGTGCCTCCTGCTGCTGGACAGGCAAGGGGGGCACAGCCAGCATGGAGCTCCTGGGGCAAAAGCAGCAAGGGGGAGAGCCTCAAGCCCACAGCAGGCACCCCACCTCTGCCTTTGCCTTGCTCAGCTCCGATTAGAAGCATCCCTGTGCTTAAAACTGGTGGTGGTGCTTGAACTAGAGCTCATTTGATGAGCTTTAGTTCAAGCATCCCTGCTGCCATTTTTTAAGCACTGGGATGCTGTTCCCTTGGACAAGCCATCTATGGCTCTGTTCTGCTCCCCACCCCAGCTCTGGGGTCCCATTTACTGCCCTGGCTGGGCAGCACCCCCAGCACCAACCCCTACCCCACTCCCTCCCTCACCACGGGGGCCTCAGACTGCTCCTCACCCCCATGCCCTTTTCTCTCCACAGACTTACCTGCAGGGAGCTGCTCTCCATGTTGCCCAGCTGCATTCTTGTAAATCGGTTATTGGATCGCTATCAGCCGGTATGCCTGGTGAATAATCTGCTGTCAGTATTGGCCAACAAAGTCTTTATCAGTGCACCCCTACTAATAAGTATTGTTCTACTGAAAACGCCTCGCCTCACCTAATACAGCCAAGAATCACATTTGATTTTCATCACTGGATCACTTTTGTGGCTCCCAGTCATGCCTTAATCAATTTATTCACCCTTCTCTGTCTCCTCTTTATCCCCATCTCTGCCAGAGTTCTTGTGTGATGCTAGCCATGTTACTTAGGAAAAGCTTTTCATGGGCGATCACTAATTTTGTATTCCTTATTTTGGGGTGTCTGACTTGAAACTCTAGGCTCTAGTTTTGCCTAAAGTATGGAACACACAGAGCTGATGTCAATCAGGGTTATGCTCCAACACAAGAGCAGCCAAAATATGGCCCATCAGCCAGATCTGGCCCACCAAGGGATTTTTTATCCAGCCCACGGCAGGTCCCTCAGCCCCATCCAGCCCAGGCACAGAAGACAGCTGATCAGTTGTACAATCCAGTACATAGTGGAAAGAGACTACTTTCTAGTTCTTAGCAAACTTTCATTTCCTTGCATCTTAAAAACAAGGCTGAAACAAAGCCAGAGTTTGAACTAGAGGATAGGGGCAAAACTTGCATAAGCTTTAACAGATGTCATATTTCATGTTTCTCTTCTGAAATATACCATAAAATAACAACCTCTCATATCTTCATGCTTTGTTAGCAGAGCTGAATTAGAAAAAAATATTTTTAAGATTCGTGAGCCAAATACCAAATCACCACTACCTGACACTATGAGCCCGAGTCACAGCTCTCTGAAATCGGCGCGAGTCTCTCTAATGAATTAATTTGATTTACAATTCTGATTGTAAAGGAAGAGAAATCCATTTTAGTGAAGCAGAACAACAAACTAGTGCTTAAGACTGCAGGATCCTGCTCCTTAATTCTAGCTCCTAAGGGCTATAATAATGCAGATAAGTATTTATGAAATGGGAATGTAGCAAAGTTTAATAGGCTTTTTTTCAGACCTACTCTACCATAAGCACTGCCAACACACTCTGGTCATAACGCCATTTGCAAGCAAGCAAGTTTTGAAAGAGCAAAACATCTAAAGTACAGGTGTGTGCATCATAAAAAGCAGCATTCTCCTAAAGCGGTATTCTGCCTTCAAAGGGGAAGGAGACTACTTGAAAAATGGAAGAGCTGCATATTAAAATAATTCTGTATTGTAACAGAAGATCAGCATTTGTATTCACAGCCAATATATACAAATGTGGTCGTTTCACTTAAAACAGTTGTATTGAGGTTTGCGATTCATTTCTCTCCCAAGTCAGCAAGCCTGAGTCAGGTGCCACTCAGCAAGCAGGTTTCTCCAAAACCTGGTTGGTTAGGTGCTTTTCAGTTAGAGCTTAAATTCTATATATATGTCAGACCCCACCCAAAAATAGCTATATGTCTCCCACTTTGAGGCCTTAATACCCAAGCTTATAAACTATTAACTTGAAAAAAACAGAACCAAAACTATGACAGAGATTAAACTTCTATCAAGTGGTTTATTTCCAATTCCAATAAGCAAGTTTCTCTGCATTGTTAAATATGAAATATCCGGTCATTTTAATGACTTCAGATATCCCATGGGATAAGTGACAGGGATAAAACTAGGAGTGCACCGATGAAGATTTTTGTGTGCGATACCAAAGGCCAAAGTTGTCCATATGGGTGTGCAGGGCCCCGGATATATCAGCCTGTGCAGGGCCAGAGGGTGGCAAGTGGCCAAAGCATGGAGCTTATGGCGCGTGGCAGCTGCAGCAAGGCCTTTACAGCACTGTCCACGGGGCCCCCCAAAGCACAGAGCCCAAGGTGGTCTCCCCAATTCACCCCCACCCCCCCAGGGCAGCCCTGCTGAAGGCCGATAATTAACCAGCCATATCAGCCAATACTTATTTACAGGAATGCAGCTGAGCAACTTGGAAATCAGCATCCTGCAAGTAAGTCTGTGGGACAGGAAGGGGCAGCGGTGAATGCGACCCAACAGCCAGGAGCAGGATGGAGCTGTGGGTGACTCGGCCAGGGGACAGAGAGGGGTAGCGAAGGGCAGCAGTTCCCCACCACTGCATGCACTCCTGGGGGGGCACAGGGGGCATATGCCTCCCTGGATTTGTGCACAAAGGTGAGGGTGGGCTGTACCAGCTTCTTTCTAGCAGGGACAGGGTGGGGGAACTGGGCTCCAAGCATATGGAGGCATGGCAGGCAACAGCAGCAGTGCTGGGGGGCAACTATGGGGAATTTTGGGGTGTCTATAGCTCACCCGGTAGCCACCCCTCACAGTACCACCTTTGCCCACACTGCCCCCACTTGTTCAGAGCCCAGGCCCCACACTGGGAAGAGGCTGGTGCAGCCCCCGACCCCAAGCCTGCAGCGGGCAGCCCACCCTCACCCTGTGCACCAATCCAGGGGTCACATGCCCCCCCATGCTTCCCCCAGGGGTGTGCAGTGGCAGTGAGCCACTTCCCCTTCCCCACCCTCCCATGCCTCCTGGACAAGCCGCCCACTCCCAGCCCCAGGGTCACATTCACCACCCTAGCTGGGCAGCATCTAGCCCTGCCCCACTCCCTCCCTCACTGTGGGGGCCTCAGTCTCTCCCCCCCAGATTTACTGGTGGGATACTGCTCTCCAAGCTGCCAGGCTGCATGCATGCAGCACGTATCAGTGACATTATTGGCTACACCTGCCAAAAAAAGCCAACTGACAATAATGTTAACTTTCCTTTCATTGGTGCCGATCCAATATGTGACCGATATATCAGTGCATCTTTAGATAAAACTTATCTGCTGTGCTTTACAGATGATGATACTGTCAACCCCAGGAGTTCATAAATGACTAGACAATTCCAGAACAAGAAACAAAGCAAAGTAAGTCTCATGGGCCTGTGTGCCCGCCGGGCTTTGCTCGCACCTGAGGGCGCCGCCCTTCAGATGTCGGCCCTGCCCCGGGACCCTTGAGGGCAAAACGGATGTTCTTTCACCATGTCACCACCCCGCTCTCGCCTGCCACATCTTGATGTATCGTCAGTGGGGGAAGGGGAGGGGGGAGTTGTCTGATGCATTCTCATTGCCCAGGTCCACCCAACCGATGTACATGGGGCTCCAACCACCCCTGCCTCACACCACCTTCTGGAGCTGGCCCTGCGGAGGGGGCACATGACTCCTCTTGCCTCTCTGCCGCCTTCCTTTACCCCTTTTCCCTATACTCAAAGGGTCGAGCCTCTGTAGTTATGGAACTGGCTCCAGACCCTCAGTCCCTAGGACCTATGCTTCTAATGGGCTCGGGCATCCGCAGTCCCAGCGGCGACCCCGCCCCGATCTGGCTCCTCCTTAGGGATCCTTGTCGCCCTACCACACCCCGAGTGCACCTGGCTCCGGCGGGTCCTCCGTGGTGACTTCCTTTCACCGCGATCCAGTCCCGACGCCTCCTGTCTGCTGCCGCCGGCTCCTCCCCTCTGGCTCCTCCAGCTCTGGCTCCTCGTCCTTCCCCGGACGCCGCGGGGCCTCACCTTCCTCTTCCTCCGTCGGCGGATTTCCCTTTTCAGGACCATCCACCCCTTACGTTACAGCCGCCGCCGCTTTTATCTTCGCCAGCCGGCGTTCGATACTGACGTCACCGGCTGGCCGCAGCTGTGTAAAGAGCCGGCTCACGAGCCGCGCAGCTTTCCCTGGGATGTCGACTCCTGCTACCGGTGAGTTCTTGTTGCCACTCCTGCCTCCGGGACAGCCTGGGGTCTCATTTCTGGTTTTAAGTTTTAATCAGGAAGCCTCTGGAAACCTGGACACTCATTCACATAAGGGTGGAAAGCTTAACATTAAATGCATGTACACACGTGGAGGTTCTCTTTTTAAGGACTCCTGTAATGTAACCTGTGGCGCAACATTCTCCCTCTCCCTCCCTCAGGTTTCTTGTTCACAATCCAACCCTTTGATATCCCAGTTTCTTGCATCTGTTTTTTAGAGCAGCTGTATGATGCTCCTATCTACAGATAAAACTGTTTGGATCCTGACGCTCCTATCTATAGATAAAACTGTTTGGATCCTGACAGGTCAAGGAGATAAGAAGTGGAAAGTTGCTGAAGAAGATGCATATGACTCCATACCACTGATTTTCAACTAGGGTGTTGTAGCACCTTGGGGTGCCATGAAATCCTTTGGATGGTTGTGTAAACAGATAAGCTCAGGCTCAGGCGTGTCCCTGTCTGCCCAGTCCCCCACCCTCACAGCCCCTCTGCAAGGAAGTAAATGCGGTAATAGATAAAATTATTTTTTTTAATTGGGTGTCACTAAATTAACAAGAATTATGAAGAGGTTCTTCCAAGTCAAAAAAAGGTTGAGAACCACTGCTCTATGCAGCCATTTACTAGAAAAGCTGATGTCTTTCTAGTTTATCTCCAAAGTGCCACCCTGCTCTAACTTCTATAGAGACTGTCTCCACTTCTCCCTGTATAATGGGGAAAGAACCAGCCTGCCAGCGCTCTCTCCTCTTGCTGTGTCTGCAAGTCTGTGTCACTGGGGACAGGAACCAGACAGGAAGATGAACAGCTGTCCCTAGTAGCCAGCAGCAATCCTTTCAGGCAATTCATCCAGTAAATTGAAGATGGTCATGCGATTATGGACAGCATGAAAATAGGACCCAAATTCCAACAATGCACTGTCAAAGATACTTCAGAAGTTAGCGACAGAACCAAGAACAGACTACAGATCCCTCAACCCCTTGCCTTTACACCAAAAGGCAAGACTCCACGGAGCCAGATCAACAATTGGGTGCATGCAGTCAAGCCAGGGGTTTCATTTGGGAGTAGATGCCAAGGAGTGTGCAGGAAGCAGCAAGAAGGCAGGTGGACTAGTGAACCTTGAGGAACAGATGACCAGCCATACATGGAAACAAGCAGCATAGCTAAAGAACTGCAGTTGGATAATGGTCATACACAATGAAGGAGCTGCATTTCGTCATTTAATAAAAGAATTGAAGTGTGAAAGCACATGGGACAAGGCTCACAGTGAAGAACTGCAGAACCAGGAGACAGCTGGCTTTGTAGAACAGTCAGCTTGGCAACCTGGTGAAAGAAGTGCAACCCCTTGATCTTCAGACATGCTGACATGTCACATTAGAAGTGCATCAACAAAAGGTTTAAGGACAGCAGTGGAAGAAAACAATCAAGCAGGAAAATGAAAAGATTTAATGAGCTCTTTGGGTCGTCCTGGCTCCAGCTATTTAACATATACCTTGTTAAAACCCATTTAAGTATGAATTATTTACCAAAGCAAAGTTTGATCCCATTATACATACATAAAAATAATCTGGTCTTTACTTACGTACTACGAATGCTAGTTATTGCCACTCACCACTGTTCAGTGGCACTACTGTCACTATGTTTAACTTGGAAAGAAAACACTGGTGTCAACACACCAGAATTTGTTACTAATTACTTGAGAGCACACTGCTGCCCAGAAAGACTGACTGGTATGGAGGCACTTCCCTTCTCAGAAAACCAGCCTATGAAAGAATCATCCAGAGAACTGCATCAAGTGGAGTCTTTAAGAGAACATATAGATGATAGACTAACACAGCCATCTCAAATTAAAATTAAATTATATACAAATTGATGCAACTTGCTCTATCAGTCTTCCCCCACGCTGCCCAGACTCTGGGCATGTCTACAAGAGATGCTAACTGCACAGTAGCCTAACAGCACTGTGCAGCAGTACATCACAACACGGATAGTATCAATATGCTACTGCACAGTATTATTAGGCTACTGTGCAGTAGCATCACTAAAAAGGTGTTTGCTGGTGCTACTGCGCAGTAACTGTGGTTACTGCACATTTATTTAGTACTTGGTTGTACAAGCACAGAATTAAATGCACAGTAACCATTGTGCATTAACAAACATAGACATGCCCATTGCTATTCAAACATAGGACAAGAGATCTCTGAAATTAAGAAAACATCTATGGATTGCACACAAAAGTTGTTTTCCTCCCTCAGTTCTGCAGATAACACGGACTTTCATCCCAGTATACATCATACAGCTGCTCTTTTAAATTTACGAGTTTAAAAAAAAAGAAAGAAAGTGTGCTTGCTCACGAGAACTGTTATGGAAGGCGCTGTGCCATTTTCCAATCAGTGTACACTGAAGTAGTTTTAATCCAATTAAAATATACTAGTTTCCAGGTGAATAAAGGTGGCATATTTCTGTGTTCTGATGAATTTTACTGAAAGTTATCTGCACCACAGCCTTTTTATTCACTCAAAGACCATGTAATTATTCTCCATTTAAACTTTCTGCATTAAACTAGTCTGACTTGCAGTTGTTGAAGAGCTGAATGTAGGTGGAAGTGAGATAGCAATGGTCTGTGAAATTACACTTCTTTCAAGTGCTTTCAGAGAAAATACCCCATTTGGAGAGAAAAAAAAAAAGACTGATCTTGAAAAGAAAAGCTACTGCACCATTATGATACTTTTATTCTCAGCTTCTAGACTGTTACTTTTTTTTTTTTTTTTTTAAATACTTCTCATGCCAAAGTTTTTCACTTGATCACAATCCAGGATAAATTTTTCTAGAGTGAAGCAAACCTTAAAAGCATGATAAATGGATTTTTATTTAACTAAAATTTCCAAATGCAGTTTGCACTCTATTAACTCAAAAGGGATTTGAAAAGTCAAGGTTGTCATTTATGTGATCTTCAGCAATATGTGCATTTTTGTAACTACAAAAAGAGTTGAGTTATGAATTAAGTCATGAATTATTGAAACCTTGCACTATACATGCAAAGACCATTTTTCCTTGTTGATGCAGCCATGCAAAGAAAAGGGTTACTTGGCTATCCACATGCAAATCATTCTCTTCATTACTCAATACCTTGAATCTCCTCTCTCTAGTCTACCCTTAATGGAGTATAATGGAGACCTGTTGTAGCCCTTCTTGGCTTTTGTGGATGCAGGTTCAAATTGCATGCACTTGCCTAAAGCGCTAAATATGGGAAATGTGAAGTTAGTGTGTAAACAAGGACACCTTGTCCTTTCTTATGGCAAAGAAATTACCAAGAATAACGTTTTTAAAAGACTGCTGCTTAGATTTTGAAAACAAACAGGAAAATTTTAAATGTATAATTTAGTAATTAGAAAAAAAACAAAAAACAAATCAAGAGTTCTGGAAAGCCACTTTTTTTTTTTTTTTTAAGTAAATGCAAGATTTCTTTTGTTGATTAAGTTTTATATACACTTTTTGGCTTTCATGCAGATGTTATAAAACTTCAGGAAGGGCAACTGGGCAGAACTGTGGATACTACCACTAGAAACAGTAGCCCGCCTCCTATACATCTTTTTTGCACACACGCACATCTGTTGCCATTTCAGTTTTGCTAAGGCATTTGTTTAGAAAGCCTTTATTTGCTGGGCTCGGGGCTTTGTGTATACAGCCTCAATCCAGAGCACTGCAGAAAAGTGATACCATCAGTAGAACCATGAGATGGCTTTATGAGACTGCATGAAGCACTGTTGAATCTACAAAGTAAAAATAGGGAAAAAAAATAGAAAAATGTTTTCCTCTTTCAGTCTCAGGTGCTACATGTAACAACAGATGGAAGTGCAATTTTCAAGTATATAGTGTGTCCTCTAGAACTGCAAAAGATATTGGGCACAAAACTAAAATGTTTCTCCATGGCAACCATAACTCAGCTACTTTGCACACATTTACATTGCCAGCACATGCATGCATGCGCACACACATCCTTATTGACAAAGTAGACTGATACAAGAAATAATGCAGAGGCAGGGCTGGAGGGAGGAATGCTGGGAGATTTGCAGGTAAGATCCCATCTATTAAAGAAAAAGTGAGGGATATAAATTTATGATAACGGAGATATAACTGTGAAAACCCTTTGTTTGAATCTTCATTAGCTAAGACCTAGATATGTTAACAATAAGCATAGGGACCCTAAAACTAAATGCTGATTTTATTAGCAGATTTTGAAAATAATTTTGCAAACACAATATTTAATAACAGTATTTTTCTCCTATCCTAAAGTGTATTAAAGCTAGAATTATAATAAAGGCATAGGTCAGCGGTTCTCAAACTTTTAAGACCCAAAGTACTTCTCCATGACTGTTGTGAATTGAGTGGTTGTGAATTGAGTGGCACCCCATTTAATAAAAAACTAAAATGCATTATTATACAGCTTACCTGCTTGAAGAGGGTCCAAGAAAGAGGAGAACCAGCTGGCAGGAAAGAGCCTGTACTCATTTTCTTCCCAGAGCCTATGTTTATCTAGCTTATCTCCTCTCTCCAAAAGCTGTCAGGTACCCCAGGATGCCATGGCACCCTGATTGAGAATCACTGGCCTAGTCAGAGCTTTGTATAGACAGAAAGTTGCCTCTGCATACCAGTATATCACACTTCAAGGGTACATGATGTTTTCACAGATCTTAGTTAATGTAGTTAAGGTACTGAAGTTCACACTGTGTGAGTAAAGAAACTGCTGCATATGTGCAAAAAGACCCAAGCTATTACTGCTCTGGAAACCATTACTTTGAATCTTCTGACTTGAGTACAGCTTTAATATTGAGATATTAAATGTCCAAACATTGTTTGCACTGGTTAATTATGAACACAGGAACTGCTACACAGAAACAGACTAATGTATTCAATTTCCTCTGGTCAGTACTGGTCACTTCACAGAAATCCAGAATTCTGTTGATCACTGATGAAGAATACAAAAACAGGCTTAGCTTGATAATTTTTACATGGATCCTACCCAACTGAACACACCTTGAATAAAATTTTCAAAAATGCCTAAGTGATCTAGGAGCCCAAATTCCATTTTAAAAGTGGCCTGTACACAAAGGATCCTTAGTTCAGTGGATGAAAGGAAATCAATGCGACTAATAGTCCAGAAGTACTTGTATGCTTTTGGGGATGGGGGAAAAAAACCCTCCAACATACTACTATTCTTATATTAGATTTTTCTGGATGGTGGCCTTCCAGCTCCATCACTCCATGTTCTCATCACTTTTATTAAAAGAAGTAATCTCCGTTCAAGAAACCAGATGTATTCCTTTCACCTCATAGTATATGCAATCACCAGCTATCAATACTAGATTTCTTCTTTTCTTCTGAACTCTTGTGCATTTTCTGACTTGGGCTCAAATATTATTGCTTAGTCACCATCCCATTTTAAAATGTGATCCATGTATTTCCAGTTTCTGTCAAGACAGCTTTAATTAAATCTAGAATGGGAGTTTGCATCTAAAAGTACATTTCAACACCAGCTTCTGTGCAACAAAACAAATAGCAGGGAAGTGTTATATAGTCATGCTATAATCAGCGAGCCAGTTCTCATAAGAAATAAATAGCTCTCCAATTTCCCCACCCCCGCCAAAAAAGAATCCAGCTCCCTTCATCACAGCTGTATGCCTGCCTACACAGCAGTCACAAACTGTTGAGCTGGCAGAAGGTGCTTTTATATGGAAATTAGGATATTTTCACTTCTCAATCCTGCCCCTCCCTCTTCTCCAGCTGCCAAAGATTCACTCTTCTTACCTTGTACAGAATTCACTATCAAGTTTCCTTAAGTCTCCGGAAACTTTAGCAGGTTACATGCACCACAGAATTTGACATTTCCTTACATGTTTGTCCTTTTCAGTTTGAAAAGAAGTTGGAAGTAAGACAACACCTGTACATTTCTCAAGGTCCTAACTGAAAAAGTTGGCAACTATATTCCATTACCAATTTAATTAACAGTATAATTAACATATCAGGCAGGAATGTAATTATACAAAGAATGGGTAGTGATGGGTTATAGCCCAGGGACACTGTACTTCAATATGCTGAATGCAACTTACATAGCAGAACCTGGAAGCACTTGCTATTGATGCAATTTTCTCTCCTCCCTATCCCACCCAGCGAGAAATCTTCCCATCTGCCACCACAAGCTGTTGTAGATTTAAGCATGAAGGTCTTTTCTATATTCCCTTTACTTCATTGCCACAACTTCTGGTGGCAGGAAACAGCTACCACCAGCAAACCATCAGTGCACACATTCATATGCCTTTTGTGGTGGCTCTTCATAACTCATTTAGCAGCTGTGCTGCCAGTGTGAAGTGCATCTGGGGAAGGTGCCAGCTTCTGAAGGAACCAAAGCTGCCACCATAGGTTAGGGACTATAGACAGGCATTTTCTGCCAGCTCCCACACAGCAGCAGAAACCTTATTCCCCCCCCCGTCCTCAGTTGAGATGGTGCAACTCTGCCAGATGAAAATGTACTCTCTCAGAGGAACTCCGAGTGTAAAGGCACTCGGAAATTTTGTTGGCAAGACTGCAGCATAGACAAGGTCTTACTGCAGGAACATGATGCAGAGATCTATGAAAGGAAAACTGATACGGTTAACAAAACAGATCAAAACTGTTGTACTGCAAGTTTAACTCTGCATTTGAATTTTCCACTATAAAGTTGCATCAATATTATTTACGTGTTATTTTTAAAGTTACACTACATGAAGAGAGAGAAAACAAGTTTTTTCCCCCTGTATAAAGGCAGTGCAAACAGGTTTGGGCACTACTGAAGAAATGTAGCTACTTACCTAACCTATGTAGTTGACAGTAGCAAAACAAAAATAAACATGTTGAGAGTAAATTACCATACACATGCAGCTTACTCAAAAAAAGCCACAAGACAAACCTACCCAACTCATATTTTATCTCAAGTATTTTGGGAGTAAATATGAAATCTAAGTACTATTTCTTCTTCACAGGTCAATAACCAGCTAGTTTAAACAATCCAGAGGATCCCAGTAAAAAAAAAAAAAAAAAGTCTCATGTCTTTAAAAAAAAACAAAAAAAACCTCCACTAAATTGAGCTATTTCCTGCTGTTGATTAAAATTCTCATGTTTCATTTTAGTTCAAAATTTGAAAGTTGCGAAGCAATTTATAGTAGCACATTAAAAAGCCAGACCATACACATGACCAAATTCAGCCCCTGTATAAACAGACACAGTTTTGGCCAAATCAGGATTTGGATTCTATTGGAGTTAAAAGTACACAATCACTTTAACGCTTGACCAGTTTTACAGAATTTAAAAAGTTCAGAATTACCTTCCAGAGTCCTAAAGACCTGCCCCTGTCCTACACACCCTCAGCAACTTGTATATTTTTACACTCACTTTTCCTCCAGGTATTCTGGCTTTCCCCTGTTATATGGTAAAAGTGTTACATGAAGAAATGGAGACCAATATTCTAAGGAAAACACTGAAATTGCTACACATACAGCTATTGAATCTAAGAAAAACAGATTGGAAAGAAGAAAGACAGAACTGTACATCTTTAGTGTCTTTTTTAGTGACAATATCCATTAGGTGTTACCTGTAGCTGGGGTGAATACCAAATTCAGGCAGGCTTTTCTTCCTTTTTTCATCAGGAACCTAAACCTAACATTTATAGCACTGTCAGATTGCCTAATTCTTCTTAAACTCTGCACCAAACAGAAATTATTTAATTAAAAATAAAGCTGTTAGGAAAGGGGGGGGGGAGGGGAAATTGGCTGACATGTTAAAGGTTAGATACTAAAATGATGAGGTTAAACAAACCTGTTCTTTGGGGTGGGACCATGGCAATGGGTGGAAAGGAAGAGACCTGGGAAGTAAAAGACCTGGTGATGGCTTAAACCTAGCGGTCAATTTGGTTAAGGAGTATTACTTGAAGGTGATCCATTTCCTGTCGAATTCTGAAATATGCAGCTGCAGGATCCATTTCATGTGTGGATGGAATAGGTACAATCACAGTGGAGCACTTAGGCCATATCAGATTATCAGGGGAAGAGAGAAAGTGGGAAGAAGATGGCATTCAATGAAGCTAATAGAATAATTAGCTTACATACAAAGCTGGAAGCAATAGAAGTTCCTGCAATTCCGTTGCACAACTAAAGGAATGCCTATTTCCTTAAGAAGAGAAGACTGGAGATTCACCACTGAGTCCAATACATGTTACAAGCTCTGGGAAATCTATTGAAGTGTGTGACAACGCTAGATTGTGTAATATTACCCAAGGTTTGGAGTAAAGAGATGCCAAAAACATCTTTTACCAAGTGGTTTAGGAAGCTGCTGAAAAATGGGACATCTTGAGTTCTTTCTAATGGATTGCTGCATATCAGATGTCAGGGAAGACCAGTCAGATTACATGCTGCAGGGTCCTAGTGAAGCGCTCAACTCCTGGCACGAAAAATAAGTCAAGTTCCCAGCCAGACTTTAAAATATGAGAAAAACATAAGGAAAAAAACATTCATGCTAGATTCCAGGCCTGTCCTATATAGACAGCAAGGAAGTATCAGTAACACCTAAGGCAAGAATGAAGGTGACTGATTTGGATCAGGATCTCCCTTCAGTTGCAAATTGCACATCTACACTCTGCGCCACTCCGAGCTGGATCAGACCACACAGAAGTGCTGCCCTTCAGGCCTACCAGCTCTGCAGGACCAGGCCTGGAGCTGGGGAGGAGTGGGAGGGAATAGGAGAGGCAGGGAGTGGTGAAATCAAAGGGAACTGCTGCTGGGAGTAAAAAGGGTCCCTTTCACACACAGGGAGAGCCAGAAGGGGAGGAAAAGCAAGTGGCCAAGATAAATTTATTATATACTTTGTCTAAGAAAGCAAGGCAATTTAAATTTTAACATTTTTCTTTTTCTTTCTACATTACTATGGTCTTAGAAAATATACAAACAATGATGAGAAGACCATCCTTGAAGATATTATTCTTAATCCAGCCACCTGCCCTTCCACATACAGGACTGAAAATGGAAGGGGCCCTTTCTGACTGTAGCTGACTGTCACAGGAAAGTGCAAGCACTTGCCAATGCTTTTTGTTTCAGCAGAACTCACCAAGTCCTGCCTGCCTGAACTTTTTCCTGACCATTCTTAACTGTAGTTAATAACTCTCCATTTTTAATTTCCCATGGTGCGCAACAGACAAACTAACTTCTAAATCCACATTCTAGTACTTACCCATTTGAAATTAAATTAAACAGACACATTTTTGCTCTAGAAATACACATTGTTGGAAATGCTTTTGACCAGTTCACAGGTAACATATGCACCTCCAACAATTTTTTAAGAAAACAAGAAAAGAGTACCAGGTAGCTTTGACTGCATCTGTAGAGGCATACAACTGAATTACTTCAGAAAAAGAACAATCTGTGTTAATGAAGTTATTTCATAGTCCACAGCTATTAGCACACATTAAGGGAGACTTCTTCCATCCTCTCCTTCCAGTCAATATTTTCATAGACACTTTTCAGTTTTGTGACAGGGATAAAGGGCACCTCAGAACTTGTGGAAAGCACACTTACAGGAGCATGATCTTTTGCCTCCTACAGCTTTATATTTAGCCACATCCTCTGGGAAAGCTTCAGCAAGCTCTTGAATCAACAGTCTTAAATGTTTCATAGCATCAGTTTTACCTCTCGTGTTCATTTTAGCCAGGGGCCTCTCTGAACACTCTTTAGTAGACAGCTAAGGAAAAAGACCTTGATAAAAGTATTAAAAATCCCCTGAATATGAACTGATATCACAAAGTTCTATTGTTGCTTATCAATATCGTACAAGTCTGTAACTATAATATCGAGCTTCTGTTTCTTCCCTGTTGAGCTGCTGGGCTAGAAGTTGCAGCCAATAATCATGATCTGCCACACGTTCTCCACAGGCTTCCTCGGTGAAATTACCTTGTTCAACACTGGGGCCTGGGTGACGCTGGCACTGTCCAACTCTCCCTGCCAGTGTACCTACCTACTGCCGTTTATTCCTACTAGCCTTCATACAGGCTGGGCACTTATTAAACACTCAAGGAGGATGTTCCTCTTGTGAGAGGTTTGTAGTCTACAGACAGAAAGAAGTTAGAGGAAAAACCATAGGCAATAACTGATAAGAAATGAAAGAGTGGAGACAAAGTGAGGTAGAGGACAGAATGGAAGACCGGGCTCCTTGGTTTTAAATCATATTTTCACAGAGAAGAGAGAAGGAGCAGATTTGAATGTTCATTCCAAGAAGCCATACAACAAGTTCATCTTGCTCTATTTTAGTGTGAAAACAATGCTACAATACAGCAGATAAAAATTAACAGTACTGAATAACAAAGGATCTGTCAGCCCCGTTAGAATGGAGTTTTCGTGTTCTAGTTTTAAGGCAATTATTTCCCCCAAGTTTATTCTGAAGGATAAGCTAGTGGTGCCCAAAGAACTGACAACTACCTGTAAACCCAACACTGCAGGACATTCAAAAAAGTAGTCTCATCTAGATTTTTGTGGGGATTAGGGGGTGGCAGTGGGGGTGGTGGTTTATTTTTGTGGGGGGGTTATTTTTTGTTTTTTAAGATAAATTCTGCAGAGCGAGCAAGACTTGGAAATTTTCAAGACATCTGTTACCCAGATAACCAAATCTACTTAGTACAGTAACCTCCAGCAAAATATTACCTCCCAAACTATTTGCATTTACTGGTCCAGATTTGGCAGAAAAATAGAGCTGGCCTAACAGACCCTTGCCTTCTTTCAGACTATTGTGAAAGAACAGATGACTTTTGAAGTGTGTGTATATATCTTATATATATTGGTATTTCCCACTAGAGAATCATTTGTCTGCACCAAAATGTACAAGTGGAATGACTTTTGAAACAGTTGTTACAAACTCAGAAGCCAACAATTCTCTCTCTCTGTTACAGGGCAAAACATGAAGTTAGACCTCTACAGACTTACAAACAGTTCCCAGCAAAGGTTCTCACCGTTTTTCTGCAAGGAGATGGATAATCAATTATTGCCCTTCATCCTTTGCCTGACATTTTAAGGGAGAGCCAAATACTTCCTTCAGAGTACAGTAATCATGAAAGGCTGTACAAATTAAGATTAAATTAAAATAACTTCAGCCCCTATTACAAGTTATATCTATATTTACCAAGAAGGGCAATTGTGTCACACACATTTGAGCTGACACTAGTTACTTAAAACATGAAGTTAGTAAACTAACAAGGAAAGAAATCTATAAACCTGCCCTTACCCATCAAGTACACTTGATTTTTCACACCAACCTCAAAGAAATCTCTCATCCTCATGGCCCATAATTCTTTCACCCTCCCTGTTCTGAAGGCCTGCCTTTGTGTAGCACAGTTGGTATGGGCACAAACCATCTGTTCATTTAAACTTGTCTAATTTAGGTTTTAACATTTATTCAGCAAGGTGTCTTTAGTAGCTGTTTGTGAAGTGGTATGTAAGCTTACTGCTCTCTCTCGCCACACGTTAAAGTTACAATTAATCATGAATAATGGATTTCAAGATGGACATCGGGTGCTACTGAATAGCTACAAATTAATATTTGCATTACCTTGTTGCCAAGAACTCTACTCACAGGAAAACTATGCTAGTCCTATACAATTTAAGGCCCACCTCAAACATGGTCTCCTGATTACATCAAGCTACATTCAGAGACTGAAGAATTCCTACAACATAAATGAGGGGTCAGATGCTTTGTACCTAAATTAACCATAAAACAGTTCAGAATAATTTAATACTGAGCAGGCAGAAAGAAGCAAGCGAGTTGCAAATTCTTTAAGGATACCTCCAGCAAGCACACACTTTCTGCATCTTGGGAAGAACCACATACATGAACATGAGGTCTCTTCCAGCTCTAAATTTCTGTGAATCAGCAGGCACAATCCTCAGTAGAGGTCCCTGGGCCCCCCCACTCAGGGAGGGGAAACTCCAAGTTATACCAATGCTGGGCTCATGCCTTCAAGGCACAACATGGCCCTCTTGTACAAAAGATACACTATAGGTTGAGTGCTATTAAGAAAAAAAAATGTTATCTGCCTTTGTTTGATACATGCCATTACTTTAATATTAAATATCACAAATAATATGGACCTGATACAAAACCTTTTAATGTCAGTGGAAGGTCTGACACCAATTTTAATGGTATAAGATGCAAATCTACCCTGTTTCATGGATCAGCTCCTAATAAAGTAATTTAAAGCAACTGTGAAATCTGTAAGGTGACGGCCTATTTCTTTATTACCTAATGGATTTGTATAGAGAAGCTACATCTATGAGCAGAGAAGAAAGGAGGCCTTTGCTTACACAGAGATGACTAGAATTCACCTAAGGAATCCTACAGTTTCCTACTTTGCAAACACAGATGGTGCCCATAGGGTACTATTTCTTAAACGATTAATGAAAGCACAAATCACAAACAAGAAGTCCTCATCTTGGAGGGCAACATTTGACATACCAAATATACAAGACCTACACTGCTGTCAATTTTTTGGAAACACTGTATTGAAAGTCAACAGTCTTGTGTTATAGTTTTCTTCCTTTGTCTCTTTTAAACAGTCTCTCATACTGTCATCCACCATTTTGGCAGTAGGCTCATCATCCAATAACTAATAATTCTTTTGTTATATGTGTTTTTCTGTAAGAATAGGAAAGCATGTTTGTGATGCACAAAAGTTACAATGGATAAATGTCTGAATCTCTGCTTCACAGCATGCCATCATAAATGCACGGGATCAAGAAAAAGGGTTTCAATAGGTACTACAGCTCCCGCTAAGTCAGAAGGTTGCATCGTAGCATTAAGTTACACTTAATCCCACTTAAATGTGGGTATGTTGCACAGGTTATGGAACTGTACAGAAAGGCAATTTAGATGGGGTACCACTCACACACCAACAGCTTGCCTACAGGGCAAAATTCACCAAGGAAAGGGGAGGAGGAGGGATTAACTGCTGCAAATCCAAATATATTAATTCCAACCATATATACACCCTTAGCAGTCCTCAGTGCTTCTCTTCGCTTACTGATTATACAATCATGGAAAACGAGGGCTGGAAGGGACCACAGGAGGTCACATCTAGTCCAACCTCCTGCTCAAAGCAGGACCATCCCCTGCTAGATCATGCCAGTCAAGGCTTCGCTTTAGCCCACTCTTAAAAACCTCCTCCACCACCTCTCTGGGTAGCCTGTTCCCGTGTTTTACTACCCTCCTAAAATCCTTCGTAATCCTTAATCTACACTTCTCTTGCTGCAACTTGAGCCCATTGCCCCTTGTTCTGCCATCTGCCACCACTGAGAAGTCCAGCTCCATCCCCTCTGGAGCCCCACCAGGTAGACCACAGCAAGGGGGTGGAGGATCAAGCCCCCCTGCCCCAGGACGTGTCTTCCATCTCAAGTCCGCCGCGCACCCGTGGGCCCGGGCTGGACACCAGGAGAAGCAGAGATGCCGCCCCGTCCCCGCGGGGCGCACGTGCCCCAAAGCCTCCCACCAGCCCGGCCCCTCCCTGAGGCGCCGCAGCCTCGGGGGGGGCGATGCGGAGGCAGCTGCCTCCCGGGTGTCGCGCGCCGCCCAGACCTGCCGCCGCCGCCGGCCTCCCAGGCCCAGCGACGGCCGCGCAGCCTCCATCGCCATCCCCGCGGCAGGTGCGGGCAGGCCGCGCCTCCCTTACCCATGTTGTAGCCGTAGGGGGACTCGGTGGCTCCGTCCTGCAGGCTCGCCAGGATCTCGCCCTTGCCCACGTCGCTGTCGCCCACCAGCAGGAATTTCAGCAGGAAGTCGTAGGCTCTCCCCGGGCTGCCCGCGTGGCTCATCCTCCCGGCCCCGCGTCTGCCGCCGGCTCAGCGCTCGGGGCCCATCCTCGGCCGCGGCCGGGGCGCGCGG
>NW_017728928.1:16230924-16249660 GCF_001723895.1 Crocodylus porosus
CGGGCCGCCACCCGCTCTTGGCGTGCGGAATCAGCGCTCAGTTGCTAGGGGAGTCCTCCCGCGCTACTGGTTCGCTCGCCCGCCCGTCACGCTGGAAATGGGTGAGCTGAACAGGGTTCCCCCCCACCCACTCTTCCTCTCCCATTTGTAACCTCCAAGATCTAAGGTCTAGGAAGTTGTGATTCAGAGACTGTGCCCCTAACTCCCATGCTCAATAGCCCCTTTGCTCCAAGAATGTGTCCAAGCCTTTTTCGAATCTGGCTACATTGTCAACTTCCACAGCACCTGGTGGCAGCGAGTTCCACACCTGAGGGACAGGTAGTGTGAACAAATTCCTTTTGTTAGCTGGAAACTTATTCCCTGCTAGTTTCATTTTGTGACCTTATTCCCTGCTAGTTTCATTTTGTGACCCCTGGTTCTTGTATTGAGAGAGAGTACAAAAGAAATCCCTGTTTACTTCCTCTTCGCTATTTAGTATTTTATAAGCTCTTATTATGTCCCCCCTCAAGCGCCTCTTTTCTAAACTCAATAGGCCTCACCCCTTTCGTCTCTCCTCGCATGGAAGTCCTTCCACAACACTCATCACCCTTGTCGCTAGGGTGGCTGTCATAGAGGACAGTCCGGTTTTCTGCTACTCTGTCCTGTGTCCTGTACTGATACGAAACCCGACACCTTTATGTCCTCTATATTTCTATTCAAAATAGAGGACTTAAAGGCATCAGCTTTCATAGCAATAAAGGACAGAGGACAGCCAGACTATCCTCTCTATGACGGCCACCCTACTTGTCGCCCTTCTCTAGTTCCCTCTATCCTTTTGGTGGTGCGGGGACCAGAACTGAGCAATTACTTGAGGGGTGGGCTCACCAGGACTTTATAGAGGCATGATGATACTTTCCCTCCTGTTCAGAATTCCCTTAATAATAAGCCATAATAATAATAAAAATAATAATATAAGATAATATAATAATGTATAATAATAACAATCCCTTAATAATAAGCAGAAAAGGACAATTTGCTTGCAATTTCCCAGTTGGTCTAATGAAAGGTGTCATTTTGGAACCCAGAGTTCCAGTTTTTTGTAGGTCGTCTTAATCACCCCTGACATTTTGTTTGCTTTTTTGATGGCGGCTGAGCACCCAGCTCATATTTGTAGCCACAGTGACTGGCAGGGCTGATGTGGCCCGGTTGCAGTGCAGACAGTCGTAGTTGTTCTGGGTTGTTTTTGTTTTTCACATAGTCCGGGTTGCTCCTCCCTCCCGGCTCAGTTTAAACCCCGGCGGCTCCGCCCCCGCACTCGGACCCCGCCCTGCTGCCCCTGGGGGCGGGAAGCCAGCGTGACGGGCGGGCGAGCGAACCAGTAGCGCGGGAGGACTCCCCTAGCAACTGAGCGCTGATTCCGCACGCCAAGAGCGGGTGGCGGCCCGGCCGAGCGCGATCCCCCAATGACAGCATAGGGGAACGGAGCTGCATCAATAGGGAAAGGCTGGCGCGGCTGTTGCCCAATGGGAAAGGAGGGGGGCGCGGAACCTGTCACGGCGTGCCAATGAAGGAGGAGGAGGTGGGCGGGAGCGGTGCCTCTGACGCACCAATGGCATCGGCGCGGGGCGGGTGCTGTCAGGGCGCTGGGCCGAGCCCACTTGGCTCCAGAGCGGCGGAGACCGAGCTGTCGGGCTGCCCCCCCACCCCCCGCTCCTTTCCAGGGCCGCCGCGGTACACGCAGCCCCGCGCCGTGACGCCGCCCGAGCCCGGCCCACCTGTTGCCGCCACCCCGGTCATGCCGGCGGCCTCCCCGCGCCGCCCGCTGCGGCTGTGGCTGCTGTTGCGGTGACCGCTCCGCGCGCCCCGGCCGCGGCCGAGGATGGGCCCCGAGCGCTGAGCCGGCGGCAGACGCGGGGCCGGGAGGATGAGCCACGCGGGCAGCCCGGGGATGGTCATTTTTATGTTCTTAAGCAGGTGTGTGAATGGGTTGAAATAAAAAATTAAATTAACATCAGAGTTGGACGATGTTCAAACCTGCCTGCAGCCATGTTCCTCTGATGTGTGATTTCACAAGCTAAACAGGCTTAGGCAGGGCCAATACTCAGACAGCAGAGCTCCAAGCAAAATCTTGCATTGCCCTGATTCAGCACTGAACCAGGACCACCCCAGTGAGCTGCAGTGCACTGTGCTGCCAGACATCTCCCCTTCCGCCTTTTCATCGAATGTATAAATTGTGCAGGTTCAAAAGCAAGCTGCACCTGCAAACCACATGGCTTTCCCTAATTCAGAAAAAAAAACTCTTGACCAGTCCAGAGTAGATTAGGCCTGACTTCTTATATTGTACCTTCAGAGTGATTTGTTACAGTGTTTCCTCTCACAAAAGTACCATTTCAGTAAATGAACTGTAAAAATAATCCTGTAATCTTTGATACAAATGTAGTTCTCAAATATGGAGGATCAATCAAGTACTGACATGCTGGAATAAAATACAGTAAGAAAGAGACAGTAGAATTAGGGATGGTAAAAAGGTAATAAGGTCTTCAGCAAATACAAAGCCATTGTGCCATGGAAAAAAGATAAGCAACCTTATAAAGGCCCTTTGAACTGAAAAACAAGTGAATATTGTCTTACTAGAAACATACGCTTTCAGCAAGGCTGCTTATCCCTGTTGGCAGAAGCAGCAAATTCAGGACTTCTTCTAGGTCATGTGCAGCCAGATTTAAGCCCCAGGCTGACAAGAGATATATTTCTGTCTTTTATCTGCATTATCAAACTTTTTGATTCAAAACAAAAAAAGATAACTTTCTTCCCTGATAGAACTTACTCATGTGGGCATAACCCGTACCAGTCTATTAGAATGGTATTTCAAAACTTCCCTGTAGCCCTTAAACCAGTTGTCAGGGACTCAAACCCCAACTTCCCAGGTCCATTGTCTGACCGCAAGAGACAGGCAACACCAGCAAGGTCTTATCTCAAAGCTCTTTATTGAAGCATGCATACAGCAACAAAGACCAGCCGGTCTCCTCCAAGAACCAGCCCCCCTTGATAATAAGTAAGCAAGTTTATATAGACAGTTTTCCGTCACAAATTCTACACTTAATTGACTCAACCTCCATGGTTAGTTAAAAACTTCCAGTGCACATGACACGATACATGCGTAGGTGGGAAAGAAAGCAAGATATCAGGTTAGTGTGAGAAAACTTCTAATTAGTTCAAACTGGCTTTTGGCTACATACTTGTTTTGATATGCTAAATCAGGGAGGAGGATTGCATCTTTGATGGTTTCAGCTGTGTCTTTGAAGCACTGAGTCTGCTTTGTAGATTTATCTATGGTCTTGTTAATTTCTACAGCTACACAATAATAGGCTTTGAGCAGTTCTTACCCATAAGCATCTTCCTTATCATCAAATATGCAACTTTCTTTTCAGCACTGTTACTTATGCTAGTGGGTTCAAGGTAGGTTCAGTTTGTACCATCCCTACTTATCAAAAGAGTTCATGATTATCCTGTTTATGGCCTCTCAGCAGTATTTTTCTTTGTTGGCTTTTGGGCCTGCTCTCAAACATCATATATATCACAGTGAACCTGTAGCCCTTAACCAGGGTGCCACAGTTGTCCTGTTGTAGTCTTTCTTAGCTCTTTGCCATAGAAAGAACTTTCACAAAATGAATGAAAGCGAAGAGCTGACATTTTCCAAGGAATGCCTTGAGTCTAAAGAGATTGAAAACTGCTGCCTCAAACAAACTGTTTTTTATCACTTGTTTAATGTCTTTAGATCTGTACCTAGTCTATGTAAGACTGACAGCCATGCTGGCCAATCTGTCCAAGAGGACAGATTTCACATTTGCCCCCATTCTGATAGCAGGGCTCTATTGGAGCTTGAAGATAAGGATTAGAAATTTAAACTTGATGCAGTAGAGAAGGTGGAGTTAATGGAGAGATTCAAGGGAAGTGATGATATTTTAGAAGCTCCATTTTGGGTGGAGGAAACCGGTTTAGGCACTGGGGAAAGAGTAGCTTTTTCCTTGTATATATAGTGACCTGTGTCCAGCATGTAGAAATTTCTGATCAGTCAGGGGGAGCAGGTTCAGAATTAAATATGCAGTCTCTTTTTTTTTCTACCTACGTCTTACACGAACTTCACTGTGCACACATGCATATTGTTTCATGTTTGTTAGCAGGTGTCTATCTCTTGGTGCATAAAGATATACAGATTTCTATATCTGTTTTGCAGAAATAATTGGAAGAATCATAGGTACTTTACCAGCTGTCCAATTAGTACCATGCAATTAGTATTTCTAGAAGTGAGTGGATTGTTATAAACAGGCAAGGTTCTTTGGGTAAATGCAGTATCTTTTATTAGACCAACTCAGTTGGACAAATTTTTCTTAGCAAGCTTTTGAGCACCAACACCCTTCATCAGGCTGAAGAAGTGTCTACAGATAGTATGCACTCTTTCTCCATGGAGTGGTAAAGCAGCCAGAGGCCAATACGTATGCAAGAAAGCCAGTCAGTGAAAATGTAAATTGAGGTGATCTGTAGGTGAGACAGATGGGAGGCAGGGAGGGAAGGGGGAAGGAAAGTGGCTGTAGTCAAAGGTTTGTTATGATGCTTTCTTGATCTTTATTTTGCATCCAGACCCAGTTACAAGGAGATAGCTAATGTCCAAAACTTAAGTGGTTTTTGTTCTCAAACATACCAAAAACTTGAGTATTTTCTATATACCAGAATTGTAGAAGTTCTTCTAAGATGTTGAAGCAGTGGTCCCCAACCTTCTGGCACCATGTACCACATGAGTGGTGTGGGGTCAGTCCACGGGTGCGATCTTGCAAACTGGATATGGCTGCATGCTGGCTCAGCCCTAGCCATGCGTTGACTCAGTCCTGCTGTGTGCTAAGCCAGCCTTAAATGCAGCTTGATCCTGTGTACCACATCCAGCCACGTGCTGGTCTGACCCTACCCACAGCCTGATCTCTCCATGTGCCAGCCTGACCCCATGCATGGCCCAATCCCATGCACCTCCTACGCTGGAGGAAGTTAAATGCCAGAGGTTGCAAGTAAAAGAGGAACAATGGGAAAAAAACCCTGGTCAGACTCAGTTCACTCTCCCTTTCAGCATCTGCTCTCTGCCATTTTTAGACAGGATACAGGACAAGATGGACCTATTGTTTGACCCAGTAAATAGCACTTCTTATGTTCTTATGGGAATCTGGCAGCAAGGGAGCAGCAGTTAATGCTGCCACCATTCCCCCCTGCCAGTTTGTGGACCTGTGGAGCATTCTGCAGGCTGGATGACAGAACTATAGCCAGATTTGGCCTGCAGTCTGGAGGTTGAACACCATTGCACAGAACTATTCCATAACAGTATTAGCACAGTGAAGTCAAAAGAACATAAATAAATACATAAATGTATCTGTAAAGCGTCCTTTTATTTCTCTGGTATGTCAGAAAATTTCTGCACTCCAATTTCACATTTTATACTATGTGCTCATTCACAGAATAGTTATTCCTGTGCAGACCCTATTAATTACATTATGGACTCCTAGGATTGTTGCAAATTTGTTTTTCTGTAATAAATTCTAGCCACAGTGATTTTGGTAGTGTAATGATATGCTCTTTGGTTTAATGTAGGAGTTAACACATGAAAGTTTGTCATACAGTAGTATGTTTCCAGAACTGCTGCATAAATAGAAATATATCTAGAGAGGTATGTGCTGTTTTTTTTAGCTGCTTCATCTGTCATCTTGGATTTTGGATTTTATTTTGAGATAGACTAAAATATTGCTGCTTTGGTAGCTGTCATTCTTTTGGCAATGGAGGCAGCATTCTGCACTGGTTAAAGCATTATATGAGACATCAGGATTCTAGTTTTGTAATCTCAGTTCTAACCCTGACTTGCTTTGTGGCCTCAGGTAAGTTGTTCACATTCTTTGTGCCTGAGCTTTCCCATCCTTAGCAAATAAAAAACAGCCTACCCTACCTACTGGAAAGGAACACTGTAAAGTTTATACTACATGATTGTTGGGTGCTTTGAGATCTTCATATGGAAAGTGTGATGGAAGTGCTTATTAGTAAATTAGGACAAATAATACCATGCTATTTTTTATGTAAAGATTCTCTGTAGTATTTAGAGCAGTAAGACCATTTGCAGAGATTGGTATTCCCTTCATACCTTGCATTTTTACCTTGAATTCTTTGATATTTATTATCACAGGCAAATACTTTTCTCCTGAAAACCTGGAGGAAAGTGAGCTAAACTCCTGAAGTGCTAAAGCTGGTAGTTATTTTTTTTCCTTTACTGGATTGTTAATATAGGTTGGATTTGCATTAGCTTGATTTGAAAGATTGTTAGATATATGACATTTTATAAAATAACCATTTTGTAATAAATATAAATATGGAACATACTGGGTGAGCTCTGGCTATGGGGTCTATTTTTGTTATTTAAATAATTGGCTTTCAATTGCTTGGAAATTGTTGCAATAAAAATGACTCTTCACATTAATCTGTAAGCTATGGAATTCTGGAATGTTTCCCTGTGACATTTACGTGTAATCATGTTTGGAACAAGTGTTTGTGCCAAGTCCAGGTTTATTTTGCAGGGCAGTTCATAGTTACACTTTATACAGGAACTGGAATACACCCACAAGTCTTTAACCCATTACCTTTTCAAGCTGAAACAAAAGAAATGCATCTGCTAATACTCTTTGAAGCAACATAATATCCTGATGAACAACAGATCTAAATTATTTTTTAAAGACAAGGCAGTAAGGAAATTCCCCTTTATATATTTTTCTCCATATAGATTCAACTAGACTTAGGATAACAAACAAATCAGTTGTAAAAAATAACCTGTAGTTGCACATAAAAGAATGACTCACAAACATTTGTCTCCAAAGTATTAGCTTTGCAATAAACCTTGTGGTTTGTTTCTATTGGTTTTGTTTTTGTCGTAAATAACTCAGACTGCCTTTTCAGATACCATTTGCAGTTTCAGAACATTAGTGTTCCTATTAAAAATGACCCCACATAAAAATCTCTCTTGCTTAAATGTGATGGCTTGGAAAGAAAAGAATCTATAGAAAGCAATAACATGACATAAATTGCAGGACCCAGCTCCAAAAGCAGACAAAGTGAGGAGAGCCAGGATGCAAAAACATTAAAAGGTGGCTCCTGTCCAGACCAGATCCTGCATGGACTACAGAACAGGTAGTCAGGTCCTCTCTGGCTTTGGGCCCATCTTCATCTAAATTCTGCCTTAAATGGCAACCTGGGAGACTTGTTCTTCAGCAAGGGGGCTGGAATGCCATGAAGCCCCTGACCCTGCAAACATTTAAGCATGTGCTTAGCTTTATTATCATGAGCAAGCCCACTGATTTCAATGGGATTTGTTCTCAGAATGCTTGCAGAATCAGAGCAGAATTTTACCCTTATCCTAGTTCTTGTTGTGTCATTTAATGAACTGCTTGTTCCATCTCCTCTTATCTGCTTATACAACTGGTCAGAGACATTTTTAAACCCAGGTTCTTCCTTCCTGTGGTGTGAATTGCATTTAAAAGGAGAAAAGAAAAACAAATATTACCAACAAATCTCTGTCTCCCCATTACAAATCATTTATTTCTGTAATGGAAATTCCTAGCTCCTTCCTGCACCACCCTCCTTCAACCTATCTATTGATGCTAAGGGGAAAAACAAGAGCCTAGAGCACATTTGTCTTATGTTCACACAAATAGAAGCTCGCAGCCTGAAAAGCCATAATGCATATTTTCCATTTATAGCTATAAAGCCAGCCAATAAAAGGCTGCACATACCAATTACCTTTTCTTTTCTTGTACATACTGTCAAGCAGTAAACAGAAATTAGCAGCTGCAGTACTTTTTTATTCAGGATGTGTATATTAACTGATGACTCACCAAATAATTTGCAGCCCTGGGTGCCAGTTGTCTTTTCCTCTAGAGAAAGAAATGCTATTTTAAACAAAGTTAACTACTGTGAATGTTACAGGAATACCAAAATGTATCAGGATGATACAACAGTTGATGAACTTCATCAGCGTAGAAGAGAGGGGGCCGTCTCAAGAGCATGTAGCAAACATATTCTTAAATGGTGTAAGTTGGAGCAAGCGATGTGTAGTGGAAGGGAGAAAGGATTACATGAAGCATCAACCCACTGTTTCCCCTGCACCATGACACTGTGGCTCATTCACTATCTCCCTTCAGCAGGAAAGACTGATATTGTTGGAGGAATGTCAACATTCGGCGAAGCCTTGTTTATAATCTTTGGAAGAAGATTGGAGCTGTAGGCTCCCATTTCTTTAGTTTATGCTTGCCATGTAACTAATGAAACTACCCCTGAAACTTGGTCAATAGGCAAACACTTTTATGCTACATTGTCAGTGAGAAATACAGCAATCCAATTCATTCCCCAAAATGCAGGGCTAATTGTTCTTCATTACCATAAGATACACTACTAAACCACTCTCTACTACAGCTTGCCATATTCAGTGATCGTGCTATGGAGGAACATGCTGTGACGCCATATTTAAGACTGAATGAAAAGTTTAATTCTGAGCTCTATATTCTAGCTTGCTTTGAATTTGGATTGGAGTAACCAATATGTTTGTAACTTGATTAACTTAAGAATCAGAAATGGGAAAGTGGAAAGTACTGCTCAATAAGAAATTACTTGCATGACATTTTGCCTGAGTCTTCTAATTCTTCAGCCTCTATGTTCCTAGAGCTCCTTGTGTTATACAGAAAAATAACACCTTGCCCACTTGCCACTCCACCTGTCTCAGCTCACTCTTACTCAGGTGTCTTTTATCCATATAGCTTGGAACCACAGAAAGGGAAGAATCAGTCTCTAGGCAAGCCAGTTTTTGTACCCTGGTATGTGCCCCCTCTCTGTTTGCTACTATTTATTATTTCTATAGAGGAATGTAAAAGTCTTGGCAACAAAATTGAGAACAAAGGACTAACACTGAGAAAATAAAGAATGCAGTGAGAGGGGAAGACTTCTAGAAATGACACTCCTCAGCTCCTCCTACTGCTGTCTGCCCTTCACAGAAAAGTTCCAAGGGTGTGAAAAGCCCTGCCATTTCCCAGGCTCCTTGTACAAAGTCCAGAGGGCTAAGTCTTCTGTATTATCTCGTCCCCTCCCCAGAAGTCACAGTTGGCTTTTTAACCCCAACTTTAACAAAACATATATTTTAGTTCAAGCACAACTAATTGGTTTTGATATTTTCACTACAGTGAAGTTCACTCTGTGAATATCTCTGGTTTGTGCTTTGTAGGAGGTCAGACTAGGTAATCATAAAGTTCCCCACTTAAATTCTAGTAATGCTATCCAATATCACACAGTAAACTTACAGATGCTTGCAAACCTAAGGAGCATTTTGGAATGGTTAAAAAGCCCCTCAAGTCTTCTTTTTTTTGGAGCAGGGGAGAAGCAGGAAGCCCTGTGAGGAAATAACCACTATTCCTTCCCAACCACCAAATGCTGTTGTTGTCCAGGATCCTCGCAGAGGACCCCAGCTGTGAAAAAACTATGCCATGTACCGAGTCCAGCAAACAGATGGTGGAAATGGACATTGTCTAAAAACATTTTTAGAAGGCATAAATGCAAAGCAGTTAGATGTTGATGCCCTTTATTGTGCCATGTGACAGAAAAATCAGTGGTGCAACAAAAGGTAATAATAGATTCTGTTGCTTTATTTCAGGAAACACCTATCTGCTCTGAGGTGCACGTGCAGTTGCCACCACATGACGCTCATGCCAGAGCTGTGGAGCCTGGCGCAGCTGTTCACAACCTGCTTGCTGCAGCTGCCCAGAGCCCAGGCTGGCTACGAATAGCTGTGCCAGGCTCCACACCAGCTCTGTGTCAGCAGCAGGGGAGAAATGGGGGGTGTGCTGCCTCAGGCTCCACTGCCCTGCTTTGAGGCACACATATACCTGCCGGTACAGAGCTGATGCCTGGGCTCTGGAGCCCAGCACAGCTGTTGCAGCCTCCTGGCTGCAGCCAGCCCCAGCTCTGGGTAGCTGCTGCCAGCTGAAAGCTGGGGCTGCTCCCAGCAGGCAGCTGGGACACTGCAAGCCCTGCTGGGAGCAGCCTGGGTTCCAGGAGATACCCAGAGCTGGGGTAGCTGTGGACAGCCACAGAACCTGAGTTGGGGGGCAAGGGGCACAAGCAGGGCATCCTACCATGTACCCCCTGCCCTCATTTTGTCTTTCTGGCTTGCTGGCCTTCCAAGGTAGGCATTGTGGTGTTTTTTGGCACTCTGGCCAAAAAAGACCTTGCATACCCCTGCTCTAGAGGAAAAAGCAATTGGGACTCACAGTAGAGATGATATCTTTTATTATACCAACAAGATTTTTGCAAAAATTTTTTGTTAGTTGCGTGCTTTTGGGCACAAACAGCTTTCATCAAGCATTGGAGAAAAAATTGTAAAAATTCTCCTGGGTAGAAATGATATTTCATAGGATTTCACAGAGGAGTCAATAAATGGAAAACTACTCTGGGCAGTCAGTTCATAGCTGGTACGGAGTCTGCCAGGAGTTTTCCATCTATTGACTCCTCTGTGAAATCCTATGAAATATGAACTTTCACTTCTACCCAGGAAAACTCTTACAATCTTTTCTCCAATGCCTGATGAAAAGTATTTTGTGCCCAAAAGCTTGCAACTAAAGACTTCTTTGCAAAAATCTTGTTGGTCTAATAAAAGATATCACCTCTCCCAAGAGTCCTGATCTGTTACCCTGTGTAGCACTCCCCCTGTTCAACCAGCCCTGCAAAGCAGGCTGTGGGGGAAGTGAGCGGGGATGCCCGGTATTGTCCATTGCCCCAGACCTGCACTGGGCTGGGGAACATCGTGTCCCCCATGGCTCCAGGCCCAGTGGGCTGGGCAGAGGGGACGTGCTGTTCCCCCCACCAACCAGTCCCATGGCATGGGCTGAGCATAGAAGCACTTTGCCCCACAGGCAGGCTTGGGGCAGCAGAGAGATACAGCCTGACTTGTGTCCCCTGCCATCAAGGGTGGGACAAAGGGTAACATGCTTTTCACCTGGGGAAGCAAATCAGCTGTCCCCTCTTGGGGACATCTCTTTCAACTACCCAGAGACTCCCAACATTTTGAAACACTGAGGAAACTCCTGGAGCAAAAACACTCTTAGAATTGGGAAATGCAAAACTATAGAGCTCTTCATTCAGAAAGAGATGGATGATCCCTTTTATGAAACCAACTAAGAAACTGAAACAAAAAACAAAACCATCTTTTTTCGGCAAGGTATCATCTCTGAACCAAGAGATCTGGAGTTTTGTTTTTCTTTTTGTCTCAGACCAACACTAAATACATCCCTTAAAGTTGGGAGCACGTAGCAGTAACGAAAAAGTGCAGGAACCCGAATCTCCTGCCTCGTGTGGCGGGAATCCCTTCCGAGGGGGAGTGGGCGCGCTCCTCATAGATCCCGAAATTCTCCGGACAAGGTGGAAACCTCCGTGAGAGGAAAGCAAACAGAAACGCACGTTTCCCGCACGCGCACGACCCTGCCCCACCCCTTTCCATCACCACGCCAATCAGCGCCCCTCTCCTTCCTGGCCACGCCCACCCCTCATGGGCGCAGTGGCGCCCCCTGCCGCTCAGGCTGGAGCTGACCGCCTCCCCAGTGTTTCCTACGGAGTTGGAGAGCGGGTGAGGGTGTTGGCGTCGATTGTTGCCAGGACGCATGCGCAGCGCTCTGAGCATGCGCAGCCTCACGTCCCGATTTGGCGGCGGCGGAGGCGGCATGGAGGCGGCGCTGCAGCGGGAGCTGGCCACGGCGTGGCTGCGGCCCACGGGCCACTCGGGCGGCGGCTGTATCAGCCAGGGGCAGAGCTATGACACCGACCGCGGCCGCGTCTTCGTGAAGAGCAACTCAAAGGCGGAGGTGCGCGGGGGCTGGACTCGGCCTCCAGGCTCTGCCGCGCGATGCTCGCCCCGGGCCGGGCGATGCGGGTGGCGCGGGAAGCGACCGGGCCGGGCCGGGCCGGGCCGTGCGGTGCGCTGGAGGGGCAGGAACCGCCCTCTGCGGTGCGGGGGCATTAATGGGTCAGTGGGGCTAGCAGGTGGGCCAGCACTTGCAGCCTGCAGCCGGTGCCGTCCTGACATCCCCTGGGCCAGCAGGTGAGGGGCGCTGTCAGGTATTGTCACCCCCTGCAGGGTCTGGAGCAGGCTAGGAAAGGTAAAGCCGCGCCTTCCTTCTTCCAGGCAAATGTCAGTCACCAGCTGCCTGCACTTAAAGGAAACAGAGTTTTCTGTGGTATCGACTTTCTGTGTCATCATCTTCAGTCCCGGGCACGAATCACTGTGGGAGGCTTGGCACTGCTAAGTGGCACATCTGGGTAATGCTGCGACCCTTTGGGCAGTGGGGAAAGGCAGAGGAAGATATTCGAAGAACATGTTTGCTTTGGGCCCTGGCTGAGGAAAGAGAGATGTGGATGCACGCACGGACGCAGCTTGTGCATTCGCCAGTAATACCACTACTGAAAGAAGTGAAAGGTGTCCAGCTATGCATTTCAGACCTGTCTCATTCATGGTTGGTGATATGAGTAGCAAGGTAACAGTGTCATTCCAGTGAACAAAACTGTGGCTTGCATCTACCGATGCATCTCGAGCAAGACTCAGGATGCATCCCTCCCGCTGTACTCGGCCTTGGTGCGGCCACAGCTGGAGTACTGCATCCAGTTCTGGGCTCCACAATTTAGGAAGGACATGGAGAAGCTTGAGAGAGTGCAGAGGAGAGCCACACCCATGATCAGAAGGCAAGAGAATAGGTCTTATGAAGAGAGGCTGAGAGCTATGGGACTCTTCAGCCTGGAAAAGCGCAGGCTCAGGGGTGACTTGGTGGCAGCCTATAAGTACATCAGGGGTGTGCATCAGGATGTGGGGGAACGTCTGTTCACCAGAGCACCCCAGGGGATGATAAGTTTCAGCAGTCACAAACTCTTCCAACACCATTTTAAGCTGGACATAAGGAAAACCTTTACTGGCTGAGCCCCCAAGGCCTGAAACAGACTCCCCCAGAGGTGGTGCAGGCACCTACTCTGGACACTTTCAAGAAACATTTGAACATTTATCTTGTTGGGATCCTTTGACCCTAACTGACTTCCTGCCCCTTGGGCAGAGGGGCTGGACCCAATGATCTTCAGAGGTCCCTTCCAGCTCTAACGTCTATGAAATCTCTGAAACCTAAGTGTATTGAGATCCCCCAGGAAAGGAACTGAAAGAGCTGTTTGCTTTGCAGTCAATCTAGTAGCTTTATAGAGAACAATCTAGGACCTCCCTGTCCCCTTCCAGTTTATATATATTATGTATAGTTGGCAGGTAATTCTTCTAGCATGCTTGGCTGGGAGAAAGAGGTATTGAGTAAATATCAAGGACCTGGATAAATTTCTTATTCAGTAGTCATTGTTTTGTAATTTTACCATGCATCTATGGACACAGAGTGCTGACGAAAGCAGCCTTCATTAATTGCATTAAAAATGCTGTGCTGTATGCGCAGCAATTGAATACATCAGCAGTTCCATTATAAGCCTGTTTTCAGCTATTGTCTACAGCAATATTTTAGGAGCTGTTTTGGAAAGAGAAATCATTTTATTTCTAAAGCAAAATTTCAGACTCATTAATAGTCTAGAAATTCTCATTCTTGCTCTCCTTCATTCAGGGAGTTTGTAATCAACATCACCTGTGGCTTATTTGATGATTCTCATTCCTGTATTTGTATCCAGTGTAATCTTTTGATATTTTATTCATTGGTTTTGTTAGTGCTTTTAGCAAATACTGTTGGTTATGGGCTGCCTTCTGCACACTTTACTCTTTAAATACCATTTACTGACACAACTAGTTCATTGGAATCAATGGAGCAGCTCAGATGAATAAGTTCTAAACATAAATGATGATTGTAGAGCTGGCTCCTGCACTCTCATTTAAAAGAACATCCCAGGTTACAGGTTAGGCACAATGTAATTATTTGTATTCTTTGCAGAAACATAAATTCAAGGCACAGCAACAGCTAATTTAGTATTTCTAGGTGGAACTGTGTGTGCAAAGCCACATAGATTATCAGTACCCAGCACACTCTTTAATTTTTTCCTGACATACATTGCAACTAATTTTACACTTATTCCTATATATTGAGGTGCCACATTCACCTGGGGTTTTATTTTGGATCCAGACAGTGCGATTCCTTGCAGGTCAAATCCAACCTGAGGCATGAGGACTACAGCAGTGGCCACCACAGCGGTGACAAACTCATGGGATCTAGTGGGAGCAAGGGTAGTGTAGGTTGCAGCTGTGGGGAAGCCAAGCTCACCACCAATGGCCATGCCCATTGGGGCTAAAGGGCCCAACACTTGGTGCCTCCAGTAGCTCAATAGACTGGAGAGACAGGCTCTGTGGGCTGAATGTGGCAGGCAAGCCACATGGTTGACATCCCTGCTGTATATCATGTTAATTTGGAATTTTTGATTAGTAAGCATGTGTATAAAATGAATGGAAAGAAACCAGGCTTTGATTCAGTTGTTGAGTTATTTATATGACAATACGGAATGCTGGAAGATGTGCTGTTTCATTAGGGGTAGGCGTATAGGAAAGAAACCAATTCTGTTATTCTTAAATCTGTAGGTTGACCATACTATAAGCAACCCAACTGTGGACCCTCCTTTGTCTTGTATATGCTTGTACCAAAAAAAGGTTCAGATATGGTTTGCCCAGAGGAACATCTTAATTTTGTTGCTAACAGTGTTTCTGGGGACTAATCCTTTTCTTTTGTGTTTAACAGGCTAGAAGAATGTTTGAGGGAGAAATGGCAAGTTTAGAAGCTCTCCTGAAAACCCAGACAATAAAGGTCCCCAAACCCATCAAAGTTATAGACTTGCCAGGGGGCACCACACTGTTTGTGATGGAGCACTTGGAAATGAAGGGTTTAAACAGGTAAATTTTGACAGTGTCATGTTGTCAGGCATTCAGATATGTGTGATCTTCATGTTATTTGTTTTTGAGGAGAAGTACATTTTGATGCTTCCCTTGTCTCCGACCCATTAAAAACTAAAACTGAATACAGCATTCTGTTGTGTGTCACAGCACTTAACCCAGCAATTCTTTCCTCAGCTAAGAAAAATTAAGGTATTTACAGCGAGGATCTTGAGAGTTGGTGGTGAGAGTGACTCAGGTGAGATGATTTAGTACAGGGTTTTGCAGTGGGAAGCCACTTTAATGAGGCTTTGCTCCAAGCACAAGCCACTTTCAACCCAGAGCAGAGCATCAGTCACTACTCTCACTGCAGTGCCACCACTACCTGTTCTCTCCGTCACCGTGGTGCCTGAAGTCCACCACCACCAGGTTGGACCTAGCCTGCAGACTACAGGTTGCCAATCCCTAATCTCCTAAGTTGCATCTTTGAGGACTTATAGCATTCCTATTTAAATATTTCTTACAATTCAATAGGGGTGTATATGTGAAACTTCCCAAAACAGGCAAGAAGGCATTCATGTTGTGAATATGTAGCTTAACATGTATGGTCCTTGCTTTATGTCCCTCCCCCGCGCCGAAGACCCAGGGTAAAACCAATGTGTTGGAGCCTGATCCTTGCTTCCATCAGGGAATTCAGTTTACTTTCTTCCCACACCAACCTTGGGGCCTCTAGCCAGCTCAGGGAGCCCATCAAGCAGGCAACTGCAGAATTGTTATGTAGCCTCTGCCTGCATTACCCGTCTGCTCTGGGCAGTGCTAGAACCAGGATGCATGTCCCCTTAGCTTGCCCACCTGCTGATCCTTGTATTCTTGGAGAGCCGTCAGCACAGGAAAAGTATGCAAGTGACACTTAACACGTTGATCTTGAGAGACAATTAGGCTCCATAATAGCAGAAGCATCTGGAAGAAGTTAACATAAGGATGGACTGAAGCAAGTGCAGAAGGTGCTGGAGAATTGGTATCATCCTTTGGAGAGTGAGAACAGTCTTGGTTCAGTATTCTGGGTTCCCCGATGTTGAGAGAGCCAGGTGAATCCTACTCATTTATTCCTCTATAGAGCATAATCAAATGTATAAAAGCAGTATTGTGCATGTCCTTCCTACTGTTTATGGTGATGAAGTTGTGGTTTCTCTTCATTTTCATTTCAGTTGACGGTAATACTGGCAGAAATAGCCCCATAAGTGCGGTTGTCAGTATCTTATGCTTTTACCCCCTGCCCCACCCCCCAAAAATGTTTAAAAAGATGTCTCTGTTCCCAGAGAAGGAAGTTTTCCACATGCTGGGCAAACACAGAGAATTGCTCATGTATATCAGGCTGTGAATTCACTGCTTACTGTGTCTTTCAGTGATAATAAAATAACTTATTTTGGCTTTTTAGACATTCAGGAAAGCTTGGACAGCAGTTGGCTGACCTACATCTTCACAACCAGAAAATTGGAGAGAGGCTGAAGAAAGAGGGGAACACAGTTGGTACAGTAAACAGCTGTTGATGAATTTAGTGACATTAATCTAGTTAATAATAATCTGCAAAACAGGCAGTTGCTAAAATGACTTTGTCATTTTAGGGAACATCTGTTTTGCTCCAGTAACACTCATGAAAACAGATTTAGAACAAATTGCTTTTTGTGTTATAATTAAAATTGGTTTGGCGCTATAATTAAATAGTTATCTCTCTAATAGACAAAATATTTCTTTGATTTGAAATCCCTGCTTTTCGTCCCACTGCACCATTGTGCATAACAGCCTTGTTTCAGAGGAGGTATAACACTCGCTTAAATAATTAAGTTTGACACTTGCATATTTTTGTCATATTTTTAATTAAATGGAAATCATAGTAAAAAGAGTATTGAGGTGCAAAATGTCTGTTTCCAATAAAGGAAATTACTATATTTTCATCTGATTTAAAGCCCACCTGGATTGCAGATACTAAATCTTTATAATTAGTGTTTTTCTCTGTGATTTTATGTTTGAAAGGTAACAGTCAAGGGCAAACAGATGTCCAGTTTGTGGATCAGTTTGGCTTTAATACGGTCACCTGTTGTGGTTATCTCCCCCAGGTAGGTTTTGTTTAGTCTCTGAATTTATTTAATCCATTGATACCTGCTGCCACCGTACATTCTTGGGGGATCTGTGTGTGTCACTTAAAGATTCGGCACCTCATTTTCTTAATGCTAAAAAAGGAAATGCTGGGATAGTGTAAGATGTTGCTTTGTTTAGGAAAACAGAAATCGCCAAAATTAACATTAGTGAAGCTCTTTTATTTCAGTGAAGGTATACCAGGAATTAATTTGGCCCCAAATGTTGGGACATTTATCTAGTCTTTGAAGTTATCAACTGAGACTATATTCCCAAAACTTTTTTTTTAATTTGGTATTCTCTCTTGTGTTATGGAACCTGTGCTTGATCTTATCCTCCAGGTGAATGATTGGCAGAATGATTGGGTGACTTTTTTTGCCACTCAGCGAATCCAGCCCCAAATGGATATGATTGAAAAGAATTCAGGAGACAGGGAGGCGAGGGAACTTTGGGCACAACTTCAGGTAAGATTACTTCATGTGATTTAATGTACTGATGGGTAGATGGGGGTGGTTTTTTTTCTATTCCTTTTCTTTTATTAAAATATATTAGTTCCTTCCTTCTATTAGGATGTTCCAGAGTTTGTTAGAAAAGGATGCTAATTTCCAGTGATTAAAGGACCCCCCCACACTGAGTTACAGTGACTTAATGCAATATCAACCAGTTTTAACATTCTGAAATGAATGGATGCAGGGTAGCACTATGCATTGCCACTGGGGAAGTGGTGGGTTAAGTTCACACCTGTATCTCCTTGGACTTGGAAGCGTTATGCTCATTATGGGAAGTTGTATATGGCAGGGGTGGGCAAAATATGGACTGTGGGCCGGATCCAGCCCACCAGACACTTTGAACTGGCCTACAGCACCCCCCCAGTGAATTGTACCCCACCCAGCACTTCTGCCCACAAGGGCGGGAGTGAGGTGCCTACACCTGTCCCCAACATATTCTATTATGTCTCGCTTCCACCCTTATGGGCGGAAGGGCTGGCCCTGCCAGCATGGGGAGGGCTGCTGCTGCAGGCTTCCCTGGCATCCCGCTCCTTCCCAGCAGTAGGTAAAGGAGCTGGGGGTGGGGCTGCAGCTGTGTGGGAGCACAGAGTGTGGAGCTGGGGGCTGGCAGCAGCGTGGAGCTCTCGCCCAGTGGGGCGGCAGCAGCCTGGAGCTCAGCTAGGCAAGCGGGGGGGAGGCACGCGTACCCCTCTCCCTGTGGCACACAGCCCAGGCAGGCAGCGGGCAGAGAGTAGGGTGGGGAACTCTGCTCGGCTCTGTTGTCTGGCTCTGGCTAGTGCTGCAAGGAGCGCAGCCCCTGCTGGGCTGTTTGTTTCCCTGGCACTTCCCACACTCATGGGCCCCTCAGGCAGTGGAGTGGGGATGGGGAAAGTGGCACCTGGGGCTTCCCTCCTGTGCCCCATGACTGCAGGGAGTACCAGGGAAACAAATGGCTTGACAATGGCTACATTCTTTGCTGTGACGTGCAGCGCTGGCCAGAGCCAGGTACCAGTGCCCCCACTCGCTGCTGCACCATGAAGGAAGTGTGGGGAGGGGGGGATGTCTCCACATACTTGCCACCCTCCCTCATACCCTGCAAACCACACACATACCCCCCACCCCCTGCAAGTGTTGCCTGCATTGACTGCAGGAGAGGACCGTGTTCCAGAGCTACACACCCACACACCAC
>NW_017728928.1:16249779-16297467 GCF_001723895.1 Crocodylus porosus
AATATGTTATAGTAGGTGTTTGACTTTTAGTGTATGATTTGGTTTTTTCCTGGTTCTAAGATGGCAACCCCTCCCCCCAAAGGAGTATTTCCAGGGGGCAAGGAGAGGGACTTCTGGTGGCAAAGGTCAGGGTGGGACTTCCAGTCCCAAGATAGCGCCTACGGGGCAGGGCACCTGTCCAGGGGCAGGGCTACCCACACAGCCCTCAACAGTTCACCAAGCCTTCTTAAGCAGCCCACCACCCAAAATAATTGCCCACCCCTGGTATAAGGGAACACATTGGGTTCTTCAGTAGCACTACCTCTTTACATAATATTTGTGTCTTCACTGAATTGATTCATTTTTAGCTACCTACTTTGTGGATCTCTACTTATGGATTATAGAAAGCTTCTTATACCTTCTCCCAGTGGGCACTGTGTCCTCATACTGGGCAACTGGATGAAGTTGGAGCCCTGAGTGCATTACTTCTTAATACCACTGCTTCTTAAAGCAGTTACCGCACATCCTGAAACTCAAAAAACATGACAGCTTTTAATTGTGTGTAGAGCAGTGGTCAGCAACTTTTTAGGTTGCTGGCTGGAGTGACCCAGATCAGGTCAGAGGTGGAAAGAAGGCACTAGGACCTGGCTGCCACCACTTTGTTTCTCCCACTGTTGTTTTTCCGTCCCCACATGCTGAAGTCCTGCATCCATGAGCCGTTTAAATGGCCGTGGGGGCTGAATCCAGCCCATAGATTGTCTGCCGACCCCAGGTGTAGAGACTCCATCTTGCACTAATAGAGGCATTCCAACAATAGGATATGTGACTGGGTGACTGAACTTCAGTTGCTTGGGTCTCTGGTTCTGAAAAAGTAGAAATCATACATGTGTTCTTATTTATTTTATTTTAAACAAATTCACCACTTTGTTTTCATTGCAGTTTTGAGTAATCAGTTCCTTTTGTAAATGTCTTAATTCACTTTCTGTAGTGTGTATGAAGTTTCGCTGATGATTTTAGCAACTGTTATCTGAAGTAATCAAACCTTACCATCTTTCATCTCAAAATATCTTACTGGTACCTCTCTCTTTTTCTTCCTGCAGCTGAAGATACCCAGTTTGTTCTGTGACATGGAGATCATTCCTGCTCTCCTCCATGGTGATCTATGGGGAGGAAACGTAGCTGAGGATGACTCTGGCCCAATTATCTTTGACCCTGCTTCCTTCTATGGTCATTCAGAGTATGAACTTGCAATAGCTGGGATGTTTGGTGGTTTCAACAGCTCTTTTTACTCTGCCTACCATAGTAAAATTCCCAAAGCTCCGGGCTTTGAGAAACGACTTAAGTTGTATCAGCTTTTCCACTACATGAACCACTGGAACCATTTTGGCACAGGGTACAGAGGATCCTCTCTCAGTATCATGAGAAACCTGGTGAAATGACTTCCCTCTCAAGCACAGTATCTCACTCCCTGCCTGGAAAGCTCTGCGTTTCTTGGTGATGCAACTGAAGTCATAAGAGCATTAAATAGATCCTTGACCCTTGCCCTCTTTGCACAACTAAAGATCTAGAATTGATGGGTTACAGTGGATCCCAAGAGTGACATTTCAGTCTTGTCGTCTTAAGATACCTGTTGCAGGAATAGTTCTAGCGAGCTTTCCAAGGAAGTAGTTAATTCCAGAGTTACATGAAAAGGCTGACACAGCAAAACTGATGGCACACACTTCAGTTGAGGCAGAATTAATTAGAAAAAAACACTTGAGTTCAAGTATTTTGGAAGAAAGTGAGGGGACCAGATGTGCCTCAGAGCAGAGTATGTATCATTAAGTATACCCACCAGCACATAACTGAAAAAATCAGTAGGAGAGTCTCTTTCTTTAGGTATTTATGCAAATGCCTGCAAGTCACAGACTGGTTGTTCTAGTTCTTGCTAGCTTGCTCAGATTCTTTTCAGCTGTGCATTCCTAGCCTTCTGTACCAAATCAGTAGGGACGCCTATACACGAACGCAGAGGCTGCTCCAACACATTGGATTTCCAGCGCGTCAGATTAATCGAGTCTGCTGAAGCGTGGCAATTGCCATGCTCCAGAAGCCTCCTGCATCTTCTGTGTCAGCGTCCCCGCACTTAAAAATGGTAGTGGGGGCTCTTGAACTAAAGCTCGTAGAAGAAGCTTTAGTTCAAGTCCCCCAGCTGCCATTTTTAAGTGCAGAGATGCTGATACAGAAGCCACAGTGGTGCTTTAATTAGAGCAGCTCTTGTTGCATGTGTAAAAGCACCCTCTGATGTTAACATGGAACCAAAGAAGGGGACCACGGAAGTGTTTGTGCGATGGTCAGTGTTAGTATAGTTCTGCAGTACTGAGTAGACTCCTCTGCCAAGTTTATTACAGTGCACTATAAAGGGACCTTTCAAACGTTCCAGCTATTTTCAGAGATTTTTATTGGGTTTGTTGGCATGCCTGTAAGTGCCCCTCTCTGTGAGTCAAGCAGCTTCCAGCTGGAGTTTCTCAGAGCTGTCAAGAATTTGATTTTTGAGGGAAGCTGTTGTAACGTGGAATTTCTTCAAACAGGGCTAGCACTGCATGTAGGCATCCTCAGAGGAGGTACTGTGCACTGGTATACATGTTTTACTTGATGTTTATTGCTATTAGTATCATCACCCCTGCTAAAAATAAGGCAAGGTAGTGCCCTCAGATCAGTGGGTGATTTTCACATGAATTTCCCTTAATTCATACTACTGATGCCATAAAGTCAGTCTTATTTCTGAGAGCCCCCAAAACTGTACCTTTTAGCTGGTGGTACTTAGGCACTCAAGGCCAAAAATAGGTAAAATTTGGACTACATGCATATAAAGATAAACTGTCCCCTAATCACCATGTCACTAAAGTATCTTAAATTAAAGCATTATGTTGCAGAATCCTAGTTGTTCTGGGTGCCTTCAGGATAGTAACACTGTAGCAGTAGCTCTGCTGTTTTAGGTTTGGGCTTCCCATGATATTCTGACACCAGGACACAAGGTAGGTGAGACAAACATAGTTTGTAACAAGTATATTCAATATTTTGGAGTGACTTTATTGAGCTAAAATGTTGTTTCACTGGATCTGGTTTGGTTTGCTGAATTTTTCTGACTACTGGTTTTGCAGTGTGTGTTGATATGAATTGGGAGCAATTTTGCAATCAACATTAATATCTCCCCAACTCTACTACTTGTTTCATTGCTAATTAATTACTGGCTAGCAAACCTAGACCTTCCTTAATAGCATAGTTTTTAATCCTATCCTGCTGTCTAAATATAATTTTCCTAATATATAGGAAAATAAAATATTAGCCTCCTAATTATTGTTGTCTGTCTCTTTGTACCAGTGGATTACAGTTTCCTTTTATTTCTGCCCTAACATGTTTGATGTTGAAATTGCCTCCTGAATCAGGAGAGGGGTAGTGAATGCTGGAGGGTTTTGCATAGTAGACCTGGTTAGATCCTCCAATCTTTAAATCATTTTTCAAGGTCAAAAAAATACATTTGGCACTTCTAGGTTGAACCAGATTGGAGATTCAGTTACAAAAGTTAATTGTTTGGGGGAGGGGGGGTTTCAAATGTGAACTCGAAGAAAATTTTGGAACCACCCAAAACTAAATCTAGAATTAAACTCCATGGGAAAGTTTCACCTTGGTATTGGAGATTATGTACAATTCCAGGAAGATTAACTTCTTCCAGGAGAAGGTAATGTGAAGAGATTAAAAACTAGGCTTATAATGGAGAGAAGTACAACCCTTAATGTGAACCAAATATCAAACCTCTCTGGCAAGTCTGGAAGGAAGTTTCACATGAGGGATGTGTTACTATGCCCCAGTGTTAAAAACGAACAGTGAGAAGGTTTATTACTATACCTGGGAGCGCTGGGCATGGATCAGAATGCTACTAAACTAGGAGCTACACGAACACAAGACAAAAGATGGTCCTTTCTCCGTAAGTATAATAGAAGGTAACATAACACAGGCCAACTAAGAAGGCAGTGTAAGAAGTTGATAAAAGCACTAGCTTCTGACAGGTTTTTCTAAATGCCATTTGCCACCCAGTTCCCAAATGAATGACTGGTGTAGCTGTTATTGGCAAATGTGCACGTTATCTTCAGACTTACATGGTTGCTAAACAAGAACAAACACAGCAAGGACTGGCCAAATCTAGCTGGCAGCAGACTTCTAACCACCAAGATTATGTGCTTCTCTTGTTAAAGGCCATCCCTTAATAAGTGGGCAAAGGGTTAAATGATGTCTTCTGGGCAACCTGACTGGGAAGGGTATTTTATTTATAGAGTATTAAAAATAGGCTTGTGGTTTTGAATGCTAGGCTGAGGTGCTATGTCAGTATCACTGATATTCACATTGTGAAGTTACACAAGGACTCAAACCAAATGTCTGTTTGAAAAAAAACAACAACCCTGTGGTACAGATGGCTTTTAACTATTTATAACTATTTTTGTATCATTTCTATTTTTAGGTAGGGTTTACAAGAGCATTGTCCATATTTTATGCCCATAGAAGACAAAAGTACAGTTAGGTCAGTGTTGAGTGCCTATGATTTCATGACTCTGGTCACTGCCCTGTGGCCTCATGAGGATGATTTCCTTTTATTTCCTACAAAAGAAAAATATATTGTAATACATATCGGTGAGTTACCAAGTTTCTGACTGAAATCTTCCAGCTATGAACCCACACACTGAAGTTCAGCATAAAGGTATGCTGAATTATCTGACTCCTGATATTTTTTTTAGATAATTATTTATACAAGCTCACTGGGTTGAGAGAGGATTTCATGATAGAAAATCCATATTCATGCATCAGACACCAGCTTTTCTAAAAATATTAGGTACCTAGTTTTTTTCTCCTATTGACCAATTCAAAATGTTGAGTGGAGGGTTTTTTAATTTATTTCATGTAATGTCTAACATTCAAAGGAAAAAGGAGATCAGCTAGAATGAGGATGGAAATAGCAAATTGAGAGACAGTTGTATAGTTTTATGTCTGTTATCTAAACTTGCTTTCAGGAATGCAGAACAAATCCCCAATGCCACAATTAAAAAAGATCTCTGCAAGTTCCAACTGGTGGGGGTATGAGATCAGTTTTCTAAAGGTATCAATTTATAGTTGTAGTGTGTGTGTAAAAGTGGATGGGAATAAAGAACAAAATGTGCTCGCATGTGAGTCATATATTCATACAGAGAAAATATTTTCCTTGCTCAAAGTCACAAAAAGATCAAAGGAAATAATCTGTTGCTCATGCTCCTGAATATATCTTTCTTGGTAATGCATTTAACTTTGCATTTAAAACAATTCTTCTCAAATCTGCGATTGGTTTTTTTTTCTTCTCTGACTTGCACATACAACTGGAAGACATTTTTGACCCAAAGACCGGATGTTTTGTTCAGTTTCTCATACTTCAAAAACAAATGCAAACTCAAATGAAAACTCTTTTACAAAAGATCATTTTAAATATAAACACGGATTATGTATCCAGAGTAGTGGAGGCCTCAATTTTTGACTTGCTAAAAATATTCTAAAGGGAATTACAAGTATAATAGACTGGGGGCAAACACATACATCAAGAAGCTGAATCCTGCAAAGGGGTCTATACAGGGGTACTATAAGTACCTCTGAATCAACCAGGGTTCTTGATTCAGAGGTACTTATAATACCCTGCATATATGTGTGTATGTGTATTTATAAATAACCAGACACGTTTCTAATATAAACCAGGTTCACATTATATATATATATAGTGTATCTATTATAATAAACCAAGTTATATGTATATCTGCCCTGCCTTATGAATGCTCTTTCTATCAGGAATGCTGACAAAACTGTAACCCTGTTTTGTAAGTACTGTAATGATGTGGATGTGTTTAGTATCCTCTCATGATCACTGACTTCAATGGAACTGCATCTAGTTTTCAGTGGTGACGCTCAGAATTAAGTACTAAAGCCCTATTCAGAAACAAAAAGACATGAATCATTTCCCTGGTTGTGTAGGTTCGGCTTTTGTGTGATGCATACATACTACCTTTAACCATTTTTTACAGTGGATTGCATTCTGCTATCTCTGCTGTCACCAAGTAACATTTTTCCTCCTTCTTAAGTGAAGTCCCCAACATGAGTGAGGTTGGCAGAATTTTGCTGACTATAATTGGCAAGTTCATTTAGAGCTGTTCCAATCTAAGAAGATCTATACAAAAGTAAACAGCCAACCCCCACAGTGTATGTAATTTAAATATTAAGTACTGCTATTTTGAGTTTCAAAATCAAAAATCTAAAATGCAAAGGAAAGCAGAGTCTAAACAAATGTTGTTGCTTTATGTTTTATAGCAACATTCAGAAAATATAATGTTTTTGACATTCAGTAAAATTTTATTTTTGTAACATGGAGTGGCACTGAAGATTGGTCTACACATGACCAGATTCAGTTCTCACTTATTCAGATTCAATTCCACTGTCTTCAGGTTGACCCATTATTTGTAGTCCAATCTTATAAAATGTTATACCATTGAATCACTGTTGCCCAAAATATGCCTGCTTCTGTTTTCTCTCTTAACTATAATAATGCATGCAGTTAATTTATTATCTTTTATACTAAAGAAAGCTTAGCTGTTTTTTCCTTCCCACAATTACCAAACACTTAGGTGCTATAAAGCATGTAAGCTTATAAATGTCTGAAAAGGCTACTTAACTAGAAAGCATTAAAGCTCAGTTAAGAGTCACAAAAGAAAAGGTTTAAATATTTAAAATACTATTCACATTTTTAATGTCCTTTTCACTGCACTCAGCACATACATAAGCTATGTGTCTACACAGCTAATTAAAACATACAGCGCTGTGTTCTCTCTTGAACAAACTAGTGTGGCTTATCCAGTACATATCAGACAGTAAAATGACTGCTTTTGCTACTGCTTATAAATGCCAAGCAACGTGAAAGAGAGAGATACCCAGGCTTTAGTTAGCTGGGGATTTGGGACAGGAGTGGTATCAATGTTATGAATGTCATTCCTGTGATAAAGGTTTTTCAAGAAAAATATTTCCCAAAGGCGACTTGACTCTGGTTTCGTTAATCTTTTTTATAACTGCACACACACGTTCAGTTCTTCCAAAAGAAAAACTTACCTGCCAAAACAAGAGCCAAAGAACCAGAAAGAAGCAGCTTGTATTTTTGTTGTTCAGTGACTCCCCTCCAGAAGATAGGTTTGGGGCCTGGGAGTCCAGCAACACTCCAATAAATATCCTTACTGCTCACTTAATTTTCATTGTTTAATTTTCTTATCCTTTGTGATCTGGCCATGGTGCTGAATTGCTTGTGAGAAAAGTGGTTATTTTCAGACACTTTTATTACTTAAAATCCAATCTGGGGCATTTATGAATTGTTTTATTTCCAGTGGTTGACATAAGGATGGTGGAAACTGCTTGATATAAAACAGCAGCACCTAAACTTGATAACAGCAGATGAACCTTTCTCCTTTATGGCACCAATTAGTGACAGCCTGGCTTGGAGCAAATGAAAATCTTTATCATCTCATGACTGTTTCACAACCTGTGTGAGAATATTGGGTTATCTCCATCCAGTTACTTGTGGGCAGCTGCCCACCACATAAGGCTGCACCACAGTAGTTGGAAGCCTTCTCAAGAGAGAAGCCAGTGGTTATTGGATTATGAATATGGAGAATAAAGTTCAGAATATGCCTGATGCTCAGTAATATTAGTTTGAATTAACTGTGACCATCACTTTCTTTGCCATAACTAATCTGTGGATAGAGAGAGAATTTCAGTATGCATCTTCTCACTGGACATAGTCCAAAATATTCTATTAATTTTACATTTATGATTCCTGTTTTTTCCCCATTGTAATTGCACTGTGTTTTTTCCCCCTTCAAGTTGCTTACTCAGTTTATTTCCAGAACTCTGTGGGCACTCTTCTTTCACAAGGGCACACTACTTCAGTTCTGAAATTCTCTCCAGGGCTCTGCAAGTTCTTTGCAAATCAAATAGACTGGCACTTTCTACTAGCTGCACTTCTTAACCAAATCTAACTGCCCAGTATCTGGGGTCTGAAAAACAAGATGTCCCAACCTTGGTTGAACTTTGTTCATTGAATATTCATCAGGTTGCTGTAGCTGCATTCACATACTTGGATCGTATTATTTCAAACTTCCCTGCTTAAAAGCATCTGCACGGGATTCAATCGCTGTTGCTATCACTTTGGCTTTTCTGTCCTATATTCCTTCCTCAAGTGGAATCTTATGATTCACTTGCTATAAGCTCTGAAATCCAGTGCTAACCTCCCCTCCCATCACATGCAAGATACACCAATACTTAAGCACACCCATTCCTAGGGCTCCCATTTGTGGAGGTTGGTTTGCAAAAGAACATTTCCAGAATATTTGAGAGCTGAAGCAAATAGAAACGGGCTTAGCAAAAGGATTTCTAAGAACAGTCACTATTTACTTCTGATAAAATAAAAGCTATACAGATCGAAGTATAATGTGGTTCCCCTGTATATGATTCTTTGTCTTGGTTTCCTCACCACTCTTGAGCATTATTTGGCATTCCAGTTTCTGTCTTTCCAGGATACCAAGTCCTGACTGCTGAGCTATGCTTCTCCAGCTTGTGGCCATTCATGGACTCTCACTCAGAGACTGCAGGCAATGTTGTTCTTCTTTGGCTAGTTCATCTGTCAAAAAGATTCATCGTCTGTGAAGGAACCTGTTTCCCTTGAGTTCCCCTTCCTTAACTTTTCAGATTCTGTGTTTTTAAAATCTCCTTTATCTTTGTTCTTCTTCTGGGATCAATTTTACTGCTCCAACACCTACATCCCCATAGATTAGATGGGTCTAGCTGATTTTCCTAGGCTTTACCCACCCCACAGTTCCATAGGGGGTCTCTTTGAAATAGGAGCTAACTGGGTTAATGACAATCCTAGTGTCCCTGCCTGGGAAAGACAGGACACCAGTCCTCATGGCAGCCTGGCAGGTGCTGGGTTCTACATGCACAGAGGCATTTAGGGATACGGTTGTTTTGTAATCAACCAGAATTCATACTTTCTGTAGGGTCAAGTTTCCCAAACTATCAAAAAAGCTGTAGAATTGTATTGGCCCCAAGTACATATGTCTTTAAGAATAACTAGTGAATGCTATGGCCTGAATTCAATCCTGGCAGTCTGCACTGAACAATTTAATTCTAGAGAATATAAATTATTGACCAGGTTGAACACTAGCCTGCCTTAAATAACTACTCCATAATTTTGAACAAGTAATTTCTACTGTCCATGTCTGCTAGGTGAGTCCCAGGACTGAAACATTTGGGATTGCTGCACCTCTCAGAGTTGATACATAGACCTGAAATAGTTATAGATGTTGGGGCTTGGCATTTAAGTTGATTGGTAGAGCCATGCTGAGGCCCAGTACTGGAATGGCAGAGGATGCTGCACAACATCATTTAGATGCATTAATATATTTGAGGACAAATCAAGCAGGGGACACCTTGCTCAGTACCTGAGCCATTCTTAGTTTAATCCAGTAGTCTCAGATTACAATAGTAATGTGCAAAACTTCATCTAATTTAAACAACAATGGCAAAAGTAATTACTTGTGGCAGGTTTGTAAACAGGAGGAGAAGGAAATAAGTGTCCCATGGCTTTTCTGTACCGTTTCTAGCTGACAATTCTGTGGGGAGCCTAGGCCATGAGAAGTATTGGAGCTCACCTTCATAGCAATCTGGTGGCAGTAACTATCACAATTCCTGTTCTTTTCTATTAACTACTGGTACATCATTTTTCCTGGCTATGCAAAAGTGACCTAGGAAGAGGTAGAAAGACAGGGACATATGCCAGTTCTTCATGACTACTGAAGATCTCAGGTCTTGGATAGAAACTTGAATTATAACAGTTCTTCCATTCCTTGGAGAACTAGAGAACTTCCATTTCAGGGTGGAATTCAAGGAGCCCATTTCCAAATATAACAAAACTATGTGGATAAAGTCAGCTCTTTTCCAGCAGCACTAATTGCTCTTTAGCCTTCACTGATCCCCAGAAATACTTATTACTCATTATGTAAACTGTTGTAAAGAGAGAGAAACACGTGAAGACATAGGCAAGTGCTGAGGCAGCAGGATCCAGAGAGTTATTAGTGGGATGGATGACAACACGTGTCAGCAATATGTGGAGTTGAGAACTAGGGTGTTTTTCACAGACTGCAACTTTATAGGACCTAGTACTATTGATCAGACCAGCTCTGTTGACTCTGGTGGCATTTAAAATTTAGAAAAAAAACTCTGGCATCAGAGCAATTATAATACTCTGCACCTTTAATCTGAGGATGGCAATGCATTTTACACCTATAAAGTAATTAAATCTTACTTCCCCATGAAGTAAGCAATTCACCATCCCTTACATTACAAGCTGGTGAAAGGAGTTTCAGAGTAGCTAAATGACTTATTAAGGTTCCATAGAAACTTAGCAGAAGGACCAGAATCAGAATTGGGAATCTGTGGGCTGCTGCTTTGACTACACCGCTGGTCTGACAGCATCCAATCCCGAACGTTTCCTGTAAAGTGCTGAATAGCCTCAATTCTCATTGACTTTAAGAGAACTTAAGGCATTTAACTCAACTTGAAGGAGAGAGCAATCTCTTAATTGATTTTAATGGAAGCAAGATCAAACTCTGCGGAAGGAAAGGAGATCTATCAGTAATGTCTCAGTTGAAGCATGTGGATTACTAGTCCATACAAAGCAACTGTGAACGGGGAAAGATCACTGCTTTTCAAATAGCTCTGCTGACTTTGTTACATAGTCTACATTGTGCATTACATTGTGCCCCAAAGGTTCATTATGCTGGTCTTAAACAATTACAACGCTCTGCAGCACCAGTAAATCACAAGCAGACTCATGTTGTTGTATTTAGGCTCCCTCTAGCGACTAGCTTAAACTTTATCTCTGTGGTACTCATGTGAACACAGAGGTTAAAAAAATGAAATTGGTCCAAACTACAAATACCAGAAGCTCTCAGGACAGCTATGGAAGGACCCCGGGATAGGACTCCCAAATAATTTGGTTCTAAATCTCTATATATTAAATAAAAGCTTTAATATTCCAAAATAAACATTTATGAGAATGATCTACTGAGTTGATGTTTCTGTCAGCTTTTGTTTTTCTCTTTGCTGTGTGACAATTTCCATCTGTCAGCAAAGTGACAGGAAGAGAAGGACCCAGACCTTTCAACCTGATTTGCAGTGCATTTAACAGGAAACAGCTGCACCAGTCTGGGATTTACCATGGAAAAGATCCTGAAAGCTGAACTGAAGACTTCCCTTCTCAAGGCATTTGGCAGCTCTGGAGGAGGGTGCATTAGCCAAGGCCAGAGCTATGAAACCGACAGTGGGCGAGTGTTTGTTAAAATCAATCACAAGCCTCAGGTTAATACTGACAGACTTTTAGCTGATAATGTTGATGCTTATAGAGAGCAGTGGGTTTGTTTAGTTGCCTGCAGATGCTTGCTGAGGATTGTAAATGGTGTGTTTTCTAGCTTCAGATGTTTTTCTCTCTTTAAGAACTGAAATATTTTATGGCAATGCTTAACACATCAGACTTGGTTAATAATATATTTAATGCTACTGTAAAGCAACTTGAGGTTCCTTAATCATAGAATGTGTAATAGAATTGACCTGGTGGCATAAAAAGCAGAGTAGACAGCTGTTGCCTTAGTGCTTAAAATGTGGAATAATCACTTGGCACTGGAGCAGCTGGCATCCTGGTAGTGACTGCTCTCGTATAAAGGTTGAGACCCGTGACTTGCCACTTGGAGAGCTTTCTGAGGATTCTTTCAGTGGGAGAGGGTGTGACTCAACAAACCCATGGGTTTCCTGAGATGTGCAGAGCTCTTGAGCATCTGTATTGCCTCCTGATGCCATGGAGACAGCTCCTGCGTCTGATGTGCTCTTAAAAGCTTCTCTATATGTCATCACCCGTCAAGACCCTTTAAGAGACCTCTTTCACCTGGTGCAGTGGGAGCTGAAGTAAGGTAGTACTGACAATATTGGAAATGTTTGAAGGACAGGCTGCTCTCTAAACTCTAGCAACTCTCATCCTGGTCCCTTTCTACCAGCACAGCCTTAATCCCACAGGATCCCCCGCCTTCCTTGCATTGATCTCTCCTCCTGGATCTTCTTAATTTTTGCTGCCATCTACTACAGAGGTGGAGGCAAGTATAGAGTCCTAGAATCAGTGGACTGGAAGGGACCTTGAAGATCATCAAGTCTGGTCCCCTGCCGTAGGCAGGAGGTTAATGAGCTCAAACTTGCTCAATGAGGTGCTTATCCAACCTCCTCTTGAACACCTCCAAGGATGGTAACTTCACCGCCTCTGCCAGGAGTGTGTTCCAGGTTCTAGTTACCCTTATGAAAAGAAGTTTTTCCTTATGTCCAGTCTAAATCTTCTCTCTATTAGTTTGTGTCCATTAGTCCTTGTCCTCCCAAGGGATGCCTTCATGAAGAGTTGCTCCCCCAGATCTTGGTGCTCCCCCTGACATACTTGTAGTAGCCCTTTCTGTTGTAGACAAGACCTCATATTTAAATAAGTTGAATGATTATCTCTATTGTGTTTTAAAAAAGGAGAGAAGATTAGTACCCTAATTGATAAGGAGTAGTCTTTTCAGCATGTATCTGACTGAGGCATTGCCACTTACTTGGTGGTATCTATCTGATTTCTGGAATGGCTTCCCAGAATATCAGTTAGGATCTTTTTCTTATTTTTTGCATAAATCTAGAATAATGCATGAATAAATAAATAACTCAAATGGTTGGTGGTAAGGTAGAACTGGAAATAGGGTTTGAACTGTAACCTTATCTCTAAGCATCCTATCATTTTTTGAAAGCTTGCATCCAAATGTGGCTTTTTTTGCCTGAACAAAAACAACTGTTCCATTTACAATTGAAAGGTGAACTTTTAAGACAAAATATGTGAGACAGTGAAAAGCAGAAGCACAGAGGAGCTGAAGGAGTTCTAGTGTAGTGGGAGACAGTGTGACTGCTCTACCACTTCTTACTGTCTGATTTATAATACAGACTGTTCCAGGATCTATTGTTAGGCAAGCAGTGTTAGCGTTTCATTTTTAGAGGCTTTGTTAGAAAAACAGAAAGATTTAGGAGGAGAGATAGAAAGGAACCCTTCTAAATGGGCATTGCTTCTGTCACATAGCAAAGCTTTTTAAAGTAGTTGATGAAGTATTGCCATGTTTGAAAGTTTAACTAGGTATATGAGAAAGCTAAGTCATACAACCCAATAGCTTAGAGCAGTGATTCTTAACTAGGGTGCCACAGCACCCTAGTGTTCTTTGAGAGCCTTTCAATGTCATGCAGTGTCATGCAATATTAGTACTGTTAGGTGCTCAAACTTGATTCACAAGATAAACCCAGAGAGTTTAAATGGGAATTCAGTGTTAAAAATACTATGAGTGCCTGTAGATATGTGGGGAACCTGCTCCAACACACTGTAATTACAACATATGGGAGCGGATTCAATCAAGTGTGCTGGAGTGTGCTTATTGGGGTGCTCTAGCAGCCTTCACATCTCATTTATTCAATGTCCCCATGCTTCAAAATGGTGGCAGGGGCACTTTAGCTACAGCTTTATTTAAAGCAACCTGGTGCCATTTTGAAGTGCAGGATGCTGAATACATGAGACACTGTGGGCACCTTAATTAGAGTGGCTTAAAGTGTTCCCCACCGCCTACCCCCTGGAGCACATGTAAAGATGCCTTATGAGTGTTAAAAATACTGAGACCTGTTGTGGTCTTCTGGAGTTTTTTGTGCAAAAAATAGCTCTACTACTTTTCTGTAGTCAAAAATGAGTGAAAACAAAAAGTGACCATTTTTGAGAAGTGTCCTGAATCTAAGAAGCGGTGCCTCAAGTCTAAAAAGGTTGAGGACCAATGCCCTAGTATTACCAATGGTTCTGTGCATATACAGAAATTATTAAATCAGCTTTCAGCTGATTGCTATAAAGATGCAACTCAATCAAAGTTAAAAAATCCTTTAAAGTTCATTGAAATATAATGAGGAAATATCTTCAGGTTATGTATAAAGCTGATTTATTCTTCATGTTTCTTTAAAGAAAAATTGCTCTTTTTAGGGCTGTCAGTTTATCGCAGTTAACTTACATGATTAAAACAAAAACAAATTAATGTGTTATATTTTTATATAACGCATACATCATTTTGACAAGCAGAGCAGACCAGCTCTGGACCAGCTGGAACCTGTGCACATAGCCCTGACCCTGGTCTGCCCTGTGCCTGCTCCAGACTCACCCATCTGCACTAAGCAGCAGTAGGGGCCTGGCAGAAACTGCTACTTGGCACAAGGGAAAAGCAGCCCCTCTCCCTTACCGCTGCTGAGCCATTCTTGCCATAGCTGCACAGAGCCTGTACCCAGGCTGCCCTGTGGCTCCTCTCTGCTGTCATCACCACAGCCTTTGGGCAGTGCAGAGAAGCCGCAGGGCAGCCTGGGCACGGGCTCCGGGCAGCTGGAGCAAGAAGAGCTCAGCAGTGGTGAGGAGGAAGGACTGCTTTTTTTCTGCGCTAAGCAGCAGCTTCTGCCTGGCCTCTGCCACTGCTCAGTTTGGGCAGGTGAGTTTGAAGCAGGTGCAGGGCAGGTCAGGTTTGGGGCTGTTCACACAGGCTCTAGGTGGTCCACTCCGGTGAGTCTGGAGCAGGCATGGGGTGGGGCTCGGGCTATGCCTTTTTGGTTGTGGTGAGGAGTTGCAGGGCACATGAACAGCAAGGATTTGGGTGGGGGACTGCTGACTATTGTTTAACTATGCAATTAGAATTGCAATTAATTGCAACGTTTTTTAACCTCATAAATCGCTATTAATTTTTTAAATTTCTGTCAGCTCTAATCTTTTTATAACTCAGTCAACCTAAAAATTAAATCCAAAATTATATTTCACATGATTTCTCTGTCTTCCTTACTAGTGCTCTAACCTTCAGTCTATTGCATATAAGCAGGCCCCAATTTTGCCCAATCACAATTAGTAGTAGGATCATGACCTAAATGCTATTTGTAGTCTTTACTCAGGCAAAGTTTCCACTGATGTACATGGAGATTGTCAGAATAAGGAGTAGGCTTGAACAAACAACCATTCCCAAAACAGGCATTGCACTTTGTTCTTCTGTACTTAGGATACTAGTTCAGGGCTTGGAAGACCAGGGTTTATGTTCCTGCTATTTCATAGTCTTTTTGTGACTTTGGTCTAGTCACTTTTTCTCTCTTTGACTTACTTTTCTGCTTTAAAAGTCCCCTATCTCAGAGGGCTGCTGTGAGGGTAAATAAGTTAAAAGACTGAGGTATTCAAATAAGTCAGTAGACTTTATCTATCTATTACAGAGTCTTGTAAGTACTTAAGATAGATAAACCTTTTTTTCTTTTCCTATTGAAATAGAATAAAATAGTACAAAATGCGGAGACATTTCTGTTTTCAAACCCTGAAATCAGATATGTAGCAAGCATCTGCAGATGTTTAAACAGAAGAAAATGTGAAGAAGAAAATGCAAGGATAGAGATCTGTATTCAGAATTATTTTTGAATTGGAAAATGCTACTTTTTCAGGCTGTACTTGGGCTTTACTGTGAGTAAATAAAAATGGAGCAGAGAATTTCTCTGCAAATTTGTAAGTCAGTTTGTCAGAAACTGATAAACCTAGTTTATCTAATTCTGAAACATACTGTTAGAAACTGTTGGGAAGAGTAACAATATAATTATGAACATGAAACTGTTCAGAAATAAACTACTGGAGAATGCTTGTGCTTAAATCTTCCTTTTGTGGCTGGCCTGGTCTGTCAAACCAATCTGTTATTTACAGTTTAAGGATTTAATCCTTTACTTCTAGTAGTTTGTGTTTTTGGTTATTAGGTTTTAACCTCACCAAAAACTATGGGGGCCATAGTATATAGTCAAACGTTTGGTACATGTACGTGCTTTAAGAGTTTACCATGCAAAGTTGTATATTGTGTTGTAATGTAGAAGATTTGCAAGAAAAATAAATACCTATATATGTATATCTATCGATCGATTGATCAATGTCTGTCTGTCTGTCTATCTATCTAAAGTAATTAAACAATCATTCTGAATGTAACTTGCTAATTTGCTGCTACACTTTATGATTAAGGGGGAATAAATGTGCTGATTTCACAATCCCCTCTCCCTCATGTGCCCCCCACACCCCGAAGGAACCCATGAAGACCAAAATAAGTGATATTCTTGTATTGACAGGCAAGAAAAATGTTTGAAGGTGAAATGGCAAGTTTGGAGGCTATTCAAAAGACCAACACCCTGAGAGTACCTCAGCCCATTAAAGTGATTGACCTGCCTGGAGGAGGTGCAATGTTTGTCATGGAGCACCTGAAGATGAGGAACCTTAGCAAGTATGCGTGAATTTCATACTGCTCTTTTACTGCAATATTTAGAGTTGCCTGCTTATACTTCAGGTCCATCAATAAGACTCTTTTCAGCAAGTGATATCTTGGTCTTGGAGACATTAAAATCAATGGTCAAACTTCTGGGCATAATTCCCTGCTGGTATACTTTCATTTGCTTCAATGGAGTTATGCCAGTAGAGAATGACCCGTTAAAAATGCCAGCAAAATATTCCACATTATTCATATACCTGCCAGAACTCTGAAAATTTCCCCCCTCTTTTACCTTTATCTATCATATACTGAAAACTTTAGTGTGAGCTCTGCTGGCAGGAAACAGCCCATGTCATATACATTTTCTCAGGTAATTAACTTGTCTCTGGATGCTTCTCATTGCCTACAGTCATGCCAACCTGTTTCAGCACTCCCTTTTCTTTTTAAATGGCTGCCTGATTCATACACTTGTTTCCTGCCATTGCTGGTCTTAATTTTTCAGAGAATGTTCTTAAAGATATGTTTTCAATGCATAGTAACATGTTCAGTTTTTTGTCTTTGATCTTAAGGTATTCTGCAAAGCTTGGGGAGCAGGTAGCAGATCTTCACCTTTACAACCAAAAACTTGGAGAAAAATTAAAGAAGGAAGGAAACACAATCGGTAGAGTATAGATTTTCTGGACTAATAGAACACTGGTATCATAGCTTTTGAATGTGATACCGTGTTTAATACATATGACATTATAATCCTTATGAGTAGAAAAAAACTGTATAAAAGAAACATTAATTGGTAAGACACCACCTACATGTACATGTGTGTTAATTTGTACTTTATATATAAAAATATTACATATAAGGATTATATGGTATATATGTGCATGTGTGTGTATATAATAATGTGAATATATGTGTAATCCTTTCATCCATGAAAGACCAAACTGAAAAAGTTTTTTAACTCTTTACTTTCCCTCTGGTTTGTTAAATAAAATACCTGCTGACATTATAATTTAAATAAATAAAGAAGATTTCTATTGGTTTTAGGTTTGCTTTTTTTTTACACAGACTCAAAATTTGTGTCAAATTAATCTCTCAGTGCCTTTTAAAACTTTTAGCCTTCCTGGAGTCACAAGATACAAACCAGTGAGATTATTTTTAACTAACATTAAAACAAGATCCTATTAAAAATGCCCACAGGTCAAAAACAGGTAACTTGTTATATAATGTGTAAGACCAGTTTATAAAGCATGCACAGATGCTAGAGATGATATTTTACAACTTATGTTTACAGTAAATACAGTGCACTTTTTATTAAAAGAATTACTAATTATTCAACAAATGTTTGAGCTTGTTTGATAGAGGAGCTCTAGTTTTATTTACAGAATACACTGCAAAGATAATTCAGTAGGATCCTAATCCAGTTTCTACTGGAGTCAGCAGAAAACTTTTAATTTAACAAGCTGGAAAGAAAAAATTACTTTTTTTGTTTGATATCTACAGTTTCACAAACAGTTAATTACTTATGTTTTGTAAAGTTTTCTGTCTAATACGGTCAGAGCTTGATTTATAAACCTGTGGCTGTTACACAGTTCAGGACCGGAGACAGAAATCACGTGTTCACAACCCTGATGTAATCAATCTTTTTGTTGATAAAGGTGCAGGGCGTGCTCAGCCTCACTATGTGGATAAATTTGGATTCCATACAGCAACATGCTGTGGCTATATACCACAGGTAAGCCCCAGATCTATGAAAGTTATTACATGGTAAAATCGGGAATTAATTCTACATTATGCAGAGGTGCCGAGTACATGGGGGAGCCAAGGGCCCTGGCTCCCTTCAGGAAGAGTGCTGTCACCTGAAATGCATAAAACTTTCCACATGTCCATCATCTTAGGGCCCCCTTCCCTGGCAAAAATACAAGTTGGCACCTATGACAGGGAAGTGACTTGTTTTATTCGTAATACATTGTTATGATAACTGTTTTTGTTCTTGCCATTTCATTCTGATCTTACAAGTTAAGTATTTTTCCTCCTTCAACTTATGAAAATCTGGGGTGTGTTTTTTTTCATTATGGGAGGGGAGGCAAAAGCCCCCCTCCCAACATGTCCTGGAATCCTGCCCGACGAGCCCTGATGCTCACCGCAGGGACCGGGAGAACACACCGATGCAGGCTCGGCAGTTCTGCAGCTACCTGAGCCTGCGAATCGGAGAGCCCTGAGGGCAGGGCCTAAAACCAGCGTGGGGGCAGCTGGGGAAACACCCAGCTGCTCGGAGGTAGCGGAGAATGCCGTTAGGGAGAGACGGGCGGCAGAGCCGCGTAGGAGCAGCGGAGCTGGGCATGGGACAAGAAGCCCCAGCATCCACCAGGAAACCCAGGTAAGGAAAACCACAGGTCAAGGCTCGGGGAGCTGAAGTTGGCCGGAAGGGCATGGCAGGGAGAAGGAGGTCGTTCCCATCATCATGAGTGAAGACCAGGCTGCGCTGGAGCATTCAGTTACCCTGGGGAAGGGCAGTGAGCGATGGCAAGACCAAGCGGGCAGCTGGGTGAAGAAGGAGGAGCAGGCAGCAACTGACCCAGAGCCCGGTGGGGAAGAGGTGACTTCCACCAGGTGATGGGAGCAGGAGTGATGAACTCCTAGCCTGCTGGTCCCTGGGAAAAGTAACCGGAGGGACAGATGAAGATTCATTCGTCCATCCCAGGGAGGTAAAGGGGTCCCGGGGAGCCAGAGTCCCATTATACTTCATTGGCAGACACCGAATGTTTTTGCCTTGAGTGAAGACGCTTCTAAGTTATCGTTACCAGATGGGGCATGTTTTAGTTATCTGGAGCAATTGATGACCAAACATGTCCGACCCTACTCGCGTGGGCCTCGGGGGTGAGAAGTGATCATCCCGGGGAAGATTACAGGGAGCAGAGCCCTCCCAGGGCATGGATGTGGGAAGGGTGGGGTAAAGGGGAGGTTTGGAGCCCCACGAAGAAAGACCAGGGTCAAGTCCCCTTTTGGGACCACCGACAGTGAACTGCCTCCCCATCAATCAACATAAAAGGCATGGCAGGCGAGTAGGGGCAGCACTCAGAACCATCTAGGTGGCCCCAGGGTGTGGTCTCATCCTAATGTTGGTGGGGAAGAAGGCGCCAGCCAGGAAGGGGCCGAAGCCTTACAACACCTACCAGCGACATTCATGAACAGGTCTTTTAACTTTCTGACTGATGAGGTTTTGTTCTTAATTAAAAACATGTAAAAGATATCTTTAAAAAGTCTCATTCAATATACAGTCTTGTCTCATTCATTGAGTATAGGTCACCTGTACTTAAAGTGAGTATCCTGTGAAAAAATAGTAGATGACTATGTAAATAAAGAATACATCATAACACACATAAATAAGGAAGTGAACAAATGTTACATGGATTACCTTAATTTTGGCATTCCTTAACCTTTGAATGCTTAATTATCTCATTGTAATAATGCTATTTCAATGTAGCCTCTTCATGTGTGCAAATACCACTAGGGTTATTAAAACACCACTGAAATAGAGCCACCTCTGAGACAGCTATTTCACAGTAGACCGTAAGCCTATGTAGCCGTTTTGGAGAGGAAGTGAAATTTTACAGGTTCTCTACTTTGTAGGATACTTGATAGAATATGGATGCCATCATAAATCATTTTTTTCCCCCAGCATCTCTTCTCAGTTCTAAATGGGTGAATTTTACCAGTGGTAAGACACATGCAGCCCTTAAATCCCTCTAAAAACTTCAGAGCATGCTTTCTGCAGTGCCTGACCCTTTGGTTAACTCTGCACAGGACTGAATTTTCAGTCAAACTATTTAATTGAGCAGACTTTTGAGAAGGGCTTTGCAGGCCACTGGTTGTTCACAAATGACAGTTTGAGACTCAATATGCAATGTCATGCATACGTTATATGAAATGTCAGGGGGAATTTTGGGATGTAGACTTTAATTATCTCAGAGCTAACATAACCAGAGGCAACATAATGTGATTAAAGGGTTAGGACACCTCAGTGACTGGAAATGTCCAGAGCTTTTGTTTTATATCTCATATGGAAGACAGAGCCTCTGTTAGTGTGGGTATGGTATGAAGTACACCTCTAAGAAAATGATCAACAAAACATCAAGTAGCATTTCTTAGATTCACAGATTGTTAGGTGCTGGAAGGGACCTCGCAAGATTCTTGGGTCCAGCCCCCCTGCACCAGGCAGGAAAGACAACTGGTGTTAGGTGACCCCAGCAAGGTGACTGTCTAGTCTCCTCTTGAAGATTTCTAGGGTAGGTGACTGCACCACCTCTGGAGGGAGCTTATTCCACAGTCTGGAGACCCTGACTGTGAAGAAGTTTTTCCTAATGTTAAATCTAAAATGGTCTTCGAGGAGTTTGTGGCCATTACTCCTGGTTTTCCCCAAGGGTGCCCTGGTGAACAGTTGTTTGCTGAGCTCTTGATGTATTCCCCTGATGTAGCGGTAGCTGCTACCAAGTCCCCTCTCAGCCTTATCTTTTTTGGGCTGAAGAGTCCCAGGTGCCTCAGCCTTTCCTTGCATTGCTTGTCTTGCAAGTCTCTGATCATACAAGTGGCTCTTTTCTGGACTCTCTCAAGCTTTTCCACGTCTTTGTTGAAACATGGTGCCAAGAACCGGACACAGTACTCCAGCTGTGGTCTCACCAATGCCAAGTAAAGTGGAAGAAACACTTCCTTGGTTTTGCTTGAGATGCATCAATGCACCTCAAATTTTAAGTTTTTCTTGTAAGAGTACAAGGATCAAACAGGCCTTTCCCCTGCCAAGAACACGGGTAGCATGGCTGCCAGGTATAGTATCAGAAGTACAAGTATACAGAGATGTCATGTTGAAAAAGATTAAGTATATGTTATTGTACTGTTTCTCTTAAAGTGATCCTAATTTCCTGGACTATGATATTTTATTTGCCAGGTGAATGAATGGCAGAGTGATTGGCCTACTTTCTTTATCCGGTACCGACTCCAAGCTCAAATGGATTTGATTGAGAAAGATTATGGAGACAGAGAAGCAAGAGAACTGTGGTCACAACTTAAAGTAGGAAAAATTAAAATGTGTCTAACAGAAATAAGAGATCTGTCATATCTATAAAAAACATACATTATGCATATTTCAAAGGCATTTATTTCAAACTATTTTTACAAAAAACATTTTTTTATTTTAGTGAACAAAACTAACATCACTGATGGTTTGGGTGTCCAAGCTAAATGAGTAGGGCATGCCTTACTATACAAGCCTTTTGAATTGGGTGCAAATTCAATAGGTGCATTCAATCCTGGCATTCAGGTGTACTTCAGGCACCACCTACTAATGACCAGCTTGTATATTATCTTTGAAAAGTTACAATTTAAGTGAAGGAATATTTAGCAGTATTAATATATGGGACACTTGTATGTCAGCTACATCTGTAGACCTGGTTGTCTCCTACAGTTAGAATGGGGTCAGATTCTTGTGTTTGTGTTCCAGCTCTGCCACTGACATGCTTAATGACCTTTGCCAAAATACTTAGCTACTCTCTTAGTTCCCCATCTATGCAATGGGTCTTTGTGTTGGATAAATTACCAACGCATGGGTTCAGCATAATATATAGATAACTGAGGCAAACGTAGCAGCTTACATGAAAATCACTCTTATTCATTTACACCATACACACCATTCACACCAAGTCACCTATCTGCGGCACTTGGAGTTGCACTGCGGTGGCCAGTCGCAGGCTTCTTTAAGGCGATGTTTAGTAGAGAGGGGCGCCAGCTTCAATTCTCTTGATGTGCAGACAGGCTGGTGTTGCTGGTTAAGGCATCCATCCCGGGTCAGCCTTCACTGCCCTTTGATCTCCATGGGGCAGACTTTGACCTGTTGCAATTATCCAGCTATCAATTATACACCCACAGCACCCATACACCCCCCCCCATCCTTATTGTTTTTTTTCCTGCAAAATGGAAATACATGTAAAATGGCAGCTTAGCATAAAGATAACCGAAGCATGGATATAATATATTCTAGAACATATTCTAACGTGCAAACTAGAAGACTAATTAACAATTGGAAAATGTCTTGTGGTCTAGGACTGAAGGACAAGGAAAGTATTTGTTGCTATAATAAAAAAGCATTTCATAATATGCTGTGTAAATCTTGGACCTTCCACATTTTTACAGAACAGGAATGAAATAATTTCATTTTGAAATTTATGGGATCTGAAAGGTTATTGGCTTCAGCCCATTCAGAAATTACTGCTATGAACTGTAAAATAATTTGTAGTTGAAAATCATCTTGTTACAAAGATTTCACTTGTATATGAGAGTATTTTGTTTTACATGAGAGTAATTTTATTGGTATTGTAAAAGTCACTGAGCATGTCAGTGGCAGAGCTGGAACACACAAAAAAGAGGAAATGCCTTTTTGTGTACCTTCACCTATGATATGATTGAACTTTAATTCAGGGGAAGGAAAAATAAAAATGTAATCAGGTGGTTGCTTGTTTGGTTTGTTGTCAGAAATAATCGCACACATAGTCATTTGCTCACTCACTCACTTGGTCTCTGGCAGCAGTTCAGGAGGTATATCAAAATGTTGGTAATGAGAGTTGCTTTCTTTTTAGTACTGTTCCAGTGAAGGCAAAACACTATTTTTCTTGTGATAGCTGACATGATCAATGCTTAGAATCAATATGGCAATATTGGATGCAAGTATTAATGATTAAATGATGCATTAAACCACCTGGAGCAAATCAGAATTATTTCCGATTAACACCACAGACCAACTCCTGCCCTTATACACTTCAATGAGAAAACAGCCTCATGATGATTGAAGATAGACAATAATTTTGATTAATTCTGGTTTTTACCTTATGTAACCCTATAATTTTTATTCTGGTGAAGTTATAGATTTGTACTTGTTTGTTTATGCTCTTTTTAGGTGAAGATTCCTGAGATATTCTGTGATGTGGAGATTGTTCCTGCTCTCCTTCATGGGGACCTCTGGGCTGGAAATGTAGCTGAGGATGACTCTGGTCCCATTATCATTGATCCTGCTTCTTTTTATGGCCATTCAGAATTTGAGTTAGCAATTGCTGGGATGTTTGGTGGCTTTAGCAGCTCTTTCTTCTCTGCCTATCACAGTAAAATCCCTAAAGCTCCAGGGTTTGAGAAGCGAAACAAATTGTACCAGCTCTTTAATTATATAAACCACTGGAACCACTTTGGGACAGGGTACAGGGGGTCTACCTTAAATGTAATGAGAAAGCTCTTAAAATAACCATGTAGAGAGTATTTCTCAAACAAAATCTCACATGGCATCAGAGTAATTCAGATTCCCTACTTGTTGACAGTAACACAAGCAAGGACAAGTGAAACACTGCTAAGAAACTACACAGCAGACATTAAAGGTTAAGGTGGTATATGTACACTTTTGAGCCCCACTAAACGCTTGCAGTAGTTGTGTAATTTATGTATTACTGACTAATTCACTAGCACATTACTCATAGACTGGGGAGGTAAAAATTGTGTACAGCCTGTTGTTATGATGGTGACCAGGTCTGAACAGAGGTCTGATTTATAGCCTAATCTCACCTCCATTGGCTATCCCACATCTACCTAGGTTTCTGCTTTCCCACTCATTTTCCCACTCTTACTGCTGCCCTGTAAGCAGCTCCTTGTTCAGTAGTGAGATTCTGATACTGAAAATTATCATTTCCTTTCCTTCTTTAAGATATCATTTCCTTTTCTTCTTTAGTCTTCTACTTTTGTCTCCTTCCTCTGTTCTTTTTTCCCCCTACAAGTCTTTCAATGTTTTTTCTCCTTCTCTTCTGAAGGTTCTGGTCCAGTAACTATGGGAGTCAATCAGAGTCTTTTTGGCTTTAACACTAATCACACTACACTGTGCAATTCTGTATGAAACAATTTCTTACATTTATGTTAATTAAAAATACTTCTGATTTTTTTTTTTTTTTTTTTTTTTTTAACTCTACTCTCTACAAGAAAAAAGGCAGTTAAATTAATACTCCCTAAAAGTAGGTTCACTGTACCAGAGATTGATGAAAATACATTTGGTTTAAATCAACCGTTAAAAAACACATCAAACCCCTCTCTACACTATAATAATCCTGGGTGTCTGAGAACAATAAATCAGCAATGAAGGATGCATGTTGATTGGTGTTTGATAAATGTTAAAGTTATACAGAATTGGTGTATTGCAGACAAAGCCAGGCTAGTGCTTCATTGCTGATTTACTGATATGACAAAGTCAGAATGTTTGGGTTAAAAAGTTACTAATTTTGATTATTCCTGCTTAGAATCCCTTGATTCTGCTTTTTTGACGTTTGATTCTTTTTTAAAAACAAATTCTCATTGATTTTGTTTTCTTTAAAAAACAAAACAAATGTAGGGTCAGCAGCTCAACAGTGTGAGCAGCAGTACAAAAAGTAATCAATCTACTTAAATAACTAAATGGGAATTAAGAAAATAATTATAGCTGTAATCTCACAAATTCATATTTTAGTAAGCAACTGTACTTGCAGAATCATAGTCATGTTTTAGACTGTGATGAGTTTTAATGACCAATAAGCAAAAACATTTGGTCCAAAATGCCAAATACATTTTGCCAGTTTTGTTTTAGCTTTAATTCTACCATTATGAATTACACTTTGAAAAAGAATACCTTTCCAAAAAAAGTGAGTTACCATAGATAGTGAAAAATGTAGATGGATTTTATCTGTTTTTGAATGTTTTCTTTTTTTTTTTTATTGTTAATTTATATAATCTAACCTTAAACTCTCAGAAACCTTGGACAGGAATGAAGTGAATTCTGTATAAATATAATGAACAGAATAAAAAGATCAAATTAGAAATCATACTTCCTCTGAATTCAGAGACTAATGAGGCAAAATCATGGCAGTAATTGAAGTGAAATACTTGCTGTGCTTAAAATTGAAAGGTGGAGTAATCTTGTTGATGTAAGAAATTTTATACTGCAACTGTTCAGGTGCAGGATTCAGGTCTGAGACAATAGATAGGAAAGTTCATGAGAACTAATATTTCTTATATGAGAAATAAAATACATGTACTATGCTATCAAGTACTTGTGAAATTAAAATATGCGCACATCAAATAAAATAAAAATGCTCGCATTGCATTAACTGGATCATGGTGTTTCTGTATCTTGTGATTACAGCTTTCCTGAGCTACTAGTACTGAAACTAATGATGGGATGAGTCCCATTGTGTGCAGTTATTCAAGTGGGGTAGAGATGTTGAGTACCGAGAGTGAGTACTGACAGTCCAGTACCAGGAGGCATGGCAGGAGGGAAGAAATGGAAAATTCCTGGGAGGAAAATTAGTAGTCAGTAGGAAAAAAGTGTACAGAGAAATGTGAGGACTGGATGAGGGTGGAGATGTTTAGAATGAAATGAAGTGAAGTTGAGATTTTTCTGGGAGAGAAGTGGCTGGCAAAAAATAATTGTATAAAACAAATTAATTGCTGCTACATTTTTTAGTCGTCTTTTTGCTGACTTGTTTTTCCTCCTGCAGGAGATTTGTGTGAAGATAGTTCCAAGCTTCAGAATTGAGTATATTATACCAATCCTTGGTACAAATCCACATCTTGCATACTGCGTGCAGTTGTGGTCCCTACATCTCAAAAAGAATGTAGTAGAATTAGAAAAGGTACAGAGAAGGGCAGCCAAAATGGTCACGGGCCCAGAACAGTTGCTGTACTAGGAGAGACTAAAAAGGCTAGGACTCTTCAGTTTGGATAGGAGAAGGCTGAGGAGGGATATGATAGAAGTCTATAAAGTCATGAAGGGTGTGGACCAAGTGAACGGGGAACTGTTGTTCACCAAGTCCCAGAATACAAAAATTAGGGGGCATCCACTGAACTTAGTAGGTGATGGATTGAAAACCAACAAGAGGAAGTACTTTTTTATGCAACATGTAGTTAACTTATAGAATTCATTGCCACAGGAGGTAGTGGAGGCAGATAGTATAGTCAGATTTAAAAAAGGGTCTGGATAAATTCATGGATGATAAAACTATTAATGTATGGCTTACAAACCTTTTCCTCAGCAGGACTCCATTTAAACAATGGAAATTTTTTGTGACCCCAAAATGATGCAGACAAGATCAACAAGTCATAAATATGGCATACCAATGCTTATGGTCTTCATAGTTTTAATTTTAAATAATTTAAAATTATTTGTAGATAAAAAACACCATCTAAAAAAGCTATTACATGCTTTTATTTGACATTTATTTCAATTGTTTTAACTGTGGATTATATTTACTGTGCTTCTACCCTATGCTTGACCATAGAGAGTGGTATTACGGGTTTTTTCGCTGACTTTTCCTCAAGCATAATTCTGACCCTGACAAGTGCAGTGGGCAAGACTAATGTTTCTTTGACAGGGAGAGGTTTCTTGCATTGTGCAATGCAATAAATCACTTCAAATGAGGCCCTCTGTGACTGCACAGACACGGACAGAGTGGTCTTGAATTTTAATTTCTGGCAAGATAATTCCTTTTCATATTGCTCGTAAAATGACCTTGGCTTTCCTTCATGTTCCCTGTGTTGTGAACTCAGATGACATTTAAGCTTGTTGGGTTGCATGCTTTTTACAAACAAAACAGCCTGGTACAAAACACACTGTGGTCTTTCTTTCCCACTCACCCCAGTACATGTAAATCCAAGCACAATGAGGGATTCATCAAATTTTCGCTTTCATGTCTTTCCTTTCCCATACTCATCCTTGTCATTAGTTTTATTGTTAGAACTCAAAGCAGAAACTTTTGGAGAAAAGCATCCACGTTAGATTTCTCTGTCATGTAAAACATATTTAGGCCAGCATCAACCTACTGATTTTTATGTCAGCTTCCTGTAACGTGTAAGCACCTTGCATTGGATCTGCAATTATCATGTGGGGATGAATAACTGCCATGGGCAAGAGCTGCATATTTTTAAACAGGAGTATATTCATCATAATACTGACCGATTCAGGCTGGACATAAGAAAGAACTTCTTCACTGTCCAAGCCCCCAAGCTTTGGAACAGACTGCCACCGGAGGTGGTTCAAGCACCCACTTTGAATGCCTTCAAGACACATTTGGATGCTTATCTTGCTGGGATCCTATGATCCCAGCTGAATTCCTGCCCCTGGGACAGGGGGCTGGACTCGATGATCCTCCGGGGTCCCTTCCAGCCCAAATGTCTATGAAAATAAATGGTTGACACTGTTGAGCATCTTTCCAACCTCATTTTTGATCCTTGCAACCCCAAATGGGATTGTGACTGCAAGGTTGGGAACTACTGTATTTATGGCTATGGATCAGAATGGTTGGAGATGTTTCCTCTAGCATAGTCATACAGAAGTAGGGGTGGAAGGGCCTTCCAGGGGTCATCTAGTCCAACCTGCTGTATCTGTAGCCAAACCGTCCCATACAACCATAAACTCTGCCACCAACCCTGACACAACACAGACCTCTCCTAACACCCTAACCTGCCACAGGTAAGGTAGGGGACCAGAGGTTCAAGGAAAACCCTGTACAAGAAAAAATGGACCAAAGGCAACCCTGTACAAGAAAAAATGGACCAAAGGCAGGGGGATGCCAGACATCCTCCTCTTCCTGTGGGCAAGGTACATGAGCCAGATCTGCAAGCTGGTGACTGGTGCAGAGACCAAAATAGCCTGTCTACTCAAGTATTTTGCAGGTCACCTCCTGAGACAGTGGGGGGTGTATGCACGAACCGAAAGGAGACTGTGGACCATGGAGCACCCCTGGTTCTACAGGATCCTGGATGAGTTCCGGGGTGAGTACGGGCTACCGAATGAATGCCCAGCTACCACATCCAACCACAGAAAGATACAGAAGGTGGTCAGAGCCAGAGACAGGCTATCGACCGTGGAGCTGCTCCCTGAAGACAACTGCCAAGCTGTCTGAGAGCAGATCTTCCACAAGGACCTATGAAAGGACCACAGAGACCTGAACTGGCTAATAGCTCACCAGGCACCCCCAGTGAGGGTGCGGAGACACAGAGATTCAGCACAGCTGCCCCAGGGAAATCTGCCAAGGCAAAACACAGACCATCGACCACCTCCTATGGCTTTGACCATACACCAAGTGGGTGTGGAAAAAGGAAAACTGGCTCCACGAAGAGGTGACAGCGGTCAGGTGGATGACAAGGAAGGCAGTGCTGTATCGACACTTGGTCCAGGAACCTCCCGATGTACAGACTCATGGAGCTGGAGGAAACAGACTGCTAAAATGTTTCTGTGTGAACTCTAGTCCTACCACCATAAATTGGTGGGAGAGGACGGAGAAGATGCAGCCAACTCCATCTGGCAAGGACCTCCCAAGACGGGGAGTAGACAGGGATAACCAAGAGGCCAGTGACACAACCGGACCTGGAGTCAGCGCCCATGACAGCAGTAGTGGAAGCAACAGTGACAAGGACAGTGAATGGACTGAGAATGTAAACCCCAAAAGCGGGGCTAGGACTAAGAGACTGTGATTGGGCTAGGGCAGGGGCGCTCAAACTTTGTGATGCCGCGACCCCCAGTGCTGGATGGCAGCCGGGGACAGGGAGCTCACCCAGCCAGCTGTTGCTGCCGTTCACTGCTCGTTGCTATCACTGTGCACCGCTTCTCCGGGCGGGCGAAATTTGCGGCCCCCTTTTAAGTTGCTCGTGACCCCGAGGCGGGTCGTGACCCACAGTTTGAGACCCCGTGGGTTAGGGAAAGGACTGTGGATGGGTGGGTGGGTGGAAGTGCGGGTTTATTCTAACAGGTGCGTGGGTTTTAAATATGGCATAAGGTATGTGCAGATAAGCTTTTACTAGATGTTGTGTTTATATTTCCCAAAAAATCCCCAACAAACAGGTGAAGCACAGCAGCCATCTCCTGCTCTATGGAGCGTGCCCATGCGGCTCACCAGCCCCCGGGAGATCACGTGCCCCTGCACAGCGCCACCAGTCACTGCGGGCGCCGGCGGCAGGAGGAGGCGCTTCCTGCTGCGCCCCACCGGGCGGGGGCGGGGCCGCGTTCGGGGACAGCCGCCCAGGCGCTAACGTGTCCCGCGCGGCGCGCCGTAGCCCGGGGGCGGAGCGGTTGGGCCCGGCAGAGCGCGAGCGGCAGTTGCTGGGGTGACGCGGCTCGGGGGGCGCTCGGGGCCATGGCGCTGAGTGGCGCGGACGGCGACAACCGTGAGCCCGATGTGATCGCCCAGGGGAGCGCCCTGGAGTGTTTCACGGAGGGTCCGGAGACCAGCGGTTTGATCCGCAACCTGCGCGGCATCTGCGGGGACCTGGTGGCTCGCGAGGCAGCCGTGGAGAAGTTCGTAGGTGAGGGCAGATGCCCGTCCCCCTCCCCCCTCCCCTCCCGTGAGGCCGACTCCCGTGCTAGGAGCAGGGGCCGCGGGGCATGTAGCCCAGGGTGCTCAGCCCGGTCCCCGGAGCTCGCCAGCCGCCGGGAAATGTATGGGTGATTCTTTTCCCCCTCTCCCCCACCACTGCCAAGTGTGAAGCCCCTTGCTGCTGGGCCGTGGCCCCCTTCCCCACGCATTCGGGTGGGGCCCCCCATTCCCTGCACGGCTGGATTGGGCCCTTTTGGGGTGATCAGACCCAGCACTGCCATCCTAGACCCTCTGTCATCTGAGAGTGACTGGGAGGAACGTTGGCCTCATTGCTGACTTGCATCCCTCTTCCAGAGAGATCCGACTCCTCTGGTGGGGCTGGCACAGTTACGTGGGATGTAATGCAAAACCTTCTGATGCATCAAAACCACTGTTCCAGAAAACACTGATTTTATAGTTACTCCTCTAATGACTTTGAGGACATTAATCTGTATGCGTACAAATGGTTTCAGTCCTAGTCTCTATGAAAACCTCAGAAGGAGGAAGATCACTGCTGCTGTGCAGTTGTGTGTCATTAGCACCCCAGCAGACAGAAGTTCCCTTCTCTTTCAAGGTTTCTAGTAGTTCTGGGCCTGCTATTAGAGACTTTATAAATGAAGGGGACTTATTAGTTTTGGGGTTGCTAGTACCATGGCGATGACAGTCATGCAACCTTACTGACATTGCTCATAGTTTTTTTCATATTGTGGTATTAGCAGCTCTGAATCTGATTAATTGGCAAAGCTTTGGGATTGGTATTAAAAGCCTTGAAAATGGTGAGAGAGAACAGCTGTGAAACTGAGTAGCCCTGTTCATATTCAAGACCTCTAATATCAGCACTGTGACAGGTCTCCTCCCTTTACTATTTCTGGTGTAGTTTAAATGAAATACAGTCAGTTGCAAAGCAGACAGTTACGCTTTCACATAGCATGCAGACAGTGGGGTTGAAAGATGCTGTGCACCTAAGCAGTTTTACATACCTCACAGAAACCAGTATTTGGTACAAAGTAAGTAATGAGCAGCAAACCTGCTGTTTAGTGAATGATGTACTTACCTGGTACAGTGTACTTTGCTTGTACCATAATACTTACATATGTCACAAAGATATGGAGCTGTCATTTTTTTGTGATATCCTATAGGACATAGCTGGGGTGCTCAAGCCTTCAGCTTGCAGGCCAAATGCAGCATGTAGAACCGTTGCATCTGGCCTGCAGGGCTCCCCACAAGTCAGAGAATTTGGCTGTGCGGGAGTGGTGGCCATGAATACAGCCATCCCCCATCCCCTGACTAATTTTCAAACCCCAAGACCCGCATGTCTGGTTGGAGCCAGGTTGCTCCCCTGCCCCTCCCCACCTTCCCCCTGACTGGGTTGGTGCTGGGCCACACGCCCTTTCCTCCAGGGGGCTGGGCCTAGGCTTTACCCCTTTACTCTTATGAGCCAGGCCACACTCTATTCCCCTCAAGAAGAGGGGGCAGGCCATGACCCCTTTTCTTTGTGGGGTTGGGGTAAGGCCAGGATGTGCCCCCATTCCCCTGGGGGCCAGGCCATGCCATGCCATGCCCCCTTTTCCCTGCAGGGGTGGGTTACATCCCTTTCCTTGTGCTTGTGGGGCTGGTGAAGCCTCCTTTCCTTGCTCTAGGGCTGTCCTGCTCCCCGCCCCCAATGTGGCTAAGTGGTGGCCACTCTGCCTTGTGCACTGGACTGGAACCACTATTTTGTCTGCAGTTGGACCAGGAATTGCTCATCCAGTTGGCCGGAGGAAAAATGTTGAGCATCACTGGGATATAGGGACATGTGTCAGGCTTCTACTCTAATGGGACTAAAGTGACAGTTGCCATAGTTGGTAAGTGCAACATAGGTGGATGAAGGATTTATGAGCTGGGTGAGCCAGATTGCACAGTTACGAGAGTCTTAAGGAAACACGGAAATAGTGAAAATGTGTCTTATGCACTTCTTCCATTATTTATGTAATGTCAGGTGACCAAAAAACCACTTTTGGCTTATTTTTATGTTAAATTTGAGTTGATATATTTATCTATATTGTTTTGACATAACTGGTAAGGTACGTACCTTAATAAGGCACTTGGTATGTGCCTTATTATGTTCCATAGAAGACGAACATAGGAATGGAAGGGACCACAAGCATCACTGAGTTCAATCCCCTGCAATTTCTGGCAACCGCATAATAGACATAAACATTTACTGTAGCCCTCCCCACGTATCTTAAGTTGCAGCTCAACCCCAAAGAGTCTATAAACTGTAGTTTTTTTTTTATACTGAAGATCCTAAAAGTACCACTGAAAAACAGCAAGAGAAATTAAATGTGCCACCAAAGCTTTAATCTGCTCACCATATTGGCAGAGACTCAATTCAGAGCAGGTGACAACAGTACACCAGTTAGGCACCTGATAAGCAGGGATCCTGGTTTTCCCTGATAAAAAATTACAAATTTTCTAATAAAAAACTAAATTGTCTGATAAACCCCCCCTAATCCATGATTAAAATTAAAAGCCCCCCAAAGCTCCCCCAGCCCTGCTGGTGCCCCTCAGTCCCCCCACAACAGTCTCTCAGCCCCACACACTCAGGCACACATGCAGACAGACACGGACACAGATGCATGCATGCAGGGACAGACACACACACCAGCAGGTAAGTGTGTGTGGGGGGATGGGGTGGAGTGGGGGAAAGGGAAGGGGTTTGGTGGAACCAGATCGAGAATGGGGGAGGGGGAGTATGTCTCTATGCCCGCAGCCAGGAGCAGGGCTGGGGGGGGGCGAGGGCAGTGGTGCCCTTCTGTGGGCCACACACATGCCATGTGGCTGGACGTGGGGGGCAGGGTGGCTGCCACTGCCACACACTGCTAACACCACTGCCACAGCTGCACCCTGTGCTGCTTTGCCGTGGCCAGTCACATGTGCGGCTCTGTGGGCAAGTGGTGTGGTAGCGCCCATGGTGGTGGCTGCCGCATGTGAGTTTTCTCCCTGCCTCCCTTCCTCCCCACTCAGTGCCCCTCTATGGGCTGCACACATGCCACCTGGCTGGGGGGGGCTCACACGCAGCACCCCCCACCAGCACTGCCCTGTCCCATTGTTTGCCATTCTGCTTGCCCGCAGAGCCAGATATGCAACCGGCTGTGCCAAAACAGCACAGGGCATAGCAGTGGAAGTGGTGTGGGATTGTGGGAGCTGCTGTGTGTGAGCCCTTCCCCCCCAGCTAGCTGGGCAGCATGTGTGTGGACTGCAGAGGGGCAACAATGGGGGGCGGGGAAAATTGTTGCAAAATTGGGAAATCCACAGGTTTCTCTGCTAAAAGGTAAAATCTGTTTTTTTCTCCAATTAAAAACAGGAAATCTGTGGTTTTCTCTGTTTTTCTGTGTGGAGTGGAAAACCTGGATCCCTGCTGATAAGTTTTTCAGTACCACTAACCAGTGCACTCTACCTAATGTCCCATCTTTAGCTCTTGTCAGTCTGATGCTTTGGAGGAAGACTAATAAAAATATCCCAGAAGTCAAGGAGAAAGAATCCTTTCCTATCCCCCCTTCCCATATATTTCTTTCTGGTCTCAGTGGGTAACTACTGGAAATCCTGAAGCACAATACTAATATGGTGCTATTAAGAGAACTCCTAAGAAAATATTACAGTTTTATGGTTAAATACTTAACTCAGTAAATGCCAAGAATGAGAGTAGATAATCTTATCTCTGCATCCTTGTGTGCTTTATTATACAATCACTAATTTATACAGTGATTGTATAATATACTGTACACTAATTTCTGAAATGGTGTACAGTATATCATGCAATATTTTATCCACAATTTTAAGTATACGTTGGTATATTATTTTTTTCTTTCATTTATACCACTTTGTTATTGTGATGTAGTCCATCATTTTGCTATTCGTTTTATATGATTTTTTTTGTTTGGTAGTTATTTTAATAATTTCATCACTACCCTTGTTTTGTACACTTTTCAGTTATCAGCAAGGACTTCCCTCATTGCCATTTAGGGGATGATACAGAAAACTTGTGAAAAAAGGCATTTAGCTATATGTGTCAGCAAACTTTCACTGGTATACTGTACTTGTGAACTTAAAGTATAGTCTGGAAGGGACTTTACTGAGGACTCCTGAACATTTTTGCATGGTTCATAAGAAGGAACTCCACTTCACTGTTTCTCAGAAACTGTAGTCTGGGCCTCAACCCTACATTTCTTTCAAATATTTAGTATGTAGCAAAGTTATCCATGCATAAATGTACAGTGAAATTTGATTTAGCTATGTATTTCTGCTGTGAGACTCATCAAGTGCTATTTAAAAAGTAATAACTTTGTCAGACTGAAGCCATGCTTTGGATCACACCAACCTACAGGAGCATAAATGATAGCAGGTTTTATGTGGGGGGGGGAGGGAACTGGAAGGGCCAAAATGTATTTTAAAGGTGTAAAAGCAAACAGAAGTTTCAAAGTGTAACGAAGGCAGGCATCTTACAAAATAATCAGGGCATCTTCTGATAAGGGTTCATCACAAACAAAAAGACCACTTTGGTGGGAGTAACCAAAACTGCTCATACCATCTCCTGTGTTGTAAATTAACTGCACCTGTTCAGGAAATATGCAGCAGATGATTAATTTTTTTCAAAATGTGCTGTGACAGTCCTAATGTGTACCCTGAAAACATGTACTTGTCCTTTTGAATTTGATGTTTTGTCTGCTTAGAACTCTCAATAAGAAATACTTTTTTACACAAAACCACATGTAGAATCTACTGCCACAAGTTATCGTTTATTTCCAGAATGTAGCATAAGTTGATAAGAGATCACATATTTTATAAGCAAAATGAGAACTTGCCCAGCCACATTAGATAGGCTAAGCAATTATAAGCTGTACAGTTTCATGCTTCAGGACATTGGCCAGTTACTAACTGCCTGAAGTGAGGAAGACAGTTTATTTATAGGGCAGAGTATTGCATAATTATCAATTACAGGATAGTTAATAATGTTTAATTCTTATTCAGTCCTCTGATGTTCTACCCAGTTGTATGGTTTTTTTTTTTAAAATATAAAACGTGAAATCATAGCCTTGAAAAGTTTTGTTTAGTCTAAGTTTAGTCTTGCCAGTATTGCAGTCTTGGAAGTCGTTTCTGACTGCAGAATTACAGTATGGTTAAGCAAGCTAGCAGGATGTTGAACGTTATTTAATCTCTCCGTTGTTGTAGGAATCAGTAGAGTTAATTGGATTGCAATTGCTGTATTTGTTCACATGCTTTCTTCATGGCTAAAATTGCCACTGACTGACTAGGCTATTAATTTTTATGAAGATTGTCTTTTACTAGATAGTACAGTGGTACTCAGTAGTGTTCTAAGAGCTAGTGCCAAGGTGGAGCAGATTGAGAAAACCTTGAAGTTGATTCCCATGTTTTATTCAGTTCTACAGTGCCATCTAGAGGCATTCCAAGTGTATTGCTGTTAAACGTTACTTGCATCTAGGCTCCTAGCAGTAAAGAGAAGAACAAAAGTAAAGTAGCAAAGATGTAGAAAGCAGGATAATTTTTCAAAAAGAGAAAGGCAGGAAAATGGAAGGATTAAGAGTTCTCCTCCATTTCTATAGTCTTTTCCTCCCCTGCTTCCAAAATAAAGGAGATAGAGAAGAAGTTCCTTTGGCTACTGGGATAAGAATCTTGTGTTGCTTCAGCGACTCTGTGATCATTGGTGAAATCTAATTCTCTCTTCCCCTGATGCTTTAGATTTGGATTTAGTTTTTACTTTAATTTAAAGGTACTTTATTTATAGAGCTTGTGACAGGTTGCCTTTGTGGTATTATACATACTAAAATGCATAGTACAGGCTTTTGGGCAGAAGTCAGAATTTCCCTGAATTAAAAAATGTGGCCAAAATATAATACACAATATAGATAATGCACAGGATTTGATTCTAGAAATGATCCCTTTAGAAGGGTCTTGTAACTATTTCCAGCTGAACAGGCAGGCCATACCAAATATACTAGGCCAGGGATTGGCAACCTTTAACCTGCAGAGTTGTTTGACCTGACTCCCAGATGTGGGGCTTCAGTGCTGAGCAGCAGGAACTTTCCATGTGTTGCGTTGGGGAGAAGTGGCAGTGGTGGCCTGGGTCCTAGTGCTAACTGTTGTTTAGCTTCCATGGGTAGATCTAGGAATTGGAAAAGCAGGAAGTGTGAGATGACTGGCTGCTGCAGGGGTGGCTACACCTCTTCCCCATCGCCCCCATTCCAAGGGCAGACCCTGCCTTAGCAACACCTGCCGGGGATTTCTTGGAGAGTCTCCAAAGCAGGTAAGACTCTCTCCCCTGCAGTGCAGCACCTCACCTACCCTTCCATTCCCTTCTCCCCTTCTCTATCAGGGTTGGCCCAGGATTGCCTCTGACTATAGGAAGAGGGGGATAAGTGCATGGTTGCTGTCCCTGGCCAACTTGGAAGGAGGGGGAAGTCCTAGGGCTGCTGCCGCTCCAGCCTGGGCTTCTGTGAGTGGCTGCGTGGGGTGCCAGGCTTGGCTGAGGACAGCAATGGTAGGTGGGTCTCCCCTTCCAGAATCTTTCTCTTTGCCCAGTCCCACTGGGTGACCTCTGTTGAGCAGCAGCAGGTGCTGGAAGGGGGACTGCCTGCCACCATCCCCATCTGAGCCCTGTACCCAGCAGCTGTATCCCTCAGGTTAGTGGGGGAAACTCAGTGGAGGGGAAGGTAGCAAAGACCTACTTGCTGCTGCTGCTGGTGTTGCTGCTCCTATGCCTGGCACCCTGAATAGGCGCTCCACACAGCCCTTGGCTACAAAGGGGCAGAAGCCCTAAAAGGGTGGAAAGTAGATCCCAGGAATTACAGGCCAGTCAGCTTGACCTCAATCCCTGGTAAGGTTCTCGAGAAAATTATCAAGAAGACCCTTCTGGATAAGCTGGCTGAGGACAACATCCTGAGGGTTAGCCAGCATGGATTTGTCATGATTAGGTCTTGCCTGACCAATCTCATCTCCTCCTATGACCAGGTGATGCATCACCTGGACAAGGGAGAAGAGATTGATGTCATATACCTAGACTTTAAAAAAGCCTTTGATCTGGTGTCCCATGACCTCTTCACAGAAGAATTGACCTCAGCTATAGTCCGATGGCTGGGAAATTGGCTCCGAGGTCAGACTCGGAGAGTAGTGGTCGATAGCGGCGAATCATTATGGTGCTCCATGACCAGTCAAGGCTCTGTCCTTGGACTAGTTCTCTAACATCTTTATCAATCCTGGACATTGGTGTCAGAAGCCCACTGGCTAAGTTCGCCGATGACACTAAACTTTGGGGCACAGCGTCCACACCTGAGGATAGGCTAGTAATCCAGGCTGACTTGGATAAGCTTAGTAAGTGGGCAGACACAAACCTGATGACATTCAATACCGATAAATGTAAGGTACTCCACCTTGTGGGGGGAACCCACAGCATACTTATAGGCTTGGCAGTGCCATGCTTGCTAGCACCACTGTTGAAAGAGACTTGGGGATCATGACTGACCACACGATGAACCTGAGCACCAATGCGATGTCGCAGCTGGCAAAGCAAACAAAATCCTGGCTTGCATCTATAGATGCTTCTCAAGTAAATCTCAGGATGTCATCCTCCCGCTGTACTTGGCCTTGGTGAAGCCACAGCTGGAGTACTGCATCCAATTCTGGGCTCTGCAATTCAAGAAGGATGTGGAGAAGCTTGAGAGAGTCCAGAGGAGAGCCATGCACATGATCAGAGAGCAAGAGAACAGGCCTTATGAAGAGAGGCTGAGAGCCATGGGACTCTTCAATCTGGAAAAGTACAGGCTCAGGGGGACCTGGTGGCTGCCTGTAAGGGGTATTCATCAGGATCTGGGAGAACTTCTGTTCACCAGAGCGCCCCAAGGAAAAACAAAGACGAACTCCTACAAGACTGTTTTAGGCTGGACATAAGAAAAAATTTCTTTACTGTCGCAGCCCCCAGGACCTGCAATAGACTCCCTTCAGAAGTGGTGCAGGCACCTACTCTGGACTTATTCAAGAAACGCTTGGATGCTTATCTTGGTGGGGTCCTTTGAACCTAGCTGACTTCCTTCCCCTGGGGCAGGGGGCTGGACTTGATGATCTTTGAGGTCCCTTCCAGCCTTAATGTCTGTGAAATCTATGAAGCCATCCTAGGGCTTTTCCTGCCCCTGGCTCAGTTGGGTATAGTGGCTGTATCCCCCCTTTCTTCACGTGCTCAATGCTGGGTCTGCCTGGATCTGCCAGATTAGCCAGGGGCTCTAGCTGGCTCTCAGGGGAACCAGGAATCTGGGGCTGTAGGGAACTGCAGCCTCTGGCACATGAGGTATGTTGTGTAATAGGTGTGTGACCATACCCCTGCATCTGCCCCTGGTGCCCTGAACTAAATCATTTTGGCTCACAGCCTAAAAAGGTTGTTGACCTCTGTCATGGGCAATAATGACTAGGACATTTTTTTCAGTCAACTGAGGGAAGGAAGGTCTTGTATATCAATTGTGGGAACAAATTAGCCTTTATTTTCTTATGAAAAGAGCTAGTAGCCCTTATAATTGTAAAAAACACCTTCCAAATCTGAAATGATGCTGAACTACAATGTCCAAATTCTGGTTTAATTACTGACCCTTAAGAGTTGAGCTGTATGTGTTGGCATTTCTCCAGGGGGTGGAGAGAGGTAGTTCTTTGAGTGGTGGAGCTCTTTTTGCTCTGTGACTGCTTCTCCATATCTGTCCAATGTCTATCCATCCTCAGTGTTGGAGGAGCCTTTACCGTTTCCGATCTATTGATTGCTGTTGGACTCTTGTGGTAATAGATCCAGCAGCTTTGTTTCTGTCTCACTTGGAGTCAGTGATTGTGTATTTGTGGGATTTTTAGACTGGCACCTGTTGATGGTGAGGGCTGGAATAGAATGCAGTAGCTGGAGAATGGGTGGGTTTAGGATCAGGATTCAAGGAGATGTAAACAGTAGGAAGGCAGGTGGGATATACAGAGCAAGGCTGGTTTGCTTGTAACAGTTACAGTCCACGCAGTATAGTAGTGTCCTCACTTTGCAAAGCTGCATCAGAAATGTACCACTGCCAGCTTGGTCTTCTGGAAGAGAGAGCTATAGTGAGCTCTGCAATAGGGTCATGCAAAAAGGACCCCACATTTCTTCATCTGTCTGTGCTTTGAGGGTTGGCTTTTGGCAACATGAAAGATGCTCAGGCATGAATTCATGGATGTCTGTTGGTTGGAACAGTAATGGATGGTAGTCATGAGTAAGATGCACGGTCTTAGTAATTTTTCTGATATATTCTATATGCATAAAGGGCTTAGTCTGTGTGTGCGTGTGTGTGTGTGTGTGTGTGTGTGTGTGTAAAATGCTTTTGGAGCACTCTGATTTGTTGTCTCGACAGGCAATCACAATGCTTACTGAAACGGCCAATTGGAGTGCTCCGCACAGACAGACACACAGGCAGTTGGCCGGATGTGGAGGATTGGGGTGTTGTGGGGCTGGACTCTGAGTGGGATGGGGTGGGGGGAACTTTTGGAACTCTCAAGCTTGGAGGCAGCGGTGGCACGGGGTGCTGGCAGAAGGGGACAGAGGATATGGTGGGGATGGAGTGGGACAGTGGAGCGCTGCCACGACAGAGGGGTCAGACTGGCCCTGCTCCTTGGAGGGGGCAGCAGCATGGGGGTGCTGGCGGAGGGGATGAAGGGGACGGCAGGGCAAGTTCTGGTCCCTCCCCCCTCCCTTGCTCCTGGGAGGTGGCGGCAGCATGGGGTGGTGGTTGGCAGTACTCTGTCCCCGCCTACCCTTCCCACCCCACTGTCATCCTTGATGGGCAGTTCGCTAGTATATATAAAATACTCTGTAGAAATCTGGTATACAGTAGAGGGTGATGGCATTAGTTAGCCCAGGGCTCTCTTCAGTTGGCAGCCCCTGGACTCCCGCCTGGCTGCTGTTCCCCATATCTCTTTGGCTAGTGCTGCAGTTGTAGTCTCTAGTTTTCTCCTCTCTTAGCTTTCAGTCCTTGCTTCAGCCCAGGGTTGGTACAATGCAGCCCATGACACTGGGGGTGCCTATAGCACTGAGCAGCAGGGGAGATGAGGTGGGGGTGGCCTGCACACTATGTGTAGTGTTGTGTGTCGGGGAAGGCTGCTTGCATGCATGGTGCAGTCAAGGTGGGGTGCACCAAAGCAGATTGCCCCTGCTAGTGCAGCCTATGCGGTATAGTGTGAGGCCTCTGGGAGCTTGTAAGTTGGGCAGCCCTGTGTTAGCCAGTAGGGTGGAAAAGCTTTGTAACACAGCTATGTAGCTGGGTGTATAATTAATTAAAATCAATGCTCTAGATTAGAACATACTATTTTAATCACTTACCACTTAAAAAGTTTTTCTTTTTTAGTTATAATGGACAAATACCAGGAGCAGCCTCACCTGTTGGATCCACATCTAGGTAGGAACATTTTCTCAGTCTGTTTTTTTGTGTACATGCTTTGACATGCTGTTAAAAAGTCTGTGTTTGCCTTTTGAGGCTACTGTGGTTGATGGTATAGCAGGATGCTGCACGCTGTCTATGGCATAAATAGGGCGAAGCTAACAGGGCAGCCACCCCAGGTGCTGACCTGAGGTGGGTCACAAAAAATGGCTTCTGCTGGCAGTGACACTATTGCAGTCACAATCACATGCCATCCAGAAGTCACTGCCATTCTGCTCTGGGCGCCTGAATGCATCCCTTTGCTACTGGTCAATGTGCTAGCTCTTCGTTATTAGAGAAACAGCAAGCTAAATTTGCACAATTTACTAATGCTTCCTTTTTTTCCTTCTCTAGAGTGGATGATGAAATTATTATTGGATATAGTTCGGGACAAAGAGTCTCCTCCTCCACTAGTACATCTGGCTTTTAAATTTCTTTACATCATTACTAAGGTAGAAATCAGATGTAACATTGCACAATTGTAATAATGTATTCACTTTGAACAACTTATTTGGTTACAGATTTTATTTTTGAAAATATATGGAGTGATGTTCATATTTTATAACATTGCCTGCAGGTTTTTTAATGAAAAGCAACATGGAGACTGCAGCTTCTTGACTTTTGCTGTGATATTTTAGATAAGATATAATTAATTTCAGATAAGTTTTAAAATATGGTTTAGAGAATCACTCGTTCTTTTTCATAGCATTGAGCCCAATTTAGGAGATTGTTTTACAGACATTTTCTTCCATTTTTGGCCAAAATAATTACTTTCCCTTATTTGCATTCCATAACTATTTGTAGTTGCTACAGCCTTTGTCTGGAGAAGAAAGTAGCTCTAATTAGCTATCTCCTAAATGCGATAAGTGTTGGTCACTTAAAAGGAGATTATTACAATGCTGACAGATATTCATTTTATCTCCTCTTTCTGTGTGTTTTGTTTTTCTCCTACCCCAACCCTTGCTAATTTTTTTTTTTTTTTTTTTTTATTGCTTTCTCCCACTTTGTTCCCTGCATATACTGTCTTGCTGCTTGGTACCTTTTTCTCATAGATATTCCAATCTCAGCAGTGTGTCTGGTCCTAGAGGGTCAAATCTGTGTCCTTTCCTCGTGGCTGTTTTGTAGTTGGTCTACTGAAATGTTCATTTCAGCAGTAAATATAAATACTTGTTTTGCTATAGACATATGCAACTTTTAACTGTATTAAAGAAGAGAGGGAGTTGCATGTTGTAGATAATGGTGGGGTTTGTGGGGTGTCAAGAATGTTGTTTGTGTTTATTTCACTGATATGGCATGTGTGATCTTGCTGGAAAGCCAGTGTTATTCTGTATCAATTTAGGTTGTTTTTGTCAGTGTATAAGTTCTTTTATATATGCATATCTTTATTATTTTGGACATGGTTTAGGCAAGGAAGGGCTGGATGCATATTTAAAGACAATTCCCACCCCTGATCACTGACAGAAGGGTCCTCTGGTGGGATGGGCCCCAAGTTATTGTGTGTGTGTGTGTATAATGGGATGCTGGGGAAACAGCCACAGTGTCATGCACTGAGGTGTGGCTGGTTTGGCCTGCAGTTAGACACCCAAAGCACAGATGTAGTCCATATAGGTCCCCAGGAAGCTGGGGGTTTGAGGGAGGGGTTGGCATCAGAACTGCATTTGGAATCTGTAGATCAAGTCGGGACAGGCCAGGGTTAGAAGCCAGAGCTGGAGACAGGGTAATCCCAGGGTTAACTGGGGTCAGAAGCCAAAAACCAGAGCTGAAGATTAAGCCAGAATCAACAGCAAAGAACTGGGATCAGAAGCTGGAGTCAGCGGGTGGAGTCAAAACCAGAAAACCAGCTAGGAAGCACACAGAAGGTCAGTAGCAAGGACTTCCTATTGCCTGTGGCTTCAGGGGATTCTCTGCCTCACTTAGTCCGCCTGGAACCAAGGTGCTGCCTCAGTATCTTGATTGGGAGGATGACCTGCCCTGATATCTTGATTGGGACTAGTGGTGTCCAGGAATCTGGCCTTGCCTCATTACATGCACAATAGCAAAAGCATCTGAGAGAAATGGCCCACCAGCCAGAGGAATGCCAGCTGTCTCAGGGAGAGAAAGTTCTGGAGGACAGTGTAATTCGCGAGAAACGTGACTGCTGGTGGGGATGCAGGTTGGCTTTATGGTTATCTAGAAGGCTGTGTGATAAGCCTGGCTTTTGGATTTAAAGTCCCCAACATTAGGGGTGGTGGAAACATCAGGAAGACTGTTCTCTGAAAATATTGACAGGACTCTCAAGAGGGCTAAGGTATAGCTGGGTGAGAGGGTAAGAAACTGTATTTTAGGGGTGCATTGATAAAGAATTTTTGGGCTGATACTGATGGTCAGTTATTAATGAACTATATTGGCCAATACTGCTCTGTTTGCTTGGAGAGCAGTGTCCAGCTGGTAAATCTGTTGGGGTGGGGGAAAGGGGTGCTGCTCAACTGGGGTAGGGTGAGGCATGGGAAGAAGCCATGAGCAGTTTGTTGAGGTGGCTGGGGGAGGGAGGGTTGAGCTCCTGCTGCTGTGTGCATCTCCGGGGGAGCAATGAGGATTATGTGCCTCCTGGATCTGTGTGTGGGGCCAGGGTGGGCTGCCACAGGGGGCGGCACTGGCCTTTTCCCCATGGTGGGGCAGGGCTGGGCTGGGGCTGTGCATGGGGCGGGTGATGACACCGCTGGGAAGGGAATATCATGAATTTTGTTATGGCCACAGCCCACCCTGTAGCCCCTCCTCTCAGTGCCACCACTGCCCACCCCAAGTGTAGCTCTGGCTCAGCCCCACTTCTGGGAAGAGCCCGGCACCACCTCTAGCTTGGAGCAGGCAGCTTGCCCTTGCCCCACACACAGTTCTGGGGGGTACATGCCCCCCAAACCTCCTCTGGGGGTGTGTGTAGTGGCGGAAGTCACCTTCTACTCCCTGCGCCCCTGTGGACAAGCTGCTCGCAGCTCTGTCCAGTGCCTGCTGCTGCTCCAGCCCCACTCCCTCACTACGAGGGTCTTTGTCTGCCCCCCATACCCCTTCCCTCCCCTCCGCCCCTTCCCTCCCAAATAGACTTACCAGCCGGATGTTGCTGTCCAAGCTGCTGGGCTGGCCATGTACATGGTCGCAACATTTATCAGTGACGTTGGCCACATCAGCCAAAAAAAAAGCTGATTGCCGAAAATGTCAATTTTTCTTTTGGTGCCGATATGATATGGACCAATGTATCTACTGTATTTATCTCGTTTTTCTCTCCAGGCCTATGGTCAGTTTTCCTCTTCTAATTCTTTTCTCCTATATAATAAATCCTTTTGCTGTTTTCTCCCCTTAGTGATTTCCTATGGCAGAGAATGATCTCTGGGCAAGTGATACCCATTCTATGGCAAGGGGGACCTGAAATTTCTTCCACAACCCAAAAGGGAAGACACTTAGGGCTGGCAGAGATTCTCCTGCTTTATTTGTGAGGTCTGGTGTAAGAGCAGTGGAGATGAGGCTTGGGGGGATAAGAAGTTATCCCAGAGCAGAGCAAGGTTTGTTCCTTGGGACAAGAAGCAGAATAGCAGGGAAAAATTTAGAGCTTTCAGGGAATTCTATGGATATTGCATAGCACCAAATTCTCTAAATACTAAGAGCAACATTGTCAGGGGCTTGATTTTTAGGGTGATCCTACATGTAAATAAAATGGGGTTTTTTTCATGTTTTTCGGGAGGGGGAAATGTCAACTTAGTGGAACAATGCAGTATTTTTAAAGCTGAAGAATTCAGCAAGCACTGATTATTAATTACTTGATGATGAATCAAAAGCCTAGTTATCCGAGTTGTTACTTAATTAGTAGAGTTTGAGCAAAGCTGACATGTTTTGAAATATCAGGTAATTTGGAAATTAATTTGTACTCCTGCTCTACCTGATATATTAACACTATCTGAAAATGCTTCCAATAGTTCTTTTGTATTCTTAATAGTATCTCAAGATGGTTTATTAAATTGTGATAACCTTTCTCTTGGCAGGTTCGAGGATATAAAACTTTCCTCCGTCTGTTTCCTCATGAAGTAGTTGATCTACAGCCTGTGTTGGATATGTTTGCAGATCAGAATCCTAAGGACTATGAAGTGAGATTCCACCCTTTCTGTTTTTTAAACAAACAAAAAAATCTGAAAAATTGTTATGCAGAAATGAAAATGGGGATTCGCTAAATCTGTCAGACTCGGTATAAAAGTCTATATACTACACATTTCTACATATTACGAAACATCTAGAAATATCAAACTTGACAGCCAGCTTGAAATTGGTCTTTTCAGAAGAGAAATCTGGTCTTACTAAGAGGGAGGTTCTGTTCTGCTTTTTCATTAGTGTTAGGTGTTGGGAGTTTGGTCTATTTAATACATTTTGTAAACATGATAGAGAACCAGTCATTTTCTCTACTTTAAATAGAAGGGATGAGGGTTAAGAATAAAATATAATTGGCAAGTTCAAAACCACTGAAAGGGAAAAATAGATAAGTAATTAAGAAATAATAAAAAAAAAAGATTTTTATCGTAATTATATTAGTACTAGCAAATTGCCTGTCAAGAATGGCAGGGAAGGGGGGCCGGCAGAGAGAGAGCCCCACATTCGGCACCATGTCCCCTCCTCCCCTCCTCCTTTGGGTCTGACCCTGCTCCCCCCATTCCCTCCTGCTTCAGGTCCGCCCCCTCCCCACCACTTCGGCTTCCCTCTGGGAAGGGGCTCACACTCCGGGAAGCCATGATGGGCTGCTGCCTGTCATGGTTACTCAGTGCTCACTGCTCCAGCTGCCGGGCAGGGGTGGGGCCCGGCCTCCACCACTCGGTCTGTGCTCAGGGCATGATTTCCTACCATTTCCTTCTTCACTGGCAGCCTCCTTCTTACTCTGTATGTTTACCTCTGTAATGTTTCCCTTTGGCTTCTTTTCCCCCACTGCTTTCTTCCCCCTCCCTCCTCTGCTTTACCTTTTGTTTCTCCCTTATATTTACACTGCATCGTCTCACACTTTGAGCTCCTCTCATTCCTGTTCTCACTGACTGCTACACTTTTAGTTTCTCTCATTTCTTGAAGTCTCAGAACAGCAGAGACTCCCTATACCTGAAGAAGGATGACCGTGCCCAAAAGCTTGCTAACAACTTTTTTCCAATGCTTTTTTCCAAATAAAAGATATCACATCTACTCAAAAAACTTTGCCAACTATTTTGTGGAATGTAAATATCTCATACATTTGAAATGTGCATGGTCTGGAGTTCTGTCATGAGACACTAGCAAGGAAGAAAGGCCCACCAAAGTCAATACTTCTCATAGCAAAAGAGAGACATAAAATAGCAAGAGGCCCACTGGTGAATCCTTGACAATGGGCCATGTGGTCAAAAACCTAACAAAAATATAAGAAACCCTTTGTGGTTATTTTCACCTCTCTCCCCCTCTCTCTTTCTGTCTTTTCACTTCTATTTAATGTTGGTCTTCCACCTACAGAGCTACAGAGCAATCAGTTGACCCAGGGTGGGCAGCAACCACCCTTTGCCAGAGTGTTCAGTACAGGGAAGTGGCATTTTAGACAGCAGGGTTGAGGCAGGAAGAAGGTAGCCACAGGGGGATATGGAAAAGTCTGGGCGCAGGGAGGCAACCTTGGGGGACAGGGATTGGTGAGGCTGGGGAGAGGTAGCATGGGACACCTGACCAGGGTAGACTTAGCAGAATAAACAGAGATGGGAGAGGCACAGCTGGACAGGTGATTTCACCACTTCAAGGAGGTGTTGTGGCACTGCAGTAGCAGGACATAATAAATGGGCTTGAGCCACTGCATGCGGGACAGATTGTTGCCCTCGTATAATAGGATGGGATTGGGTGAGAGAACCAGCATGTAGCTCTTTCTTCTGGAGCCACATTTAAATTGCCACCCCTGCAATATGGCATAAGAGTATTGAAACACACAAAATTTTATTATATTTCTAAATATGTTGATAAAAATATGATGTTTTTCCTTTTATCGTTGACAATTTTTGCTACATTCTTCAGGGGCAATTCTCAGCAGTTTAATCCGTAAATCTTTTCAGGCAATCTGAATGATTTGTCTGAAAGATTTATTTGTATTCACAGAAAAATCTTAACAAAGATATGAGAACGTTTGAAAATGTGGCAGACTCCTCTTTTATTTTAAAAAGACACTGTTAGCTTAAACCAAACTTCTGTCTGAAAAAGGTATATACAGTTATTGCAAATAAAACCTAAAAATACTGTAATTAAGAAATTGCAGTAGGAAAAAATGTTATTTTCTCTCTACATATCTGCATGTGATAATTCTTTGTTTAGTTTCACTTTCTCCTTTTGTATCATCACTTTCCCCTTTATTTTTTTTGTGGGGGTGGGGAAAGGGAATTAATGGAAAAATAATCATCATCAAATGTCATAGGCATTTTTTGTGCTTTTACAAGTTGTGGTTGAATTAGCGGAAACTAAAAGGAAATATACACTTGCTAGATTTCAGATTGACAGGGTCTTTTTAGTAACAGTGGTTAGTGTTTGGGTGCCATCTTATTTTTTCTCCTTTGGTGTTTTAGCACATTGTATGTCTAAATGATAGTCCTTGTCTGCTTAGGTGGGGAAAGTTCTTGGAGCAACACATGTCCATGTAACAAATTAAAAAAACCCTTGTATTATTATTATTTCCCAGACATGGGAGACTCGCTACATACTCGTGCTATGGATCTCCATGATATGCTTGATTCCTTTTGATTTGGCTCTTTTTGATGGAAATATTCCTTCTGAAGATGGGCTTGCTCGGATACCAGTAATGGATCGTATACTCAAAGTAGCAAAAGTAAGCGTAATACACTTTGTAATATACAAAGACTTTATTCTGCTTATGCTGTTGTAATATATGATAGTTTTTTGATCTTTTTATTTCTGACCTTATTTTGTGTAAGTAGGAGTATAGTGCACAGTTACCAGGAATTGGATTTTTCCATTGCTTTTCTTTAATGTTAGTTGGCAATTAGTTTTTTCTGTTTTTTTCTGAAGTGGTAACCTACTGTGTTTTAAGAGTGTATAGTATAATTGCATATCTTGTTATCCAAGGTTTGGAGCATAGCCACTTACTTTTCAATATAACTGTCTGTAGTTTGAATATTTTTACACATATGTTTCCTAACATCATTTTAATTGTAAACTGAATTCTGGACTATACATGGATAACTAGAGAAACTGGACCTTTTCAGCCTCCGCAAGAGAAGGTTGAGAGGCGACCTGGTGGCTTCCTATAAGTTCATCAGGGGGGCACAGAAGGGAATTGGTGAGTATTTATTCACCAAGGCCCCCCCGGGGGTTACAAGAAATAATGGCCACAAGCTAGAAGAGAGCAGATTTAGATTGGATATTAGGAGGAACTTCTTCACAGTT
>NW_017728928.1:16297603-16361146 GCF_001723895.1 Crocodylus porosus
TCTTTCCTGCTTATGCAGGGGGTCGGACTCGATGATCTATTGAGGTCCCTTCCGACCCTAGCATCTATGAATCTATGAAACGTAAGATCTGTATTGATAAACTTTCATGCAAAGTTTTACTTGAGGTAAATTAAAATAGCATAACTATAAAACCAGAAAGGAGAGTTGAATACAAGGTAGAAGTGAACAGCTGCTGCTGTTGGCTTTAGAATATGCTCCTTTAATGTTGTAGAGAAAAAATTATCCTGTTTTGAAAGACATGGAGATGGAAACTTTAATGCATGTAGTGTTTTTAACTTCAGTTTTCACAAGACCAAATATTTTTGAAGTACATGTATGCAAATCTGTTCTGTTGTTACTTAATCTATATGTGCAAATTCTTTTACAGTTAATTATCTTTTTGCCTTTAGTGTTATTTGGTTGTCAGTGATAAGGCTCGAGATGCAGCTGCTGTACTGGTTTCAAAGTAAGTCTCTTGTTCCGATTTAGACAAAAGAACACTTCCTTTTTTTTTCTTCTTTGATTTCTTGCCCCCCCCCATTGTACTTATTCCATGGTTAACATGTTAATCATGGCATAAATGACGAGAGCTATATGTGCACCCAGTTTAAGGTACCATATAATGGCAAACCAGCCATAAAATAGATGGCTGGTTTGTATGGCACCTTAGATAGAATGGGTGGCCGGGCCAACAATTAGCTGATAGCCTGGTCCTGTTCTTGGACTTGTGGGCCCCCGGCTTTCAACTTGCTGGTGCAGTGGGAGCCCAGGTTTATAATCCCAGGTTCCCTCTGCACTGACAGGTAGGGCGCAATTGGGATCTAATACCTGATCCCAAAATCATGTCTCCTGCTAGGCTCATGTGGAATGCAGGAGGTGCCATTGTTGGAATCTGGAATCCAGTCCCGTGGTGAATTTAAATGAATGCTGGCTATGAACACATTATTTATGACAGTATTGGCTAATTTTAAAGTACTGAGAATACCATGTGGAACACTTGCTAAACTTGTCTGAATTGAGCTTAAATATGTATTGAAATTAAAAAGCATTGCTATGAGACAGTTGTTTTGCCTACCTGAAATGGATGTGTTCCTTTTCATTTTATAGAAGACAGGTCTTTATTATGGTTGATACTGTTAGCATTCTGCATCAAGAGGATTCAAATAGAATTTGAATAGCCTTCTCTTACCTGTACTGAATCCTCTTAAGGATAGGTTTTGGTAAAGGATGGGTTTAAGTAATATCCCTGATATCTAGCTCAGCCTATGCCTGCCACATTTGCAGACCTGAGGAAGGGCACTTGACACCCACAAGCTTGTCCAGCAGCTCTCCTAGCAATACATTTGGTCCAATAAAATATATCGCAAAAAAACCCTTGCCTTTCATCAAGTTTAAGTATTGTAATGAAGTGCAAGATAGGGGAGGACTCTAACCCCTTTGGCTCCAAAGATGTCATATAACATGCTATTATAACTTTGAATATGCTAATTATAATTTTCATTTTGACAAGACAAAGCTATGTTTGTTTTATTATACATGCAAGTGAATCTGGTGAAATACATTTTATTGGAAGAAGATGAATGACAAAAGGACTCCAGTAGAAGGCAGGGGAGATATGTACCTTATAGATTAACTAAATAAGATATACAGAGAGCATATGTTTTCATGAACTTGAGCTCACTTTGTAAGATTCTTTCATATGTCCTAAACCACCCCGCAAAAAACCTTTAGAGAAGTACCTTTCAAGAGTAAATTGGATGCTTATCTTGCTGGGATCCTATGACCCCAGCTGACTTCCTGCCCTTTGGGCGGGGGGCTGGACTCGATTTTTCCGAGGTCCCTTCCAGCCCTAATGTCTATGAAATCTATGAAATCTATTTGTATATTCAGTCCTGCCTTTACCATTTTGTACTCAATTTCATTTTACAGTCCAAAGCATTGATGCCCAACTCATCTTGTCTTGCAGACCAGACCCAGTGCACAAACCTGCTTCATGGGCTTGCTGGCCTCTGTATGGGGCCAGTCTACAGGCCTTCTGAGATCTACCTGTGAGCTGGTCCATGGGTTAGGGATTAGGGGTTAGGGTTAGCGTTTGGGTTAAATGCATAGTAGTTAACCTATAAAGGGACAGTATTACTGCTAATGCATTAGATTCAGTCATGATATTAAACTTTACTTCTTCCATAAGGAACTTATCTTTGGTAATACTTGGGATCACAGGTGACCAAGATGTGGCTCATGGAGCTGAATTATCTGGCCTGCTGGGCCCCATGTAGAACTGGAAATATGGTGGTAAGACAAGCGGTGACAGTGTTCATTTCTTCTGTTTTGGGAGCTGCAGCAATTAATACTGCAATTGCTCCCTCACTATCATATTTCTGGATGCAATGGTAGCCCTGTGGACTGGATGACACAGCTCAGTTCTCCTTGCTTGGTCACCTGTGGTCCACAGTATCTGTGGCTACGTTCCATTCTGATTGCGCAGGAATTTGGACACAGGATTAATGCACAGGATGGGATTTCTGGTGCTGCTGATCACTTTCTGTGTGGTCTTTAGGAAGTTGCTTAACTTAACTGATTTTGCTTATCCACAAAATTGGTACATTTCTCAGGACATATAAGGGTTAAATAATAAGAACAGTTTTCAGATATTCCAATAAAAGTGCAACAAACAGATGATTGCTCCTTGCAAATTCTGATACTTGCCTGTTTGATTAACAGCATGCAGTAGTGACATTTTCTTAATTTTTATGCAAATTCCCCATATCTGGAGATGGATGTTGATTTTTTTTGTATGGGCAAAATTGTTGCATTAAAAAAATTCTAATAAGAAAACTTGGTGAGAGTTTCTGTGGGAAAATGTATAGTCTGTAGCTATATGAAGTAAAAATGAGAGATCTTGAGAATTCCAGCTGCAGCTTGGTAAGTTTACAATTGAAATGAAATATTTTAGGTCAGGACCTTGTTTAAAAAGAGTAAAGTTAAATATCTGACAGTTGGAATGTTCCCACCCTAAATTTGTTGGAAAATGTCCATTGGACAATTGCCTTTAGGAACCAAAACCAGTTTGGATAACAGGAAAAATTAGTTACTACTTGATTGCTCTCAGTGGGTAACTTGCAGTGTGTTTTTCTGTGACAGGTTTATTACCCGCCCTGATGTCAAACAAAAAAGAATGGCAGACTTTCTGGACTGGACCCTTTCAATGTTATCTAAATCCTCCTTTCAAACCATGGAGGGGACTATTGTAATGGATGGCATGCTTCAGGCCCTGGTAAACACTGTTGTTATGTTAAAAGATAATCCTGGTAATTGATTGCCTTTATGATGTTTTTCTTCCATAATATGTATAAGGGACTTTACTGCTTACACTTCACTCAGCCATGTCTTAAAAATTTATCTTGAGTTTCTAAACGGGTAACTTTGTAAATGCAGGTTTTGTCATTAAGGCCATGGTTCTCAACCAGGATGCCATGGCACCCTGTGTTGCCTTGAGATCTTTTCAAGTGTGTTGTGTGCTGCCATACAATGTAAGCACTGCTAGTGTGCAAACATGATACACATGCTAAATCCAGAGATATCAAATAGTGAATCTGTAATATTAAAAACATTCTGCCCTGTTGTGGTCTTTTCTAGGCAACAGAAAAATTGCTCTGTTATTTTTCTGTAGTGGAAAAACAAGAGCTGACATTTCCTGAGAGGTGCCCTCAAGTCTATCCATGCGTGTCTTGAGTCTAAAATCGTTGAGGACCCCTGTATTAGGGACTTAGCCAGATGAAGTTCTTTAGGTAGATGTGATAAATCTTATTAGACCAACTAAATAGTTGGAAAAATTGTTCTTTGCAAGCTTTCATGCACAAACACTCTTCTTCAGGCATAGGGAAAGTCAGTATTAGGGACTTGTTCTTTTTGTCATTGATAAGTACCAGTAAAATATTTGTCAGTACCCAATATAATTATATATATATAAAAGCCAGCCTTGACAGGTGGCAAAAGTTGAGAAATTAACCAGCATTATCCAAACTGGAGATCAACTGGATAAAGATGCTGTACACTGGGTGCGTGAGCAACCAGGGTGTTAGTAAACTAGTTTATGACAGCCCCGATTGTGGTGGAGTCAGGTGTCCAGCAGGGCTGCCTACTCCCCCGGATCCTGTTTATCTGTTTGCTGGAACTGCTAGTTCAGTGGCAGAACCCCAGGATCAGTGGAGCAAGGTGCTGGTAAAAAGCACCTGCCTTGCTCTGGGTGACCTTAGAGACTTGTCGGTTTTGGAGGTTTCCATCCCTACAAGGGGGTGAAGATCCTTGAGTTGGAATTTGACCCAGAGATGACTGGACAGAGGGCATGGGAAAAGACTGAGGCCAAAGTCCAATGGAGACTGGGACTATGGCGCATGCACTCCCTGTCTATGGGGAGTGTGTGGCACTCATCAGGGTAGTGTTGCTACTGGTACTTCTGTGTACAGTGCATTGGTCTTCCCCCATTGGAGCAAGTCACCCTTGCCAGAATTCAGAGAGCCAGGTGTGTCTTCTTTTGGGGCTCCGGATTCCCATCTGGAGGCTGCAAGGACCACATTATGTATGATGAAATGGACTGGGGGCAGAGGAATGTCAAATGTCCTGCTGTTCCTCTGGGCTCAGTACATGAGCCAGATCTGCAAACTGGGAGCTGGGGCAGTATTGAGAACAGCCTGCTTTGTAAGATACTTTGTAGAGCACCTGCTGTGATACTGGCGAGTGTACATGCTGCCCAACTGAACTGGCTTTGGACTGCAGACATGCCATGGTTCTGTGACGTCCTGAAACCCTTCTGAATTAAATATGATCTGTACAGTGTGACTCCAGTGACCCTGATGAAGCACTATAAGGTGCAGGAGGTGGAAAGGGCAAGAGACAGTTTGTTGGCTGTAGACTTACTACCTGGCGACAGCTCCTAGACTGTGGGAGTGAGTCATTCACAAGGACATACAGAAGGAACACAGGAATTTGAACTGACAGGTAGCCCACTGGGCACTTCCCATGCAAGCATGGAAAAACAGATGGGCAGAGAGGCCCATCAAACTGCCCCAGGCAAACCTGCTGATGGAAGGCAGAAACAATTGACCACCTTCTCTAGTACTGCCCATTCAGCAGGGACATGTGGAGGAGCGTAATCGCCTTCTGATGGTGACAGGGGTCAAGACCTGACCAGAGAGGTGGTGCTGTTCAGTCACTTGACCAAACAGCAGGAAACTCTGACAGCTTGCTTTGGGTAGTTCTCCTGCTTCAGGAACACCCTAGGGGAGACCAGGGACCTGCTCCTAAGCAGGCTGAGTAAGATGCAGGGGTACTATAGAAAAATAGTTGAAGATGATGGGAAGGAGATGACAGAGATCATATGGAAGAAAGAAGACTGGCACAAACAGTTCAGAGGTGGGACCACCACTAGAGAGAAGGATGACAATGATGGAGATGATGACCGTGATGAATGAAAGGACTGGGGCAACAGGCTGAGAATTGGAAGGGAGGAGGGGGGGCATCAAGATGGTCCTCTGCGTGATTGCAGTGGTTAACGGCGACGGTGATGTGTTGGTGCCAGTGTACAGTGTACGGTTATTGCAATGGGAATGAGAATGGTGTAACTGTAAAGATGTGGTATGGGCTGTTGAATGACCATATCAGTCATGAGACAGATTTGTAGAGGGGAGTGTGTGTGTATGTATATGTATATACATATGCCTACACACATACACATATACATACATGTACGTATGTATGTGTGTGTGTGTGTATATATGTGTGTATGTATGTATATATTAGCCAATTGCCCATCAACAATGACAGGGGGGAGTGGGCCTGGGCCTGGAGTGGAGTGGGCTGTGGTGGGCCAGCTTTCCCCCCCTCACCTCCCCCATGTTACTTGCAGGGAGCAGGGTGGGTGGGGGGTGCAGCTACACTGGCCTTCTCCCCCCCTCCTCTCCCCCCCAACTCCATCACCTGTGTCCTCATCATCATGGCGGCGGGCTGCCTTGTGTCAGAACACTTCTTTGTACTCTGATTGGCTGTTTATTCACGCTGTGATTGGCTGACAGAGCATTACAGATGGACAGATGGACGTAGGCTTTTATAATATTAGAATGTGTGTGTGTGTATGTATGTATGTATACATATATGTGTGTGTATATACATATAAATAAATATTTTTGCAAAAAAAGAAAAGCAGCACGTTTGCCCAATATGTACCATGATTTTTATAGTGGTCCTCAGTGCTGACTGCATTTAATCAACTTCATAGCTGATTTCCATTCCTGAGCACATGCTGCTTTTGGCAGCAGTTTAATGATAGCCAGTAGATTTAATAAGGTTTCCTTGTATGTGATTATAAGATACCGTTTTCCCCTTGTCAGCTTGGGAGAAAAAAACTTCATCTTGTATTTGAGTAAATAATGGTATAAAGTTAATGTACTGTACAAAGAACAGCATTTTCATCTTTGATGTGTAACATTATACCTACTTTCTCTGCCAAATATCTTCTTATGGGTTGTTACATATATGCAAATGATTGCATTTATGTAGGACTTTGACATATTTGTGGTTTGTCATCCCTATATATGTCATTGTTACATATAGATATCTTTAATCTGATGCAGTATTTCTCAGTATATTCTATATTGTATCTGGCAATTATGATAATGATTGTGTGTTGGTGTGTAAGTCCTTTTAAAAAAAAATCAAAGTTGAGGTAACAGATATGAGAGTGTTCTCTTGTAAAGTCTAAGTGGATTTAGGATTTGTTAGTGTGTAGGAATAATTTTCAGTTTGCCTAAAATTGCCACTCCTTTTACATATCATCCTTATAGTGCTGCATACTGTAGTGCATTACTAAACATTAAGCTTTCGGGACCGGAGTGGTGGGGGAAGGATGGGGATAGCACTTTTTCTCTGACCAGCAGCAGGTTCAGATCAGAAGAGTTGACAACTGATCTATATTTAGACTAACTTGTTCTAAGCCTTGCTGTTTAAGTAAGAGGAAGTGCTACTTATTTCAAACGTGTACGGGAGCATGTTTTAAAAAAGAGACTAATAATGTTTCATCATTCTGTAGTTAGAGCTGGAAAAGCATACTGACTATTCATTATTCTAAGTGCATGATGAAACCTATAGGATATATCGTTCGTTAGAATTTTGTCATACTTGCTTTGAATTTGGTGTTGGCTCTATCCACCTGTTTATTAGTGTGTGTTAGGTGAAACAGATGAATGCTTAACAAGTAGAATTGAAACTAGAATTAATTTCTCTAGATAATTTCCTTTGAAGCAGAAGCCTGCATTTTTTTTCAGGGGTGGGAGAGCAGGAATTAGGGGGAGGGAGCGATTATCTGGCAACTTTTATTTCATTTGGTCGTCCTGCTCTGGTTAACTACCATTCAGGTCTTTATTGGCATGACTTGTCTAACTTGCCTTTAAAACTTTTCTTGCTTTAATTCCTGAAGACTTTTAATATCAGTAAAGCAATGAGAGAAAAATGCTTATCAAAAGAAAGAGAGGCTTTGGCAAAATAAATCACTTAGAAAATGAGTGACTGTTTCTTTCAGGAAATGAATTTTAGGGAGCTTTGCATTGTTTTTAATACTGCTCAGCTTTTTAAAACATTGGACAAAATGAAGGTGTCTTTTTCTTTCTTTTAATAGGCTATATGGATTATTTCACCCCCTTTTATGTTAGTTAGGATCTTGTATAATTGATATACATTAAATCATTGCTGGCAGAGGGGCTTGGAAATTAAATGCATTCTCACTCTATGACTACAGAGATATATGTTAATATTCATTGAAACATTTATGTGATCTTTTTGACAGTTTAGTGCCTCTTTGTGTTTTATGAGCCAAATCATACTCCTGCCTGTGCAGTTTTCCTGAACGTTGGGTCTGTCCCACCCCAAACAAGTGAGCAAAGACCATTTTTCAAGTATTGGTTAGTACAGGTGAGCTGGTGGGGAATAGTAATTTGATTCTGACGAGAAGTGGTAAGAATATACTAACTGTTTGGAAACCGATTACTCCTGATGTAGTACTGTGCTGTGCCCCGAACAAAGTGAACATTGAATATGTTACAGTCTAGTGCTAATTATATCTCCTGTTCAGAAATCTCAAGGATTAACACCAAGGACCTTATTTGGCAAGTAAGACACTTTTTTGTGGGATATGTTGTCACTGGGAAAATGACAAAAATACTTTCTGAAGCTTGTGCATTTTGGAAATAGTGAAGTTGGATGTAAGCCAATTATTTTAAAATGGGGTGAAAGTCTCATACTTCAGTGCATTGAAAAGGTATGCAAATTAGAGACAGACAAACTAATTCTACACTGTTACTCTTTAACCTACCTCTTTATGTATTTATATCTCAGTGACTATGCATGCTACTGTTTAATTTAACTCAGCAATTTATGTGGAGCAGGGACTACTGTTTCAGGATTCTTGTTGAAACATGTAATCTGCTAACACATTTAAATTCCACTGCTGGGCTTAGTTTTTTTTTTTACACCTGTTGCCAGTAATACATCATTTCACAACAGGTGCATGTAGTATTGCTTGCAATGTTTTAGTTTCTGTTTTAAAAAAAATTTCATCTTTCCTTATATTCAAACTGCACCTTTTGAATGTAGATACTTATTTTTATTACATACTTATATATGTGCTTTTTTGTATTTCTGTATTAAAATAGGCAAGATAATGACTGCTAAATTGGTAAATAATTATTGCATTCTTCGATATGTGTATAACTGGTGGATATGTCTAACCTATTTCAAAAATACACATTCTAAATTCTCTTGGTCTGAAGGTTTGCTTTTAAACCTGCCATTATATTAGGCAGGTTTTAGTTATTGCTGGAGGGTGTAGCACTCCCAGTTCTTGCGTGACCAGATATGTCATCATGTTGAAGTAGCCTGGGGCATTGAAACTTATTATACCTTATTTGCTTTATAAGTAATTCAGTATACAGATATGAGTAATAATTAAAAAAAATACACCCTACACAGTGATTTGATGAAACTTTGAAATGGTACGAAGAGAGCATTTCCCTGAGCTGTCTCTATTGTAACAATTGTTTGGTAATAGCTCATACTTAGGTGAATTGTGCTTCAGGGAAGAGACAGCTCTGCTACAGTATTCTTTCAGACCCAGAGGCACAAAAATAGAATATTGGGATTTAACATTTCCCAGGTCTCCGTTTTTGGTATTATCACAGGATTAGTGATTCTGAGGCTATTAGGAAAACTTAAAGATGCTCAGTTGCTGGGGGCCACAAGGAAAACTATAGAGATGTGAGAAAAAGGGTAGAGCTTCCTTCCAGCACCTTGTATGTAAAGAAAGGGCTAGCCTCTTCACTTCCTTGTCCTTTTGGGATGGTGTGTCCCTGTTTTCCTGTGTGCCCAATTTGCTATGCTTACTTTACAGAAGAAATACATTTACAAAATATGCTCTTTTCCATCTGATGTAAACAATTTTATGGGGAGTAATGCAAATAAGATTATAAAAGTAACATTATAACTGATCGATTTTGCCATATCCATATATAGTTCATTAACTAGTCTGTTTCAGGAAGGTTTATTATTCTGGCTCTTCATGCATTCCAGTATGGTTTGTTTATATGAATTCATGTAGCTCAGATACATGGATGTTGGATAGCTCTTTTTGGATCTGGACATCGCTCATTTCCCTACTAGGGGGTGCTCCAGAGTAACAGAAGATGCTGTCCTGTTGCTGGAGATTGCAGCTACCCTCTGGCTCCAACAAACTCGCATCTCCTGCTTGGCAGGAAGACATGTTTGCTGTCAAGCAGTCAGGCCACATTAATTTGTATAGCTTGGGGAATATGTCTTAGAAGTAATGCTGATTCGGATATCTCATAAAGAACAAGGCTAAGTAGGTTACGCAGACAATTGGAAGGCGTGGTGTGTTTTTGTGTGATTACTAAGAAACTAGTTTTTGTTTGTACCTTGCGCCATGTTATTTCTAAAGCAGAACCAGACGTGACGGTCATTTCATAACTTATACACCAATGATTTTCTCTAATTTGTAGGTGGTATCAGAGGGAGCTACATACCTTTCAACAAGTTGGTTAAGTTGGCTTATGCTGTATGTCCTCATTAAGGTGGAAGGAACATGGCGTAATTTTATGATGACCTGGGGCCTCCAATAGGCAGGCCTCTTCCCCTTAGCATTGTTTGTTGCTGACATAAAAATTTCTTAGTAGGCAGCACCCCACCCATATTGTTTCCTTTGTATCACATTTTCTCAAAAATTATGTGGCTCTCTGTTTTTTTTTCTTGCTTCAAGGCAAGAAATTGAAGCTAAACAGTCGTTTTCTTTCCGCTTTCCTATTCTTCACCTTTTTTTCTTTCTATTTTAATTTTTAGTTGGAGCGATGCATTGACTGGTAGTACTGGGTTTTTTTTGTTTTGTTTTTTTAAATATGAGCCTTTGAGTGCTCTGGTACTGTAAGACTTAATTTCAACCATTACTTTATCGTAATATATATTAACATCAGCCCCACATGCCAGATGAAACCATGCATGGAACTTTTTAAAATGCTAACATTGTGTAAAACACCTGAAAAATATATTTTGTAAATTTGAAGATCATTTAGATGTTCTTTAGAAAGGATTTTTTTGAAAGAACAAGTTTGGATCTTTTTTGCTTCTTTATGATAGATAAATAGAAAAATCTTTCAGGATTTTTTTCTGATTGCTTTTTATCTTGGGATTAACTGCATTATCCTGTTTCCCTAAATTTGCTGAAAGATTTTTTTTTGGGCATCTACAACCATACTTATTTAGAATCCTCGTAGTTTGTTTGCTATCCCACTTACGGTCTTAAAACATAATTTTGCCAGGAGCAGGTGATGTGGCTATTATCCTTTTCTGTTTGAAATAAAATATTTAGATAGTTTCTTTCTGGAACACTTGTAATCGAATCTGTTTTCTGCATCCTACTTGTGTGTACAAACAAAACCTTTCTGAGATTATCATTAGCAATGACCATTTTTGCCCATGATGAGAACATGCAAGTTAAATTAGTGTTCTTTATGTGGGCAAAAGCAGTACAAATGCTTACTCACACAGGTTTTTTATATTGATATGTTTTTATATATTTTTAACAACACATTTGCTGTATTGTTAAGTAGTTATATGGCAATTACTTTAAAAACAACAAAAACATTGAGTCAGCTTAATGAAATTGCTGTTGTCAGCTTGTCCTGATGTTAAAAAAGGCCTGATATTGTGTCCAGGTGCCTGGCCAAACCTAGTGTTTTTATAGAAATCAATGGAAGCTGCTGCGATGGGTACAGTCCACATGATAGCGACGACAACCTAAGCACTGTCAGCTAATGAAGCAAAATATAGAGCAGCAGTTTTGCTTATAACTGTGTTCCAGATCATTGCAGCTTCAAAGATTACCAGCCACTTCTAAACTGTACCATGAATTGTGTATGTAGCCAGCATGGGGTTTGGGGCTTAATAGTACATTCTTGAAGCCTTATAGTTACTAAGGAGGTGGATCACCTACTTTTTGCATGGGCTGAAACTCTTGGATGCTTTCTAAAGGTAGTCTTAAGTAGAGCATGTATTTACATGGAATATGTGTTGGAATTCACAAGAACCATTCATAGGTGTGTGGGCAGTTCAATGTCTCCATATACTTTGCCCAGGCTTTTGATGGAAAGGTCACACCAGCTTTAATTTATCTTTAAGCAACAGTTAAGTTTAGTGAGCTGGTGTCTCAGCGTAATTCTGTTGTCTCAGGAGACAGGTGCCTTTTACTATATGAAAAATGTGTTCTTGATGTAACTTTTTGAATTATACTGCACAGGTATATTTCATTTCATTATGTTTTAGTCAGAGCTTCTCTGTAGACCCAATACAATTCTTATCTAATTTAATTAATGGTCAGTGGTTACAATGAATTAGCTTTTTGTAACAGTGTGATCAAAGAACCAATTACTTAAAATAAATACAATTAGTCTTTTGAATGTTCACAGTGTATTGTGCCATTTGAAAATAAACTATCGTCTGTTTTTTAGTATGAATGCCTAATGAATATTAGCTTCTGTAATGATTTTAACCTTTAGATTGGCACTGTAAATATCTGCCCTTTTTGCTGTACTGCAGCTAGCACCGGTTCTGTATGTTGGTAGAGAAGAAATTGCTTCACCACTTATGTATCAAACCTTGTGAGAAAACTGATACACATTATGTTTTACTATTTATTTTTCAGTCAACTTGAGTTTGGTTATTGTAAATCGCTGGGAGGTTGTGTTTCTTAAAACAACACGTTTTTGTCTGAATTTCCATATGGAAATAAGCAGAGAAGGTTCTTCGTGTAATTTATTTCTGGTATGCTAGTATCACAATTGGAGGACATTAGGCTAAGATCACAAAAAGATAGGAAGGCATAGTTCTGCCATGAAAAAAGATGCTTCAGTGGTTAGTGGTGGGTTTAGTGACTTGTCCAAAAATCTGAATAATAGCTTCCTTACTAGCTTGGAGAGTTGCTGGTGGATGACAGATGACATTACAACACCTGTGTAACACCATTTTTCTGCAGTCAGGGTGGGACAGAAATGAGCCAAAGCAGGTGACTGCAAAGACCTTGTTAATGAAGACAGCTTAGACTGGTATATTGTGAAAGAAATGCAAATTGAGTTCTCTTCCTCTTCAGTTGATTTGAGTGCAAGCAGAATTTTGCTGCATATATGAAAACCAATTTCATGATAAAATGTTGTTTATGATTGCTTTTGACTGCTTTTTATGGGTCACAGGTGGCTTTGTAGCATTTCTCCTTTGTAAGTCATTTAGGACTCAGGAAATTTTCAAGTGCATGGCTTATTAATGTACGTTTTAAAACATAAATTGTTATGAATCTTAAAAATCCACTGTATAGCTTGTGATACTGTAATCAGAAATACTAATTTAGGATCTCAAAGTGGAATTTAATAACAAATTAAAACAAAATGGGTATATAGCCTTCAGGTATTTTTATTGTCTTTAAACCATGTCTGTAATATGAGTATGTAAATACTGATTGGTGTATATGTGTAAATATTTTTAAGGTAGGACTGTGTTTCTGTTTGACTCCTGGGCATATTTATCTAAGAGGCTTCTTTCTTGGTGAATGACAAACCAAAAGGGAAAATAAGCTGCTTAATACAGTAGCTTGGATGCATACTTGGGAGAGTGAAGAAACATTGAATATTATGTTAATTTGATTTATTGAATATTATGTTAATTTGATTTGGCTTCAGGAGCTCATTTGGCTTGCTGTAATACTAATTGAAGCTGAATCCTGTTGACATTTTAATAGGAACACAAAATGTCCTAAAAAATACTCTATCCAGAAAAAAATTCATTTTAGGTAGGGTATACAGTTCCTCAAGAGTTGTCATGTTAGTACCTGACAGAAAGGTAAATCAGAAATATAGAGAAATGAATGATGTGTACCTGTGCACTTATACACAGTTGTTTGCATTACCTTTTTTAATTTATTCAGCATTGACATTTCTATATGACAGAAATTTAAATCTGAACTAAAATTATTAATTTGTGGAAGATGTTCCTTTCATTTTGGGTCTCTGATTATTGAACTTTCTGTTGAGTCACAGAGTCTGAGGCCAGACTGCTTGTGGTTAGCGAAGTTATAGTCTGCCTGTCTGTAGTTTCATTAGCTAAAGTTTTCTTCACTTCATTTATTAAGTTGTGTAATATTGTTTTAAGAGATGTATATTATCCTAATTTTATCAGAGGTAGATGTATTTCATAGGGTCATGTGAAGCAACTTAATGAGGTGATCTAGTCCCACCCCCTGCTTAGGCAAGACCATTCCTGACTAAACCATCTCAGTTAAGTGTCTGCTCAACCTGGTCTTGAAAACTTTCAGGGGTGGAGATTCCACAATTTCTCTAGTTAGCTTGTTCTAATGCTTGACCACTTGAGTCAGAAAGTATCTCCTAATCTCCAATCCACATTTTCTCTGGTGAAGTTTGAAGCCATTGCTTCTAAACTCTGTGGCTAGGGGGAGTCATTCAAAAAACCTGAGCCTGAATTGATTCAATCTTTGCAGGTTAGTCTAACCTTCCTGGTTTGCAACTGCACAGAAATTTCCTCTGGACTGAAGCAATGCAGGCACATGCCTGCAGTGGCTCGGGCTAGAAGCTGTGGTGCGCTAGAGCAGCCCTCCATTCCCTTCCATAGTGCTGAGATGAGGGGGTGTGGCCAGGCCCTGGCAGGACTCTCTAATTAGGGAGCAGTGTAAACCCCCACCTTGCCTGCACAGTCCTAGGCTATTCCCTGTTCACTGTTCAAGGGGTGGGAGTGGTGCCAGACCCCAGCCCTGGGCTAGCACTCTAAAGCAAAGCAGGGGGTGTCGGGGTGGGGGGTGCAGTGCATACATCTGTTGATGATACTGAGCTTTCCCTGCTTCTTCATACCATCTGCAAACCTGACAGTAGGGAGTTGATAACACAGCATTTATCAGACAATCAACAAAACAAAAACCTCTCTCGTTAGTTCAAGCTCTTAAACAGCTTTTTCCAAGGTAGGAATGGAGGGACATTGTCAGCTGACCTGTTGATTAGCTCCAAAAAACCCTGAGCGGACACTGTCCTGCCTGCCTTTGTCTTGTCCCAGTGAAACTGGAGACACACACACACACACACACACACACACACACAGACACCTCTCGGCATTAGGTAGTGTACCACATGCCTTGGGTCCATGAGGCTGGGGTCCGTGCTGTGGGAGATGAGAAAGAGGGAGGGGGGTATCCCTGGTTGAGCAGTGAAGTGGGGGTGATGCAGGGGGAAGCCAGGCAGGCCTTGCTGTTCCTGCAGTCTCCACCAGACCTTTGGCTAAGGAGTGGAGGGGTGGGGCCAGCTCTGTTCTCTGGAGCAGAGCACTGCACAGCCCAGTCCAGGGCTACAAAACATCTGGGATGCTGGGGGACTCTGGTTTAAGTTAAACCAGGAAGAGGTCTTGGACAGACATTGCATAAAACAGTTTGACCAAAATCAGTTAAGTCCGATACTACATTCAGTCGGATTTATCTTAAACCAGCCTCAGCCAATTGGTTTATGTGCACTAAACTTTATGTTCTGTTACAGGTTTAAACTAGTTTCTGATCACTTAAACTGGTTTATGTATAATGTCTGTCCCTAGCCTATAGCTGCAGAGAAAGACTACCTCCATCTTTATAATCACCCTTCAGGTATTTGAAAACTATTACCAAATCCCCCTTCAGTCTTCTCTTCCCCAGACTGAATAAGCCTAGGTCTTTTAGTCTTTCTTTATACAGCATGATTTGCAGCCCTAATTTTTGTTGCTCTGTGCTGGATTATTTCCAATCTGCCCACATATTTGAAGTGTGAGGTCCAAAACTGGAAGCAGTGATGCCTCAACAGTGCCAGGTAGAGCCAAAGAATCACTTCCCTTGATTTCCAAGCAACAATCCTGTTAATAGAACCTAGCATGCTTTTGGGGTTTGTTGTAATTAGAAAACCCTGTTGACTCATTTGGTTTCTGCTTCACTGTAACCTCTAGGCCTTTCTCTGAGTTCTATAGCCTTGCCCATAATTCCTCAGTCTGGGTTTGTGCATGCAGTTATTCTGTCCCAAGTATAGAACTTTGCATTTGTCTTTGTTGAATTTTATCTGATTTCAGACCATTTCTCCAGTCTACCTAGCTCATTCTGGATCCTAGCTGTACCCTTCAAAGTATCTGCAGTTTTACCCAACATGGTCTCATCTGCATATTTGCTAAGTGTGCACTCAATCCCATCATTCATATAATTGATGAAGACATATTAAACATTACCCAACCTAGGACAAACCCCTAAGGAAACCCACTTAATACCTCCTCCCTCCCGAATAGACTTTGAGCCATTGATGACTACGATCCAACCAGTTTTCTATTCGTGTACTTGCATCTATTCTGTATTTGGTTAGCTTGTTAATGAGACTTATGGGAGTCGATGTCAAAAGCCTTGTTGAAGTCTGTGTATATCGCATTCACTGCTCTTCCCCTATCAACAGAGCCTGTCATCTTTCAGTGGTGGATAAAATATTTGTTTATAATTGCTTTGTTACATTTTACCCATCTGATCAGGATATAGTGAATGGATGAATGCATTGCCAGTCTTCCACCGTGGGTTCAATGATGCAATTTTGAGAGAGACTACAAACAGACATTGCATCTGTCCCAGGGATAAACTGTTTTATCCCAGGACAAAAGTTCAGTCATTCAGACAGCCATGTCCATTATCCTTGGATAAATCCTAAAGAGGCTTATAGGTTAAGAAGTACTAACAGTTTATCCCAGGACATCACAAAGTGGGTATGAATCATTAAGTTACAGTGAAAATTGTATATTACTGCGAAAACATTGACACTTACTTTGGATCGATGTATTTTCAAAAACTGCTTTACAACTTGCATATTCATATGTTTTAAAAACATTTTTTTTTGTTCCTTAGGCACAGTTATTTAAACATGGCAAAAGAGAAGATTGTTTGCCATATGGTAAGTTTCAAGTACTCTGATTTATTCTTAAAGGACAGTTAAGGTAGTTAGAAAAACTGTTATTTTCCAGAAATTGATATATTATACCACCTGCTTTCACTGCCATCTAGCTTGAGACCTTGAATTCCTTGCTGTTTTCCTATATTATGTAAGTGAAAAATAACCTAAAAAGGTTTATTTTTATTTTAATATTCAGTATTTTCTTTTTTGTTCACCATCTGCTCCCGGTTTGCCTCTGCTTGTGAAACTGGTACCCATCACAGGTATGTGCAGGGAGCAGGTCGTGGCTGTGCCTTGGGACCCAGCCCTATGATCCCAGTTCCAGCCCCAGCCTCACTTAAGTGTTCATCCCACTCCCAGAAGCCAGTATCCTTCTGGCTGTGGGGGGCAGAGCCATTTGTGGCGTTTTGGTGAGCTGTTGCAGGTGGGGCGGGGGTTTGCTTGCCTAGCTTGTGACAGCTCAGCAAAACTCCCTAAGTAGTCCAAATAATTGCCCACCCCAGCCTAAAAAAACAAATGAGAGGCTGCTCAACATATGCAATAGTGAATGGAAAGACAAGGGAGTACAAAGCCAATAGAAGAACTTATTTGTCAAACAACCAAAGAAAGGAATACTGACAGATTGATAGCTGGAGTTGCTTAGTATTACTGTTAGAACTAGAGAAGTCTTGCAATGAGATGATATGATGCATGAATCCTGAGACAGACGAGCAGTTAAGGGGAAAAGAAGCAGGTTTCAGAGAAGATTGCGTGTGTTGAACAAATTTTCATTTTGTGAAGAATGCTAATCACTGTTAACTTCTTTGATTTTCATAGTCTTAATAGAAACAGGCTTAAGATCAGAATCATGTATACTACGTTGGGTGCATCTACACGTGCAATTGAAGCAGAGCAATAAACTCTGGTGCAATTTGTGTTTCAGTTGACTGTTCAAGGGCGCAGCATCTACACATGTACCTGGGAATGCAGCACTTTGAGCCAGAGTGGAGCAGTCCTGGGCTGGCAGTGTGTCTGTGGGGTTCAGCCCTGGGCTCTGGGTGGCAGCTTCAGGTGGCAGAGGAACTGGCTGAGGCATAAGGATGCTAAAGTGGAGGGCTAGGCGGTAGGCAGCCCCTTCACCGTAGCATCCTTGTGCCTCAGCCAGGCCCCGTCACTATCTACCTGTGTGTTTCAATGCATGTAAGCACTCTGCTATAAGACAGTACTGTTCCTGACAGTACTATCTTATGGTGGAGTTAGTTAATTTACTGTGCTCTAATACTGGCACATGTGTAAATGATGACAACTTTACTATGGAGCTAATTAGTCTACTCCACAGTTAAGTGCACGTTTCGATACTTTCATTGTCAAACTTTCTTTTCATAAGGGCCGTGGACTGGCTTATGAAAAAAGCTTTGGTAGGGAGAAGCTATGGAATACCTTTGACAGTGGGGAAAAAGACCAAGCTGTTTATGACATCGAGTCTGTTATTCATTCTTGCTATAACAAGTGTTTAGGGAGAACTAGAGAATGCTGAGGAAATTGGCTATTTTGGTAGTCTAGTAAAAACAAACATCAAAGAGGACATTTTAGTAGAAAAACAGTAGGGAAAAACAACCTGAAAATATGTAAATAGTTTGTTGGTAAAATGAGCAGTAATACAAGTCTGCCTATACACATGTAATGTAATAGCATAATAAAATCATTACTGATGTATTAGTATGGAGTAGAAATATGGCCAGTGATAATAACGTTAGTGGCAAATGTTATTGTGATTGACCATATTCCTTGACTATTGTGTCTCTGAAAATCCTAAGAGTTTCAGTGGTTACAAATTTGTAAATATGTGAAAGAATAGGAGATACCAGATTAAGTTACTACAGAAAAGTTTAGTATAATTTGGGAATTTAGTAAGAATGAAGCACGTGGGATCCCAATGCATTAAACTAGAAACTGACAAGAGACTATGACAAAGAATGTCAAACTATTATCTAAATATGACTTCTAAAACTGACAGCAAGCTGAGAAATGTGTAAGAGATTAAATATATTGGAGAAATTCTGTGGTTTGCCTTTCAGTGTCGTCCTTCTGTTCCCACCCATTTACCCCATGCCCCATTTCCCTCTGCCAAAAAAAAAAAAAAAAGAAAGTGAGTGGGTTTAAGGGCCAGTGGTTGGAAATCTTATCCTGTTCTGGAAAGCATTTGAACTTGTCTACTAAACTGGACCTCCTAGGTTTGTAGGATGAATATCTTCAAGCTCTATCATGAATAATTTTCTCAGAATTTTTTTTGACATTTCCAGCATTCTTTCGCTCTCTCAAATTGCCAGAATTAGTAATTAATGTTTTCATATATAAAGTGTTAATTTTTGGACTAAATGTTGCTGGTGTAGTAACTACTAAAATTGGAATTAAAATGGAAAATAAAAACCAAGGAAGCGTTCAGAAAGCTTGCATTTAAAATTCTGTCAATCTCAAAGCTTGTCAGGGCTTGTAATAAATCCTTTAATCTGTTTGAAAGTTGGGAACATTCATTTCTAATTCATTTGATTTGCTGTTTCTTAGAGTTTGAAATAGTTACTAATCCCTTAACTTAATAGTGCTTTCTAAAGTACAGACCCAGGACAGATGTAACAAGCTTCTGAACTCTTGGATCGGTGTAATATTTAAATACTTAAGCTTGTAGCACATTCTGTAAGAACAATACTTGCCTAAGTGTACTGCAAAGAATTACTTGTCCATAGTAATTATTAAAATGCCTTAGGGTTATTCTTCAAGGCATTTGGGGCTGGCTGTCGGCTGGAAATAAAAGAGGTTATGTTTATTTGTGGAAAAAAGTGTCCCTATCTCAAGTAACTTTTTAATTCTACAACTTCCTACTAACGGGGTATTGAGTTACTCATTATGGCAAGGACTTCTGTCACTGTATGTTTTCCATCAGCATTAAGCGGAGCTTGCTTGCACGCAGTGCTGCTGGGTCGTGGAGCCCTGAGCTGCAAGAGGCCTGGTGCTTCCCTCTGTGGCAGCAGCACCGCCCAGGCAGGGTGCTAGCAGATGGGTGCTGCCCCAGGTTTCAGACAGCACTCACCAGATCCAACAGTGCATGAGGTGCTGGAATCCTAGGTGTGCTGGGCAAAGCTCAGGCTTGGTGGGCTTCTAGTGCCCCGTGCACTGTCCCTGCCACCTGGGACCACCTGGGAATGGGCTGCCTTGCCCCTGGGGCAGTGCAGGAAGGCAGCAGGAGGGCGACTGAGTGTGCTGGTGGCTGGAGAATGCGGTGGGGGTGGGTCATGGACGCTGGAAGCCCACCAAGCCTGAGCTTCCTCATGTCCCCGCCATCTTCTCTGGATGTATTGCTGCAATTTGTTACGTAGCAAACTAAAATACATTGGATGTGTGTTAGTTTGCTACGTAACAGTCATTTAAAGCAAAATATGCTACTGCATGTGTACAGCATGACGAAATTTAAAACTTAATATGCTGTGCTGATGTAAATGGTGATGCCATTAAAACAGTTAAAAGGGGCAATTAAACTGCATATAAGGCCAATTTTGTCACGTGTACAAGCGCCCTCTGATTCCCAGTTCTGTTCTCTATAATCTGTTACTATAGATAACACTTAGGCCCAAATCCTTAAAGGTGGTTACATGTCTAACTCCCACTAAAATAAATGAAGGTTAGGCACTGATGTGCATTTGAGGATCTTGGACTTAATATTTTTCACATTCAGAGGTCTTAACATATGTCACTCAATTAATTATTAACATACTTCCCATTTATCAAAGGAATGTTATCTCCATTTTATTAATCGTGAATGTTTTAAAGTGATTAAATAAGACTAATAAATTAGTTGCATATTAGTAACTTTTTTTTTTTCAGTCAGAGTATCCTGAAACAGGAATTGCACTTTTGTACAGGCTGCTCCTTTTCTTTTGTAGCTTCTACTGTACTTGAGTGCCTTGATAATTGCAAGCTTTCGGAAAGTAACCAGACGCTTCTTCGCAAGCTAGGAGTGAAACTTGTTCAGCGACTTGGACTGACATTTCTAAAACCAAAGGTGGCAAAGTGGAGGTTAGTTGAAAACTGGAAAAGGTCAAGGTTTTACTTGCATTAGTCGTTTATATAGGTGAATCTGTTTAGAGTTGTGTGAATAATAAAACCATACACAGTAATTCAATTATTTCTAGTTCAGTAAGATTAAATGTGTTCTTTCTCGATTCTGTAATAAAATAGGTTTCTTCTTTGTTGTACCTTCAGTAATTTATCATTATCTGCAGTTAGTGTGCTTGTAGTTTACTTCATATTTAACAATATGAATTTAAGTTTGCTGACAAGCTAAATCTTGTGCTTTTCTGTGTTTGCATATAGAACATGCATAACACATTCTTGTAAAGTGGAGACCTTTTTAACATTTGCAGAAGATGAAAAGGTACTGACCTTTGTGACAAAGGTTTATTAATTTTATTTTAGTGTAAAAATATTAGAGAATTCTTAGACTTTGATCAAAAGTAATGTCCATAAGAGAAAAAAAGTTTGCAATCCTACTTTATTGAATTTAAGCTCAGATTGTACTGCCACCTTTCCTCTGGTGTCTGGTTTTGCTTATTGCCCCAGGGCAAATCCTTTTTCAGATTTCTCACACTGATATTTTACAGTTGCAGGCTCTCTTCTCAGTTATTTTATCTTTTGAATTGTATTTTTCACCTTTTGAGAGAGTCCTTAGGCCTAAAAAATTATTCTAGTAGCAGAATTGTTACCCTTATCACTCCTGAAGATAGCTACTTGTTTAACATGTGGAATAGTTGGGGTGTGATATGTGATTTCTGAAGGTACTTCTGCATTGCTGTTGTAAGGTACAACTTCACCCCATGTAGACATTATTTGAACTAGTTTTAAGTTGACTGGCGTGGGTATTGATAGCAGTGTAACTAGAACAGCACAGGACTAAACACAGGCTGTCAGAACCCCAAACCATGGATAAAGACTCATGACTAGTCCGTGCTGAGAGCTGTGCTGTTGCAGCTGAAGTGCTCTTGGTGCCGTGCCAGTTTGTTTAAAGCTGGGTTAGCTACTTATCCAAATGGGCTGCACTACCATCTTTGGCTTGCGGGTTGACATTCTCTGTTGTACAAATAGTAATGGAAGGAGTCTTTAGGAAATTGATTTGATACTTTTTAGGTTTTCAGTTTTACCTTTTTAGGTGATTGGAATTCCAAATGCAGAACTTACCCCTAAAGTATTTTGGTCAGATATTGGATTGGCACTGATCCCCTCTGTCTCGTCTTCTCTAGACTAAATAAGCCCAGTTCCCTCAGTCTTTCCTTGTAAGTCTTGTCTCCCAGCCCCCTCACCATTTTTGTTGCTCTTCACTGGACCCTCTCCAGGTTGTCCACATCCTTTTTGTAATGGGGGAGCCCAAAACTGAACACAGTACTCCAGACATGGCCTCACCAGTGCTAAATAGAGGGGAATACCCCCTTCCCTGGACCTACTGGCAACACTCCTACCAATGCAGCCCAATATGCCATTAGCCTTCTGGGCAACAAGGGCACACTGCTGGCTCATATTTGGCTTATGGTCCGCTGTAACCCCCAGGTCCTTTTCTGCCCAGGCAGTCAGGTCCCAGCCTGTTCTGGTGCATGGGATTGTTTCATCCCAAGTACAGGACTTTGCGCTTGTCCTTGTTAAACGTCATGAGATTTCTTTTGCCCCAGTCCTCCTTATGAAAAGGTCTGTTACATATGTTAGCAGTTTTTAACTCTTTCTTAAAATTGACATGATTTTCAAGTACCGTAAGAGATGAATCAAATCCAGCTTTTTGTTTTCATGTAATTTTGACTTACTAGATATCTAATTTTTCTGATCAGAGGTTTAGGGAAAAAATGTTCCATGCTTGAATAACGTAACAGGAAAATAAAAAGAGGAGGGGGAACAGCAAAGAAGTGAAGCTACAAAATACAAACATGGAAAATTATTTCAGAAAATTGGGAGCATCTGTAGAATAAATTATGGAATTCAGTCTCTGAATATATTTATAAGAAGTCTCTTTCTGTCTTTTATAACCATAAGTTATGTTTTATAGAGCAAGTTTCATTCCAAAGAAATTGAACAACTTAGTATTGTAACAAGATAGGCAAAATTTTATACAGGAATCATTTCACTTGCCAGTTACATGAGGCCTCTTGGAAGTACAATATGATGGTAATCGTTTTCAGGTGCACACCAGTGATTTAGTTCAGTAAGTCATATACATTGTCCAAATGAATCTAGATGGGAATTTAGCAGAAGGTGGTCACTCAACTTGCAATTTTGTTGGGGCACTTAAGTATTTGGCTCTTAGTAAAAGTATTCTGATATCTTAAATATTTCTATGAATAATTTATCCTGTGCCATGGGTGTACATAACAATTACAGACAATGAAAATACATGATTACTTTTCTATGGAGCTTTGCAGTTTAGTTGTGAGGGATTTCTGAGAGTTAAAAAGGTAAAATGGAGAAAAATCAAGTATGGATTTCAAGTTTTTTGACCTTGCACTGTATGCATTAAGTACTTTATCAAATTACGTTATATACGTTTTTTCAGGGGGCATATATTTTAATTTCAAAAATATGAAGAGGAAATGGAGGGGGTTGCCTGGAAGAAACCATGAAGAAAAGCAGAACTGGCTGAATGCAAGGCCTAAATGGGTGATGGATGATGAGAAGAGGGACTTAAATTCAGATTGCTCTTTCTCACATTTAGAAATACAAAAAAACTATCACGTTTAACCTCAGAAATACATGTTGTCCAGCTTCAGAAATGCAGCACTTTTCTATAATGTGTTGTAGGGAGGAGGCTTTGGCTTGTTGAGCTGGAGGACAAGATGCTACTTATTGAATCTTGAGCATAATTCCTGAAGAAGTTAGTACTTAGATGGAAGGCCTCCATTAAACTAGCATGAACCTGCGTTGGGAGGTTTGGTAGCTCAGCTTACAGGTTTCTGTAAGAACCATGCTTCGTTATATAAAAACATATAGTAGGAATTGCTTGGGTTCATGTTAAAGGCTTTCCCACACTAGTTTAAAAAAAATATTATGTTGAAGTAGGTTCTGATTAGGGATGTAGATATCATTTAACAAAATATTCATTTAACCTTATCTAATTAGATTGGTTAAACGATAAACTGATAATATAGCAGTTTGGATATAGCTACGCTGACGGTTGATCCCTGTTCAAGGAGCTTTTTGACCAAGTGGGGGAGGAGGCAAGCCTAGCTAGACAACACAGTCCTCCTGCAGCTAATTGCTTAATTGATGAGTCATTAGGCTGCTCCCTGTTTTCCTCTTAGGGTATGGGTACTAGTACCCCCTGGCCTTTCTCCCTCATATCTCCCTCCCTCCTGCCTACCCTGCTGCCTTCTAGTTCCTGCTGTGGCACCATGGGGCTTCCCTTCTACCCCTTTACTGCCAGACTACGTCCACCCTGAGCTAAAGAATAACTGCTAAGCTAACCAGTTATCACAGCACTTTTTTGTTAAATAAATAGTATATCTTATTACATTCCTAGTTTTTAGTATGGCATATGTCAGGGGTTTTCAACCTTTTTGATCATTGTACCCCCAGGTGGCCAGACACGGAGCAGTGTACCCCTGGAAGCTGAGCAGGGTGGGTGGCGGAGGGTTGTGGTGCGTGGCTGGATGTGGAGTGGCAGCAGCTGCTGCATGCAAGCTTCCCCTGCGTCTGGTCAGGCAGGTGGTGCCTGTGCGGCAGTGCGGGATGGTGTGTGGCAGCGCTCCATCCCTGCCCACCCATGTGTACCCCCTAGGGCCCTTTCAAGTACCCCTGGGGGGTACAACTTCTGGCATATGTCCTGTTCCAGGTTCTCGTTAGTCTGTAACTTAAAAAATGGAAGTAAACTTTGGCTGTTTCCTCTACAGGTATCAACGTGGCTGTAGATCTTTAGCTGCCAATCTTCAGTTTTCTGCTCAGCCTCCAGCTACACGTAAACAAGTAACAGCTGCTGGTGCTATTGATGATGATGATGAAGAAGAAGAAGAAGAATATGATATTCCAGGAGAAGTTGAGAATGTTGTAGGTATGTTGGATATAAATAAAAAGTACAAGGATGTCTGCTAGCTAAAAATACAATTGTAGTAGCCTGCCAGGGATTTAAGAAATAAATTTGAAAGTCAGTGTATGTAAACTGGACATGAATGAAAAAGTCCCGTGTCAAAAATAAACAACAAACCCAAATCCAAAACTTCTCCTCCCATTATTTTACTTCGCAGTTTTCAAAGACCTCCTTCATATTTTATACAGTGTAGAGGAATGAATTATAATTCTTTTTTATTTTTAAATCTGAACTGTGTTGAATACATTTAAAATCTGACAGCTGAAATTTGAAAGCTATGGTGGCACCACTGCAGCAGCCTCTTGTGTCCGGTGTATCATAATCATAGTCATTGGATACATCATTAATGGTTATATTATAAGTACATGGGCAATAACTGTAGAGGATCGCACAGTCCTTCCCTTCTTCCAAAAGTATTTTTGTTTTCACCATATGATGTAGTAACCCTGGCACCAGTAACACCTATGGATGATACAAATAAATTGCAACATCTGCTTAGTAGGGACTCTAGAAATAGATGAGAGGTATTTTCTAAGAGCTTAGGCAGTCATTATTTTTATAGTGCTACAAAATTAGTAGCACTATAAAAAAAAATACAGCACTGTGGGTGGGCATGCATACACAGTCCCCAGGCTGGGGTGAGACAAAATTGTGACATATGCAAGTTCTTTAGCCAGGGTGTGAGAGGGGTCTACTTTGTAGCCCTTTCTGATCCCAGGGAAGCCTCTCAGAGTTGGGAGCTACCATAGCAACAACTGATCAAGACTGGAGACTGCTGGCAACCTTTTGCCTCCATGGGACAGGCCAGAACTTGTGACCTGACCCCTTTCCATAGCCGCAAATGCTAGGGTTACCATATTGCCAGTATCAAAAAAGAGGACACCTACAGGGTGGGGGAGGAGAGAGGGATGGGGTATATGATTGTAGGGAGTGGGGTCAGTGATATGCCCACGCCCTGCCTCTGCCCCTCACTCCTAAGCCGCTGATCCTCCACTCTTGCTGGTGCCCCTCACTCCCAACCTGCAGCCCCTTGCCTCCTCCTCCCCGCCAGCGCTGCCAGTGCCCCTCCTGACCTGCAGCCCCCAGCCCTGCTGCCCGTGCACACTCTCACTCTTGCTCTTTTACTTGGGAGCAGCTTGCTGGGGTCGGCGCATAGAAAACAACCCCCAACAGCCAATCACCTTGCCCGCTGCTCCCAGTCCCAAGCAGCCAAGCCTGGGAAAGCAAAAACCCAGACATTTGCTCGCAGCTTAAAAACCTGCCTGGACATGAGAACAGGGGGCCAAAAAAGAGGACATGTCTAGGAAAACCTGGACATATGGTAACCCTAGCAAATCTCCATCTCCCCAGAGAACTGAAACAGTCTTTATTTTTCTTTATTTTTTTTAATCTCTGCTTCAGATACTCAACCCCTGTTTGGTAAAGTATGAGAGGGCAGCAGGGAGGGCTGTAGAGGGCACGGGCAGTTTGATGCAGCTGTGTGCTGTTCAGTCCCCAATGCTGCCCTGAGCCCTTTTTGTGGGCTCAATCTGGCCTAGTGGTTGCCAGTTGCTTGTCCCCTGTCCTACAGTCACTGCAGTTCTTTGAGATTTATGTCAGGGCATGTCAATTTGCAGACTAGCTATATACCATGGAGCTATTTGCTGAACTGTGAATAGTATTGCCACATTTGTGTGAAGCTGAGGGTGGCTTAATTAGTGTGGCTTTTCAGTATCCAGAGTTTAACATGTGAAGCAACATATGTAGATAGGAGCACCTGCCCTACCCTTAATACACTTGCAGGGAGCATGTGTGGCATAGGTAGCCCCAATTGTTGCCACCATTTAAAATACTCACATGTAAAGTTGTAATATAAGCTACAGAGATGTCTTGATTCTGCATATTTCTTTGAGTTCCATAAGGTACGTCTAACAAAACACAATGCTGGATTCTCAGGAAGGTTACCTAATCCTCTGCACAACAGGACAGATAGTCTTCTCTGCTTGCAGCTGTTTATTGTGTGCTGACTGCTTTATGGTCTCCCTGGCAGAAGCTTTTACTCAGCCAGGTCTTCAGAAGTGATATAACTATTATTTAAATCTAGTCTAATATTTAAAATGCCAAGCCTGTAGCCTATCTAGAAAACATTTATACCCTTTGCTTACTACTCTGTTTTCAAATGTTGTTTACATCATAAACCTAGGAAATTTGGATATAAATGTTTTGGTTTAAATTAAAGTGTTTATGATAAGGAATTCAGTTTGAGCATTGTAGAAAAAATGCTGTTTTTGTTGCAAAACTAAATAAATCACAAAGTAATCTGTTTTGTGTTAAATTCTCTACAGAACAATTGCTGGTTGGACTGAAAGACAAAGACACCATTGTCAGGTGGTCTGCTGCAAAAGGGTAGGTTTCTTGCAGTTAATTTAATACTAATAAAGTAGTTTAACAGTTAAATGTTTTCCACGGTTAATCAATTGCGTCTGTTTCTCTGTTTAAACTAAATCCATCTCATCTACTGCTAGCATGATGATTAGTATTCTGGGATAATGGGTGTCCTATTCCCACAAAGAATTTTAACCTAGGTTGGGACTGGAGTGACAGTGCAGGATTTATTTTTGGGTTATTTTGCAGTAATATTTCTTCATCTGTTAACTACCTAATGTTTTTCCATTTGAATTTTTTTTTTTGGTAAGGCACGCATCTTCATCAGCGACTTGGATGATGGGGTAAAAAGCACTTGTTCAAATTTGCAGACGACACTAAGATGTGGGGGGATGTGGGCACGCTAGAAGGGAGGAATAGGCTGCAATCGGACCTACACAGGTTACAGGGGTGGGCGGATGAGAACAGGATGGGCTTCAACACTGACAAGTGCAAGGTGCTGCACCTGGGGAGGAAGAACCAGCAGCATACCTACAAGCCGGGGCACTTCCTTCTCGTCAGTACAGAGTCAGAAAAGGATCTTGGAGTCATCATTGATGCCAAGATGAACATGGGCCAGCAGTGTGGGGGTGCAGTCAGGAAGGCCAACCATACCTTGTCATGCATCCACAGATGCATCTCGAGCAGGTCCAGGGAGGTGGTCCTCCCCCTCTACGCGGCACTGGTCAGGCTGCAGCTGGAGTACTGCGTCCAGTTCTGGATGCCGCACTTCAGGAGGGATATGGACAACATGGAGAGGGTCCAGAGGAGGGCCACTCGCATGATCAGGGGGCAGCAGGGCAGGCCCTACGAGGAGAGGCTACGGACCTGAACCTGTTCAGCCTCCACAAGAGAAGGCTGAGGGGGGATCTAGTGGCCTGTTACAAACTAGTCAGAGGGGACCAGCAGGCATTGAGGGAGTCCCTGTTCCCCTGAGCACTACCAGGGGTGACCAGGAATAATGGTCACAAGCTGGCAGAGGGTAGATTCAGACTAGACATCAGGAGGCGCTACTTCACTGTCAGGGTGTCTAGGATCTGGAACCAACTTCCAAGAGAAGTGGTGCTGGCTCCTACCCTGGGGTCTTTAAGACGAGGCTAGATGAACACTTTGCTGGGGTTGTTTGACCCCAGTACTCTTTCCTGCCATGGCAGGGGGTTGGACTTGATGATCTGCTCAGGTCTCTTCCGACCCTACCAATTATGAAACTATGCTATTTTGTACTTCTGTGCTTTTAGCTTGGCTTTGTGTTATAATGTAACACTACTGAAAGAATGCATTATTATTGATACTTTAAATCCAGTCATTTTAGGGTAAGTTTACAGTAATTTAAAGAAAATGTATAATTAGACATTGAATACAATACCAATGAGTTACTTTATTTTCTTTTGCAGAATTGGTAGACTAACTGGACGGCTTCCAAAAGAGTTAGCAGACGATGTGGTTGGATCTCTACTGGACTGCTTTAGGTAAAATAGTGTTTTATTCTTATACAAAGAATGTCTTGAATATTAAAATGCTTTCCCTTCTACATATATAATTTTACAATTGAAATGTGATGACTACTGGAATGGGATGGCAACAGTCAGGCAGAAATTGGATCAGAACAGCTATAGAACCGTAAGGGGCTTATATTTATGAAAAATGCTGTCGAAACTTTAATAATCATGCAGAATTTGAACTTCATTATTTTAGGCTCTCAGTTAATAAAACAGAACAAAATCTTGGGTTTCAGGCAGTCATTCAGTTAATGCACAACGTTTTCATGGGAAGAGATCAATATTCAATATTTAAATTGTGACTGGAATTGGTGATTCCATCCCAGTCTCTAGGAAATAATTTTTCATACCACATATAATATATGTGCAAAATTTGTTATGACGTATGCTCTGGCATGAGCAAGTCAGGCTTAATAATGATGCATTGGTGGAGCTCTATGTTCACGCTATTTATGTTTAACACAAAATTGATTCTAAATCATGAAAAAAAGGGGGAATGTATTCTTTTACATGTAAAGGTGATATTTTTGCTAATATGAAAATACGATTGTTACGATCCCTTTCCTTCATTCCAAAGGTGAATATTTAAAATAGCAGAAAAAATGAAGAGTATATAATATAAGTATGGCTTCCAGGTAATAGTGAAATACTGTACATGTACTTTTCAAGTTAGTAATGCTGTGGAAGGACTGTTAATAATGTCATAGTATGTCAATTAGGGGTGTGCAAAGCGGGCCATATTCGATTCATATTCGGCTTGAATCAGGAACAGGGATCCGATTAGTTGATTTGAATCACTGTCTCTGTTTCGATTCAGCCGAATCTGAAGATTCGATGCTGATTCAGAGAATCAGAGATTCGGCTCATGATCGCTGCAATGCTGGGGTGGATGGAGCGTTCCACAGGAGTGCGGTGGGGCCCTTCATGTGCTCAGCAGCGAACCCAGAAGTGAACTGGAATTACTTCCATTCCACTTCCAGGTCCACTGGGGAGTGAATGGTGCCCCCCTCCCCAGCTTGGCGATCGGCCATGGGGGGACCCTGGGTGCGCAAGCCCCCCCCGACACAGGAGTCACCAGTCGCTGAGCCGGGGTGGGGCGCCCTGCACGCTCCCCAGTGGACCTGGACATGGACTGGAAGTGCTTCTGATCCACTTACGGGTCTTCTGCTGAGTGCACTGGGCAGCCCCCCGTGCTTCTGTGGGACACTCCATGCGTCCCAGCATCTCACCATTCACGAGCCGCTTGCTACCTAGAGGTATGTAGAAAAAACATTTAAAGCTGTGTCTATATCTGAATCGCCGAATCTTTCCAAATTTCTCTGAATCGATTTGGAGGGCTCCGATTCAGTTCAGAGAGCCTAAAGGGTCCTGTGATTTGATTTGGATTTGGTGATTCGACCACCGAATCCGGCTGAATCTCTGTCAAATCAAATTGGCTTTGCACAGCCCTAATGTCAATCGATGTAACTAAAGAATGCATTTTTGCCTGGCTTGTAAATAGAAGTAGAAGGCATATTATGTATTCCATACCTTGTGAAATGTAAAGGTATGCATTTGAAATGCTCTGAATCCTGGAGTGCTTCAGCGCTGCAGATGTGTACATCTGTTCTTCCCTTCTCCTACTGAGCACTTCAGAATGACCTCAAAGACGCGCGACAGCTCTGCTAAGGGGCTGGAGAGCAAGAGTCCTGGCACCTCTTGGCTTTTGGTGTCTCAAGGTTGCTGAGCACACTGGACAGTGCTGTCACTCACCCTGCTGTGGGGGTGGGGAAAAATAGTGCAGTGTGGGATGTCAAAGGAGTAAAATGAAGTGCTTCAAAGATGTTCTTCTTTGGCAGGGGTCATTTTGAAATGCCTTGGCCATTACAGTCTGTACCCTTACTGTTTGGAGCACGGCAGAGGAACTTGGAGAACTTCACACAGCAAGTCTGCCCATGAGTAAACTGAATAGTTAAAAGCAGAACTAGGAAGAACTAATATTTTTATTTAAATTATAGAAGTTAGTGAAGAGTCTTGGATGTTTCTTCCTCAACTTTCTTTTTTTTAAACCGCTACATCTTCATCTTGACATAATACAAAATACGTGAATGTGTCCACTCAGACACTTGAGATGATGAAGTATGTAGAAGCAATAAGATAAATTGGATGACGAGGCAGGCCAGTTGTAGCAAGACAGAGAACCAGCCAGTGAATCACGAATTAGATATGTCGTTGCTTTGGGTTGGAAGTTTCCTTTTTTATATTTTTAAAAACTGTGAAACAATAACAAAAGTCAAAATTTTAGAAATCAAACTCAGGTAACAAGGGAGAACGGAGCATGGCCCAGCCCATAGCCAACTCCAGGGGGTTGGGAGGGGAGGATGTTTGACCCAGCCCTAACTTGGCCCCACGTGGGGGGGAAGGACATGGCCTGGCCCCAAGCGGGGAGGAGAGGTGTAGCTCAGCAGCAACTGGCTCTGCACTTGGTGGGGGGGCTGCAGCCCAACTGCATGGAGGGAAGCAGGCATGGCCTGGCTCTGAACCTCTGCAGGGTTTGGGAATTTAGCAGGAGGGAGGGTAGCTGTATTAACTGCCCCCGCTTCCCTGCCACCAAATTTTCTGACCCATGGGGAACCCTGCGGGTCACATTTTAAGGCTCTGCAGGCTGCATTTGGCCCATGAGGCTGGAGGTTGAGCACCCCTGCTATACAGGAATAGTTAATTTCACTTAGATATAACAAGTGTTGTTTTTTTAGTTTCAAGTAAGTTTCCTTTTTTCACAGTGACTGCTCCATAGCTTTTTCAGAAATACCAAATAAAATGAAACTGCCCAGCTTACAGTGGCTGAGATAATATGCCAGTGCTGACTTCAGTAAACAATCAAAATACCTTTTACTATTTGTGGCTAACCTTTTCTGTGACTAGCATAGAACAGAGATGTGACAAACACAGCTTCTGCTTTATATTGCGGCAAGAAAAGACTAAGGGGAAGAATCCAGGACATAGATGTATGTTTTGCTTTGGAGGATTTGACTGAACCTTATTCAGAGGAACTATGACTTGTAGATTGCAACTAATCTTAATGTAGTATTTCTCTAGTAAACAGAGTAGAAAAATCTTTCAATGACTCTCTTAATTACTCCAGACTTTTTATACTGAAGTTTCTATTTCAGTGAAATCTGTTTGGATGTTGTAGGTGTCTGCATGAATACTAAATGTCATAAACTAAATAGTACACTGAAAGTCATAGAATAATCCAAGCCATTAAATAGTTTAGGTTGATCTTTCTCTAGATTTACTGTCTTGGATTTTTTTGAAGAGATGATAGTGATGAATAAATTAAATAGGTGTTAACATTCACTTGGATTGAACAGTTTAGTTGAGCAAGGTTTTTTCATTCCATGCTTACTGTTCTTTAGTTATATAAGTTGGTGTGAAATTTTGAAGATTTTCCATTACAAGTACAGTAGTTACACATGTTAATCTATATATAGCAGAAGCTTGTTATTGTGTCTTGTGCCAAACAATGAAATCCATGTTTAAAACTAATTTTAGAGTTTGTACCTAATTAAACAAAAACAGATCAGGGAGATTTTACAGCTGCTGTGAGTCATTGCTGGCTAGTGAGGGACCATCAACCCCAATTTGATCCATGATATTGGGTACCTTACCGAAACATAACTTCATCAGTCTCTGAGGCTGTTTGTCCGCTTCCTCTTACTACCTTTGCTGAGACAGCACACAGTGGTGGGCAAAGACATGCTTGTAGTGTTACAATGCTACCTTTGCACAAGCTGTTGTGGGAATGAAGATAACTTTGCTGCAAAGATTATTAGAAAGATTGCAAGAGAAGCACACAGGAGGATCAGTGACTCACTGTAAGTGCCTTAGCTCTGTTTCAATGTGGACATAAAATCAACACCAGGGTTTGATGTGCTTTCCCCTACTCTCCTCACATTGGCCAGCAGGAAATCTTAGGTCACCTGCATTAGTTTTATTCATAGCATTTGGCCTCCCTTCTACTGTCACACAAGTGCAGTTCTTTGAAATTTTTCTGTAGTGCAGGAAAAGTTAACACCATGGAAGTTGTTCAGGGAAGACGCATTTGTTAAGAATATTTTAGCTGCCAAACATTAGGCTATTTAAATATATATACAAACCTTTTTTTAGAGGTTACAAATTTGATCAAATAAGGATAAACTTCATGGGAAAAGCAAAAAATGCTTCCCTGACGTGGGGGTGAATCCCCTTTCAGATTTCATGCCCTTGTGCCAGTGCATTCATGTACCAGAGATTTTTAAAGAAACAACTGTAAAATCTATCTTAACATTTGCAAAATAGTGCATTCTTTTTCCTCTTAGTCACATTCTGAGATAAATCTGAATTATTATAATTGAAACCTTCAAAAAATTCAACTTCAGGCAGGGATCTATCATGGAACAGTTTATACTGAATGGTTTCAGGCTGGCAGTTGTATGTGGCTGGAAACAGAGTCTTATAGTAGGAAATGTTGAGCAACATGGTACAGGAATTGCTACTTGTGCTGCAAATACTATACAAGAAGAACCATAATTTTAACTGCATATTTGAAACATCTGATTTTTAATTTCTTAACGTTTCATTATTTTTAGCGTTAATCTTTTTATTTGAGTTTTAAAAGAAAGAAAAGTTAGAGTGAAGGAGTGAAATAAATGCCTCAGTACTCACTTTTCAATTTGTTGTACTCTAATGATCTTGATCAAATAAACATAAAAAGGAGCTGAATGAATACTGGGGGAAATGTGGGTGCCCTGTTTGCACATGTACACAATGTGTAGGGAAAATAATATCACTGAGCATATACATTATGATTATTTTTATAAAAAATTATTTTCCCTGAATGTAGTGTTTTCAGACAAGATCAAGCGTAGATTCAAATTATGTGTTTCTAGAGTTTCAGGGTCTTAACTGTTGTTTTCTGGGTAACTGGGTACCAAAAAGAGTGTAAACAGTTTTCATAACTCACAACAAGTTTTGTTTAACACTTACTTTGTCAAATACATTAATTTCAGTTTTTCCAAAAACAATCACCTATGTCTGGAGAAAAATGAGAACTATCACCTCACAGGTAACATTAGAAAAAATTAAGGGCCTGAAATCAGGGACTTTGTATTGGAAGTGCCACATCATTGTGGCATTCCTGCTATTTTACGTGATTAATTTAGGAGGTGCCATAGATAAATTTTCCTTGGAGCTTCAAGGGTCTGTAGTTGCTGCGTTTTCTTTCCTTGTTTTTCAAGTTTTGAGGCAGGTCTATGGTGATTTGGATTATGCATCTGCCAAAATGTTGTCAGTGAAAGATGAAACTCAGAAAAACTTGAGCTGAACTAAACAAAAGTCTTTGTTCTGAAATTAGTTACCAGGAAACGGATAATTCATGGCATGGTGGATGTCTGGCTCTGGCCGAATTAGGCAGAAGAGGATTGTTACTCCCTTCTCGAATTTCTGATGGTAAGTTGCTTGAACTCTGGTATGTTTTAAGTGTCTCCAAGATCGTGCTGTTCTGAAATATGAGGTCTTAGTGTTTGGCAAAGAACTTGCCTACCCTTACATGGATGGTGCTGCTGATGACTAGTAATGAACTCTGGAGTAACTAGCAAGCTCAAACATGAAAGATATTTAAGGTACTTTTGTTAATAATATTTTATTGTGTGTCCCTTCTAAAAATAAATAAACTCATTTCAGAAACCCAGTTTATTTGTTTTTTTCTTTTTCTGTTGTGATTGATTTATATCATTATACAGAATAGTCTTTTATTTTTCAGCATGTTAATGTATTTATTCTACTTTTAACTGTGTTTAAACAAGTTAATTATTCAGATTGCTTTTATAAACTGGTTGTTGTTTGCATTAATCTCTCTTCTTAATCAGAAGTGAAAAATTAGGTATAAATGAGAAGTTTTAGTCAGTTACATTTATCCTTTGACAATTGCAACCATTAATATTGGAATTCATTATTTTAAAGAATTATCTTTTGCATGTATTTTATACACAATAACATTTAAAGGGACTTTCCAGGGAATGCACTCCTTGGGACCACACAGGCTTGCAAGAGTCCATGCTTACTAATCTGTTTCAGGAATGAGGAACTTGCATACTCTCTGTGCCAAAGACACACAGTGTATGTGCATTTTAGGCATTAAAACATGTATAATCAATAAAATCTTGCTAATAGAATCTGTGCACTTAATATATAGGAAAATATGTTTGAAAACAAAAGATACCATGCATCCACATCCTCATATAAATTATATACATCTCTTAATGAATTTGATATTTACCAACAGCTTTTGACAGTCAACAATTATAATGTTACTTGAAGAACTGTTTCATTGGAAATTGGCACGGTGTTTCGTTTCATTTTACTGTCGTCTTGTGTCCTGTCTCCATGTTCAAATTTGAGTCCAAGGACAGGCGCATACTGTTGCTCAGTCAGTAGCCTTAGTGGGGTCCTCATCGATGCATGGTTTCCCCCATATGTGGGCAGGCCAGGAAGTGTTCTGGAATCTGTGAATTTCCTCCAGATTAATACGTGGTTTTTGTGTTGTTAGAGTCTCACCATAGTTGCATGTTGACTCTAGTCTTACTGACCCCTGTTTGGAGGCAGCTCAAGGTTCTCCATGTTGGCAAATCAAGCTCTGCACCTGCAGGGAGATGTTCAGTAGTTTTGGTATTTTCCTGTAATTTTAAATGTTCTTCAATTATGCAAAAATCTTGGCCTTGTGTCTAACTACTGTCTACTTCCTTTGGCCCTGGTTCTTGCATCTTGTGTTTAAGAATGTGACCAGTTCCACTGAACTCAAAGTTAAGCATGTGAGTAAGGCTTCACAGAACTGAGACTTCAGATTTTTATTCATGGACTTAAGATAGCCTGGTACAATAGGAAAGCATTAGAGCTAAAATGTAGAATGCTAACTGTAAACTGATAGGCTCCAGGAATCTGGGAATCATATATGGATGAGAAACAGTTGTGTTTAAATCGTTTAATCTGTTAGGATTTCCTTGTTTGCCACTAAGTTATATTGTTTAACCAAAGCTTTTCATATATATAAAATGGAGGTGTTGAATAAAACTCTCTTCCCAAAAAGATATTTTTTGAGCTTGTTTGGACAGTGAGCCCTTCAACTTTCAGTTAATACTGATGGTGGTAGTAATCCATAGGTGTTCGATTTACCAAACCATTTCACAGTGATTCATTGTGGTAAGAAAAGCCGGAAAGAAAAGCCATTAAGCTTCACTACAGCAGGGGTTCAGCATAAAAAAGTGTTGGCTGTCCGTCTGCAGTATGCTGGTCACTTCCAGTCTGCGGTTTGCTGGTCCTCGGTCACTTCCAGTCCGGCAGCCAGCCCTCCTGTGGACCGGCAACCAACCCTTCATGGCCCAGTACTCGGGTGCGGCCCGGGAATTGGGAACCTCTACACTACAGTATGTTTTCTTTGACTGAATATCTACATCATGATAATGTAGGGCATATAATTACTTTGTTGCAGGATTTTAAATTATATTGTTAAAGGATTTTTCTCTCTCATTTTTCCCCCCTTGTCCTGTATCTGTGGCCTGACTAATTTTTTCTGTAAATTAATTTAGCATCTCTCCCCTCAAAAGGTGCTTCTATAACATGATTAATTTAATAACAGGACTACAGCCATTGCAACCTCTTTTTAGCTATTTTTTCCTTACCACTTTGGCTTGAATGTTTTCAGGCAGCACCCAGAAACCAATAGGCAGTCAGTGCAGATTGTTATACAGGAGTGGTGGTCTTTCTGCCAAAAGTACTGTTTTATGTTGGACTGCTTAAAATCACTTCAGTCACAAATAGGAGACACCTCCTGAGTCAGAGATAGATTTCACCCTCATCATTGCTTCCAGCTGCTTCTCTCAGCCAGTCAGAATGATCTCAGTCTTCCCTGGACCTAAGTCAGCTGCTGCCTCTTGTCCTTGTCCCAGTTTTTCTCAAATGTTGGACCAGTCATTTCACAGGTCTGAATGAAAAAGCTGGTTGTTTGTGGGTCAGTGAAAACTTTAGAGCCTGTGTCTCCTCATTAACCTTTTAAAGAGCTCTTTATATACAGACTAAATAAGAATGGAAACCTGGATGGAACTCTGTGGACCCTCATACAATATGTACAGGAAGGAACAACACGTACAAGTATTTATTGAATGAACAGCATGGAATTGCATCATATTATCATCGTATCCTGCTGTTGTCTGCGTGTTCAATTATACTTCCCTTACTAATTCTTGGGCAACTCATACTTAGCGTATGTCAAAAATAGAAATGGTTGAAAAATTTCAAATGAAAGATTTTTTTCATAATAGAAATACTGGCTCTACAAATTTGATATTTTTTCCACAAAAATTTGGGGAACTTCCTGGAAAATACCACAAGTGTTGTATTTCACCTCTGCTTTGTTCAGATTTAGTATATTTAGTATATTTTAAAAGTGGAAATAATTTCTCAGCCCTTTTGAAAATTTTGATGGGAAATTTTAAAATGTTGACTTTTCTCTATCTGATGTGGGAGGAAAGGACATTTTAGAATGTCAGTTTCCTCCCAAGTAGAAATGTTGAGTTTTGATCATCCCTAAGTAAATTAACTCTTCTGCTTTTAACAACTGGAAGATGATGTGCCATGAAGCAACAGTTCATGATTCTAGAGCATGGGGACGTTGAGCATTACATTGGGATATGGTTCAGAGGGCCAGTCACTTTTTACTTGAGTAATTGAATTGCCAATAATTACTGTTCTAATATTCTATTAAATTGCTGCATAGATGACTCAGTTTCTTTCCCAACATCTCATTGTTAAGCTGGTACAAAGTTTAGGTTACGAGATGCTCAATAATTTTTTTTTAACGTTAAAAAAATGGTGGTTCTTAGAAACTAATTTTTTTTTTTAATTGAAATTATTGGCTTTAATGAAATGGTCATTGGGAAGGTTTTTTAGGTCCATGATGGAACTGTTACAGGCACTTATTCACAGCAGAATAGCTGGTAGTCTGGCAATTAGACTATCAGGGATGTTGGAGACTCAAGTTCATGTTATTGCTCTGCTCTGCCTGATTTAAAGCAGGAACTTGATCTGGGATTTTTCTGTATCCTGTAATTTTAAATGTACCCATCTCCACCACCAGTGTCTATATTTGGCTTTTGTTTGGTCCAAACATTCAACAAAGGTGTAACAAATACAATTTTTTTACCTCAACATTTTGAGGTAAATAGAATTCTTGTTTTTTGGCTGGATGTAATTAGTAGTTTGAGCCTGAGCATTACAGTACTACTGATTTCCACTTGGTGTTTATTACATCTTAACAGACTGCCTTTATAGTGAATGGCTATAAAGTGCTGTGTATGGTGGGTTGAAAGTGTGGAATAATTTGTTGGTAAAGGTACTGAGTGCTTATGGAAGGAAACTTGAGGCATTAGATAGCTGTGAAGCACCTATGTGGATGTGGTGGCCAAAGTGTCATTTTATTTTTGTGACTGCTGTGCTGCTTTAGCCCATTAGAATATTTTTGAAAACCAAATTAGTGGGTAAAGGAAAACTGGGGTATGTGTTTTGTGTAGGATTTTAGGATGCTATTAAGCAAAATGAGTAATTGCACATGGTAGGAATCTTAAGCATGGTGGTAAAAGAGGCTTTTCCATGAAAGAAAATATAAATATATTATGAAGTTTGGAAAAAGAAGACAAATAATTGGTAATGAACAGTGTGAGGGCCCAGCAGATACTTGATTTGTTCCTTCAAACAGGTAGGTATTTTAAGAGAGCTAAGCAAGCACTACTATTGGGTAGATGCATAAACAGTTTTTCAGCTAAAAGCAGAATGCCAGAAGGTTTCAAGAGGGGTTTATCAGTCCTGTTCTGGGTCCACTGTTAAACATTTTTGTTAAAGATTTAGATGCACGAAGAGAGAGGTTTCTGATCAAGTCTGCACTGGGACAGCTTTCAAACACTTGGGAGCATGCAAATACAATTAAAAAAAAATTGATAAATTGGAGGACTAGGTACCAAACAAATGTAAGCTGCTGTACCTAGGGAGGAAGAAACAAATGCAGAAGTACAGAATGGGAGATGACTGGCTAGGCCAGGGGTTGTCAACTGGGGGTATGTGGGAAGGCGTTAGAGGGTATGCATGAATGGTGGGGATGGAGTGCCGCCACCCCCCCCCCCACCCCACTGCCTCCAGGAGCAGGGCTGGTGTGGGGCAAGGGCACTGGTGCCCCTCTGCAGGTTGCAAAGGTGCTGCTCAGCTGGTCAGACGTGTGGGGTGGGGAAAGCTTGCACGCAGCGGTAGCCACCGCCATTGACCACTGTGCGCCGCTGCTCCACATCCAGCTGTGCACCCCCCTTCCCTGCTCTGTGTAAAGGCACCGGAGGTACATTTACAAAATGCAATTCTGTGCTGCATTAACAGTGTAGTAAGACAGACCTGAGAGGTAACAAGACTGGTCAACTTGGCATTGGTTAGGTCTTAGCTAGAGTACTGTGTGTGGTATTGGTTCTGCAGTGTAAAGGGGATATGGAGACATGGGAGAGCATCCTGAGGTGAGATGGGAACATAAGAGCATAGAGACACTTGCTGAAAGTTTCTGGGTTAGGGTCAGAGGGAAGAGCAATATGGGTGATATAGTGGTGGGTGTTTGCTATAGACCACTGGACCAGGAGGATGAGGTGGATGAAGCTTTCTTCAAACAGCTAGCAGAAGCTTCCACATCACAGACCCTGGTTCTCATGGGAGACTTCAGTTATGCTGACATCTGCTGGGTGGGCAATATGGCACTGCACATTCAATCCAGGAAGTTTTTGGAGAGCACTGGGGATAACTGCTTGGTGCAAGTTTTGGAGAAGCCAATTAGAGGCTTTGCTGTTCTTGATCTGCTGCTCACAAACAGGGAAGAATTGTTGGAGAATAAAAAAGTGGATGGCAAGTTGGGTAGCAGTGACCACAAGATAACTGAGTTCAGGATCCTGAGGGAAGGAAAGGAGAGCAGCAGAGTAAGGACCCTGGACTTCAGAAAAGCAGACTTTGACTTACTCAGGGAACTGATGGGCAGGATCGCCTGGGAGGCCAGTCTGAGGGGAAAGGTTCAAATCAGCAGGTCCAGATGCTGTCCACCTCAGGCTGAGGGAATTGGCAGGGGTTATCGCGGGGACCCTGGCATGGCTTTATGAGCACTTGCGGTGCTCTGGCCAGGTGCTGGATGACTGGAAGAGGGCCAGTACGGTCCCCATCTTCAAAAAAGGGAGGTGTGAGAACCTGGGCAACTACAGGCCCATTAGTTTTACTTTGATCCTGGGGAAGCTCTTTGAGAAGATTATCAAGGAGCACATCTGTGAAGGGCCAGCAGTGGGGATGATGCTCAGGGGTAACCAGAATGGTTTCATTAGGGGCAGGTTCTGTCGCACCAACCTGATTGCCTTCTACGATTAGGTCACAAAATCATTGGACGCAGGTGTCGCGGTGGATGTAGTCTTTCTGGACTTCAGGAAGGCCTTTGACACTGTCTCCCACCCCATCCTCTTTAAAAAGGTAGGCAACTGTGGCATTAATGCCTACACAGTCAGAGAGATAGCAAATTGGCTGAGGGGCCAAACCCAGAGAGTGGTGGTGGATGGGTCATATTCAACTTGGAGGGATGTGAGCAGTGGAGTCCCCCAGGGCTTGGTCCTTGGGCCCGCACTGTTCAATTTCTTTATTAGCGACTTGGACGAGGGGGTGAAAAGCACCCTGTTTAAATTTGTAGACGATACTGAGATTTGGGGTGAGGTGTACACATTAGAAGGGAGGGACAGGATACAGCTGGACCTGAACAGGTTACAGCAAATGAGAACAGGATGGGATTCAGTACTGATAAGTGCAGGGTGCTGTACTTGGGCAGTAAGAAAGAGCAGCATACCTATAGGCTGGGGAACTTTCTTCTTGAAAGCACAGTGGCAGAAAGAGATCTTGGAGTCATTATCGATTCCAAAATGAACATGGGCTGCCAATGTGAGGACACGGTCAGTAGGGCTAACTGCACCTTGTTGTGCATCCACAGATGCATCACAGGCAGGGCCAAGGAAGTTCTCCTCCCCCTCTGTGCGACACTGGTCAGGCTGCAGTTGGAGTACTGCATCCAGTTCTGGGTCCCGCACTTCAGGAGGGATGTGGACAACACTGAGAGGGTCCAAAGGAGGGCCACTCACATGATCTGGGGACTGCAGGGCAGACCCTACCAGGAGAGGCTACAGGACCTTAACCTGTTCAGCTTTCACAAGAGAAGGCTGAGGGGGAACCTGGTGGCCATTTATAAACTTACTAGGGGGGGCCAGCATGGAATGGGAGAGATCTTGTTCCCCTGAGCGCCTCCTGGAGTAACAAGGAATAATGGCCATAATTTTTTAGAGAGTAGGCTCAGACTAGACATTAGAAGGCACTACTTCACAGTCAGGGTGGCTAGGATTTGGAACCAACTTCCAAGGGAAGTGGTGCTGGCTCCTACCTTGGGGGTCTTTAAGAGGAGGCTTGATGATTACCTAGCTGGGGTCATTTGAGCCCAGTTTTCTCTCCTGCCCAGGGCAGGGGGTCAGAGTAGAAGATCTGCAAGGTCCCTTCTGACCCTACATTTATGAATCTATGAAAGGAGTCCAGGAGAGAGGGTTAAAGAAAACTTACTGAGGGTGCAGAAATAAACCATCCTGATTCACAGGAAGACTAGCAAGTATGGCAGAAGACCAGCTTGGCTTAGCAGGGAACTCTTTAATGAGTTAAAAGACAAAAAGGAAGCTTCTAAGTGGAAACTCAGACACAAGACTAGGGAGGAATATAAGAGTATTGCTTGAGAATGCAGGGGTGAAATGAGAAAGGGCAAAGTGCAACTGGAATTGCAGCTAGCAAGGGATGTGAAGGGTAACAAGAAGGGTTTCTACAAATATGTCAGCAACAAAAAGAAAATTGGGGAAAGTGTGGCTCCCTTACTGAATGGGGGAGGCAACCTAGTGACAGAGGATGTAGAAAAGGCTGAAATGCTCAATGCCTTTTCTACCTCAGTCTTCACAGGCAAGGTCAGCTCCCAGACTACTGCACCTGGTGGCACAGTTTGGGGAAGAGCTGAGCAGCCAACAGTGGCAAAAGAACAGGGTAGGGACCATTTAGAAAAGCTGGATATTTACTAGGGGTGCAGTAAAGCACTGGAACAGGCTACCCAGAGAGGTTGTGGAATCTCTATCCTTGGAAATCTTTATGATCAAGGTAGACAGAGCCTTAACTGGGGTGATATAGTTGGGGATGGTCCTGCTTTGAGCAGGGGGTTGGACTAGATCGGGGGGTGTGTGTGCAAAATACAGTCTGTGGGCTGGGTCTTGCCCACAGAGGGGCTTTGTCTGGCTTGTGGCAGGTCCTTTGGTCCTGCTGAAGTGTCCTGCCACCCCCTGGGCATGCAGTGGAGCTGGGGCAGCTCCATAGCTGGACTGCCTTTCTAGGCAGCCCAGGACATGGCAGCTCCTTCTGGCTGCCATTGGTCTCAGCCCTGAGATACTGCCGAGGACCCTCACGCAGCCCGTATGCATTCTGGGCCTGCGGTGGACTCGCCTGCTCACACTGAAGAGCTGCAGCAGCAGTAGTGTTGATGGGGAAGAAGTGTGCTGGGCAGGTTAAGAAGTGGCCCCTCACCCTTGCTGCTACCCGTTGCTTCCTGCAGCAGTCCCCCAGAGCTGGCGCTGGGCTGCCCTGTGTTTCTTCTGCACTGCCCCCGCTGTCCTGCTGGGCAGCCCGAAGTGGTGGTGACAGTGGTGGAGATGCAGGGCAGCTCAGCATGGGCTTCTGGCGGCTGCTGCAGGAAGCACTGGGTAGTGGTGAGGGGGGAGGGGACACTTTTTCCCCATGCTGAGCACATTTCTGCCCTGCTAGCCTTGCTGCTGCTGCTGCTGCTGCTGCTGCTGCTGTTCACTGTGAGCAGGCGAGTCCGCAGCAGGCACGGGGTGGGTCGGGGCTGTGTGCAGGTCCCCGCCAGTACTGCAGGGCTGGGGCCAGCAGCTATCACAGCCTGGGCTACCTAGAAAGTCTAGCTGTGGAGCTATCCCAGTTCCACTGGATGCAGGATGCACCACAGTGGGGTGGTGTGGAGCAGGCACAGGGTGGGCTAGATTGGGGATGTGCGCACATCTGGCTGATCTGCTTCTGCTGGAGTCCGGAGCAGGTGCGGGGAAGGGCTCTGTGCTGTTGGTGGTGGTGGGGAGGTGTAGCAGGATGCATGGGCTCTGGGCTGTGGCGAGGTGGGTGCTGGGTGGCTCAGAGGTGCATGGTAGCCCTCTGCATATACCCATCCCGCCATACCCTCAAATGCTCCTCCACAAATCCCACAGCCACACCCTCCCCACATGGAATCACACACCCCACGAACACTGTACCCACCCACACCATCCACACCCCCTTCCCCACCACACCTGAGTGCCTCTGGGGCACTGATGCACCCCCCCACAAGCCCCCATACCCACCCACCCATATCCACACACATCCCCACATTCTTCCCTATACCCCACATACACATACACACACACATCCACAGCCCTGCACAAACTCCATATCAACCCACCCATGCCCCCCACCCCGCCACACCACTATATGTTAGTGTGGATGTTTAATTTTTAGTATATAATTTGGGGTTTTTTTCAGTTCCAAGATGGCAAATACCTTTTCCCAAAGCGTACTTCTGGGCAAGTGGAGGGAGTTATAGTGGCAAAGGTCAGGGGTTAGCGGACGGGACTAACAGTACCAAGATGGTGACCGGGGTGGGGCACCTGTCAAGGGGTGGGGCTACCCTTGTGCCCTTGACACCTCACCAAAACTAATTAAGTAGCCCTCCAACTGAAATAATTACCTGCCCCTGAACTAGATGGCCCCCTGAGGTCCCTTCTAACCCTCATTTTCTATGATTCTGTGAATGCAACCTGCTTAAGGAACGACTGAGAAAACTAGGTATGTTTGGCTTGGCTTGGCTTGGCTTAGGGGGACACGATAATAATTTTCAAGTATTTGAAAGGCTGCCATAAAGAAAAGAAAAGGAAAGACAAGATTAGGCTTAAATTGCAGAAACTCAGATTTAGATTAAATTTAAGAAAAAATACTGTGAAATCAAAAAGGCAGTAGCACAAGCTGCCCCGGAAGTTATGGACTATCCATTAGTGAAGGTTTTCATGAAGAAGCTGGATAAGCATGTCTGTATTATGTAGGTATAGCACATTGTGCATTTGTTTAGGGAGCTGGACAGTGTGGCTCTGCAAGTCCCTTCCTACCCTGTAATTCTAAGAAAACTATTATGTGGAATTCTTTAAAAAGTATTGGTATAGAACTGCTCGATGGAACGCCACTGATACCGAGGCAAATACCTTAATGCTGCTTAAGAAAAAGGAATGGACTGTAGTGACTACAAAGTCACTGTCTTTGTTAAAGTAATTCTTGTAATTAATCTTCGTGCTTGAAGGCATTGGGCTAAGCATACAGTAAGGTCAGGAAGAGTTTCTTCCTGTGTGTGGGTATCATATCACCCCTTCTGGGGACCCACCTGAGGCACTTTCTTGGCCACCTAAAGAATGAGAAAAGAAGTGGGCAGTCTGCAGAGCTGGCAGGTCTTCATGAGCTGCCACCACCTTGGGTGCCACTTGGGGATACCTTTTGGGGAAGAGTTGGGTGTTCTTTGGGACAGCCAAAGACCCTCTGTAGTGGGGATGGCATGGGAGGGACTTTGGGGAAGGAATTTCCCTGGAACGAGACAGGGGAGTGAGAGTGGGTGAGAATGTGTTGGAGAGGGAGTGGGAAGAGGTCTCTTGTACCTAGATGTAAGTGGGGGTTGGCAAGGGTTGGGAAGCATGACCTATTGGTCAGAGGGTTTGCTTTTATGGGCAATAGGCAGGGAAGTTAGAGTGAAGGGATATGATGGAGTTTTCTACTTTTGAGCTGTTTGAGAGATGTAGTGTCTTTTCTTTATCTGTGGGTTGTTTGTGCTTTTTTGGATATGATGGGATATAAATCTAAATAATAATAGTAATATTAATTACACAATTTGGTACATAATGCATGTCTGAAATATCCCGAATAGGTCTCTGTTAGACCTTTCTGCTGTTGTGTTTCCTGTGTTCAGCATATTGATTTTTCTATTATTGAAAATCTAGAAGAAACTTTTTCTCATAGAAGAATCTAAGTTTTAGTATTGTTCTTTTGTTAGAAACAAACTAGACATTTAAAAAGAATTTGTTGAATCTTCTATTAACGTTACGCTTAGTAGAATTCTGGTTCATTGAATCCCTTTGATCCCAAAATACCGTGTTACTAGAAATTAGATGAAGTCCCCAGAATTGCATCATTTTGTACTGTAAAGCATCTATGCTTCTTTAAATGCATATAGTGGCTCTTTGGGTTTTTTGGGTAGACAAGAACCCTCCTAACATGGTGAGGTGAAAGGTACGAGTATTATTCCGAATGGATAATATTTGGTCATGCTTTGCTTTTCCTGAAACTTGTGTTAATAATAATAACAATAATAATAATAATAGAAATGTCTTGTTGACAATAGCTGCTGGTTTACAAGTTCAAACAAGGTTGTTGATGAATCATAAGTAATATATGGGTTCTTCCAATAAGCTTTTTGATAAAGCATTCTTGGATAACAGCTTTGTGGGATATTTTGAGAAGTGTCTTAGATGTAAAATATATAGATTCATTCATGAGTAGTTTTCTTGTGCAAGAACTTTTAAAATAGGCAGCTGATAATCTAGACCAAATTTTACTCATCACTTTGTGTTTGAACTAGTAATTTATGTTTACTTTGCTAGTGTTTTTTTAAAACATGCATTACAAACAATAACAACGTAGAGAATTTATTTGTACCTTACTCATTAATGACTAACTTTATATTTTAAGTACAGTGCATAGCTTTATTTGAAAAATTAGAAGTCTTTATACAGAATTAGAGAAAAAGTAAATAGCTTAAGAAATATGCAAAAGCACAAAATCTTACCTCATTTCTTTATAAACTGCCTAATTTCTACAATTAAGGCTTATCTACATTCAGAGTTATACTGGTTTAATTTAATATGTTAGCTTAAATTGGTTTAATTTAAGTTGTGCAAACTCCTCTGTGACTACTCTTGTTTTGAGTTTGAGTGCTTTAAATTAAACCAAGTTAAGAGAAACTGAAATAAGTGTGTACATAAGGCTTGAAGTCACGTAAGCCTCTGTGTAATAAAATATTGATAATCTTGCCTTGGTTGTTCTTGAGAACTGTATTCACGTTCAAAACAGTCTTTAATTTAAGATTGAATATCAGAATTCATTTTAAGCTGACTTAAATCTACTGTACAGTGAAAGAAAAGAGAACTGCTCAGAACAGAAAAAATGGCAAAATGAATGAATAATGAAATTAATTCTCCAAAATGGAGTGACAGAATGTCTTAGATGTTGTTTTGCAAACTTCAAATCTTGTAAGTTTTAGAAGCAGGTGTAAAGATCATTTTATCGTATGGTCATGCCAAAAAAAATTACCTTATGTACCTTGACTTTAGCTGTGAAAGAAATAGTTCACTCACCAAAATCTGAGTTTACACGCAGGGTTTCAGTTACTTAAAAACATCAGTACAAAATTATGAATATCGTCTATTTACATAGTGGAACATTGCTTCATAGGGACCAATCCATAAAAAGTTGGTATGTGAAATTTTGCATTGCTGTTGATAAACTGATTAACAGCTTTTCTGCCATATAATAGGATATATATTTGAAAGTTAAATATTATGATACTCGTGTTCTCTTTCTTAGAGTAAATATTCTGCTGCAGTCATTGGGTCTTACTCTTTTTGTCCCTTGCAGTGATTTTGCTGTTTCCTTTTGACTTGTCCTTTTTTGCCCTTTTGCTTTGTGGTTGCAATGATCGTTCTGAAGATCTGTTGAACTGAGGGCTGGTTCTGTACATGGAGTGCTACAGTCCTGAGAAATTTGCTCTTCATTGTTTCTTCTTGCTTTACTAGGGCTATATGCAGCTAGTTGACAAAGTGCAACAGCTGCTGTTTGCTTCTGCTCATCACAGTTATCAATTACTTTCAAATCTTGGGCTTCACTACTGTGTACTGTGAAAGGTTTGTCACAAACAGTGTTACTGGCATGATTTTTTGGTTTACATACTTCTGCTCCAGAATTTTCATTTTCAGTGTTTGGAGTGGTGGCAGCCCTAGCATCATGTGATGGACTCTGGAATGAAGCTTTCAGGCTGAATATGTTACAGGAATCTTTCACTGAGAGATTTAGAGGCATATCCTGCAATTCCAGGAAGCTCTGAGTTTCTGTTTTGTATGTGTGTTCATGAACAGTTCCTGCATTTGTGTCAGGCCTCTTTGAAAGATTAAGTGGTGCTATTCCTGTGTCGTCCTCCCTGTTGGACAAGTGTTCCTCACTGTTAGCGTGATTTTCAGTCTGAATATGTGAATCTTCATCAGTGACATCAATGCTGAAAGAAATGAAGAAAACAACCCTTAATTGATTAGTTTTTATTTTCTGATAGCATTGATAGCTAGGAAAAGAAAGTTTGGCTAGCAGTTTGATAACTTTTTGGTCCCACTTTAACTTGGTAATTCAGTGTAATTAATAATAGAGTTTGTATTGCTCTGCATAGTTCTCTTGAATATAGGGGAATACAAAAAGTGATTGAAAAAAATTATGTTTTTAAGTAGTATGGGCAAGTCTTGCATCAGTTACCACCATAGAAATGTTCTAGTTTGTACTAGGCTTACATAGATGTTTAGTACAGAATAATAATTTTCTTAAACATAAAGTATTGATATAACACTTTATCAATAGGTAAAACATCAAGGAATTTGTCTTTGCTTTCCCCTAGTGAACATGAAAAAAAATTCTGGATAGGTGTGCATTTTTTTTTTTACCTGGTAGGTGAATCTTCCCTGTCTTGCTGGGTCTGCACATTTTGAAGGAGAGTTGACTGATCTGTGCTTTTCCTCACAGGTCTGAAGGCTGTGAAACTTTCTTCATGTTGGTCATATTTGCCAGTTGTTGTGGAAGATTTGTTAGAAAGGTCAAAAAGGCCTGTCTGAGTGAAGTTAGTAGGGCTGGGTCTACCTGGTGAGCCTGTTGCTGCACTTCCAGCGAGGGGGCTCATTTTAGCATTGTCCCTTTCATTTTGATCATCTTTCGAATGATTTTTGGCAAGCAGCAATGGAATTTCTTTGTCATAATCAGTTTGCTTTTTATGTGAGCTTAATGGGTATTGTTGAGATGGACTTAAAGAACCTGGGTAGAGCAAGGCCGTTTCGTCCATCAAGTGAGAAGTTTGATCTCTGCTAATACCAGCGACAGGTGGAAATCTGTAAAAGGGAGGATCTGTTGGTCGACAAAATCCATATGGTATTGGAGGACTGGAATGATACTGGAGTAATCTGTAGTGCTCATATGTTGGTTTTGGGAGTGGCCCAGGATGGGGGAGGAAATGTCTTTGATCTTGTGAGCTATAGACAGACAGAGCAGAGTTTTCGCACTCTGAATTACCTGGGAGCAAGTAAGGTGCATAGATAGCCAGTCTGTGGTCATAAAAATGAGATGGATATTCTGGAATCATTGGTTGCATATAAGGTGGAATTGAACCAAAACCTTTTGTGGGAGGAACTTTATGTGGAAACTCTGGTGAGATAAAAGTGGAACCTGTTTTCCATGGGTGGTTTGGAGCATGAAATGCAGACTTTGCATGAAACGGTGAACTTTTGTTTGCATTAGACAGGGATATAATTTCAGAAAGTTCATCAGTTTCTGGGCCCTTGCTTTCTCTGTGCTCTCCTACAGGAACAAATGCTGAGGGCCTTATAGTGGTGTCCAAAACAGGCTGAATGTTGATTGCACTTTCTGTGGTTGTATTGGTAGGAGTCAGTTCCTTTTGAATGATAGGTTTTTGTCCTTGAGCCAACTTGCTTATTGCCTGGTTTTGTAGTTCAGCATTTTCCTTTGCATCATCTTTTGCCAAAGCATATTGAGGCTTAGTATCAAGATTTGTCAGTCCATTTGCTGTAGATTTAGAAGAAGTCGGTTTAGCTGAAGGTTCTAAGTGATTAATCTGCTTTGGCTCTAAGGAACTGGACTTTGGACACTTGATAACTCGGTCCTGCTCTGACACTAAAGTAATTGAGTTTTTGCAAAGACCATACTTCATATGGTTGAAAAGGTGCGATTTCTCATTGCAAGTAAAGGGACATTGAAAACACTTATATTTAAATGGCTTTCCTGGAGGTCTTGGGATATAATGGGGCTTCTTTGGTTTACGCTCTTTGAGGAGGCTCATTTTTCTGCTTTAGTGATACTTAATACTTCTTTATAAAATAATTTTCTTGTGGTTTATTTCCTCAACTTCCAGTTTTTCAGGTTCTAAGAATCACTTCCCCAGGATAGAAGGGGATATTTGATTTGAAGCCAGCTCCTTTACTAGCAGGTGTCAGGGCTGGGAGGAAAGAACCAATCCCACAACTGGTTGTACAGGAACTGTAACAAAAAAAACGATGTTAGCTATGCTGGCACATAGGAGTTAAATTAAAAAGCCCTCCTCCAAAAGCAAAACATTCCTTCAGATGCATCTCTGAGGTTTTTCTTCCCTAGACATTTGTATAGCATATTTCATATATCAATTAGGATCTGTAGGCCAAAGTTCTTAAAACTAGGTGCCAAATTTTAGATACCCATATTTATGTTTAGGTGCTTCTAGAGAAAATCAGAATTGCTGAGTTCTGCAGTTCTTGGTAACTTCAAAGGAACTAAAGAAATCTGAGGATGCATTTATTCAGAAGGCAAATGGGAACAACAAAAGAGTATAGAAATAGGGTGAAACTGCTGGGAGAGGGGATAGGGAAGAGGTGAGGTGGCAGGTCCTGGCAGTTGGAGAAGAGACAAGCTTGTCAAGCCTGTTGGAGAAAGAAAGCAGGGAATTTCCTGCTTAGTATAATTAGGGTGGAGTGAGATTGGTTGCACCTTGGATAGCTGACCTAGCTCTTCCAGAAACTTACCTGTCCTCCCTCCTGCCTGGCACAGTGTCTCCTAGAAGTTTAAGCAAATGTCTGAAAGCTGGCCAGTCAGAATAGAAATGTCAGAACTGCCAATATCTCAAGGGATAAAACCACCCACTTTTTTTTCTTCTTCCTTGTTAAATTGACAGTAGTGGATATTAAAATATGTAGCCAATGGCATGCTTTGCATCATTAATGGGTTTAACGTTCTTCAGCAGCATAGCTGACCTTATCTGCTGTGTGCTCGCTGTTAACACACGCACTTATATTCAGGTAGAAACGTGTCAGATAACCATGATCCACTTGCATTCTGAAAGCTAAAGTGGATACTTTATACAGCCTGATGATTTGCACAGCAGATAAGTCAGGAGGGCTTGTATCAGCTTGTTCCTTTATGTTCACTTATTCTGAAGGCGTGAGAAACTCTCAGAGTCAAGTTCTCATGATTTTATAGGATGTGTTATGGCAGAGATCTAAAAACTGATGATTTCATCACAAACTAAGCATCATTATCAACATGATGACTGTTGCAAAACCATGTACTGTAACTATTGTCTTACCCGAAACTACAGCAATATTAATTGTAAGAGTCACTAGTGCAGGTTGATATTCTTTAAAAGTTTTTACACCAAGAGTTAAATTAGAAATATTAAAATTAGTAGGTTTAGGTAAAGAATTACTGTTAATTATGTGTTGTGAAATTTTATTCAAAGTATAAAGATATTTTGCATTTTTTTAAATCAGATGTTTTATTTAATAGAAAATTATATGCAAGACATTTTATTGAAAACTGAAGGCAAAGCTAGAAAAATGCTGCTTATTTGAACAGGTATAGTAGTTTTAGCAAAATGCTGTATTACGTAAAGCTTGCTCATGACATCATAGTGACTTAAGTATTTAGTAATTTAGCAGAATTGTCATTTTAAAGGCACCTTGAGTGAATGCAAAAATAGACTGACAAAATTGCATGTAGATTTGCCTATGAAAATGTTTGATTTTGTTGTAATCCATTATGAAATAAAGTTGTAACAGTTTAAATAACTGGAAAAATATTGTTGCTGGTGCATGGTTTATTTGTTTTTCTACTAAAAAAAAAATCAAAGCTCTTTTTGATGCTTCAGACCTGGATACTGCCATAACTTAACTTGACAACAGAGTAAATCTGATAACTTTTAAAATACACAGTAGCATGTTAAAATTTGGTCAGTAGCAGTCTCTTAGAAGTATGATTCATTGAACAAAAAATATACTTTGAGACAAACCGGGTCATTAGAATTATGATGAAATGCACAAGCATTGCTCTTGATCAGATAAAAATGGAAATAATAATAATCCTGGTGTGTGACCTGCCCTTGTTTTGTCTGTAATAAGTTTACTGTATTTGATTTTTGACTAATGATGTATAACTAAAGTTGGGGGCTTGTAATAGACTTGGTTAAGTCAGTTTGTACTTGTTCTTCTTTGAGCTTTCTTGAAAGTACAGGCACTGATTATGTTGGAAGAGAGACTGTTGTCAAAATAAGCTATTCAGTGTGTTCAGTTGTTATTGAATATTAAATAGTGCTAATTGTCTTTATTTTTTTACAGAGTCTCTTTGCTTAATAGTATAAGAGCCTGTGTGCATCTTCCTCTTGTTTATGGTACTCCATGCTGTTAAAAAGAAATAATTGAAATCATATTTTGAACTATGATGTTTTAAACATACAAATGGATTTTTGCACTTTTAGAGCTAAGCACTTGTGTAATAGGAATGGCCAATTAATTTCTTTGCTTTGTGTTTATTAAGGAAAGATGGCTAAAAAGGTTTTACAAGATTTTTTAAAGTTTTTATTTTACCTAAATGCTATTCTTACTCATCAAAACTGCATGCAGCAGTGCAGACTGAAGCAGCTGTCCTTATGTCATAGGCAAAGAATAAGCAGGTCATTACCTGATCTTTACCTCTCTTAATTCTGACCTAGTATCTACCAGCTCATTTATCCTATCTCTTCTTCTTTGTTGGTTGTGTGCCCCCCCAAGTTGTTCTAACTGACCTTCATCTCATTGGTTGAAAATACTAGTAATAACATGCTTCTAGTCCAGGAAGACAAAATTTCAGTTCCAATCTCCAAGAAAAACATAGCAGTATCTACAGATATGTATTTACATAAAAATTTAATTATTTGATCACCCAAATACCACTAGGAATAACAGATGGTTTAAAAAAATAGTTGCAAACTCTTAGAAAAACCAAAAAAACCATATATAGGAAGCATTAATTTCTTTATGGTTGGACTATATATGACTGTTGCTGAGAAAGTAAAAGTTAAACTGTTAACACTAATGGTTCTGATGTTTTAATGAGTGAAAAAAATAGTCTTCCTTTTAAAATCTTGAATAATATGATGGTATATTATCTGCAAATCATTATAATCTTCCATAACAATGTTATAATGTTAAATACTTAAGTATTTTACACTTCATTTCATTTGTACTTTGACTGTTTGATTTTAAATATTCACATAATTATACTTATTTTATAAATATCCTCAATGCCCTTTCCTGGCTTCCAACTGTACTAATGTTTTAATTGAAAATAGGATATTCAGTTACTGTTGCTTAAATAGAACAGAAGCATTCTTAGCTGTTTGTGTACTGCTTGTCTACCTTTGTCTCCCTGTATTGTATTAGGCTGTGTCTTTTTTGCATAACTTCCCTCCCCCGCTTTAGCCTCAATGTGCATAGTTTCGGTTGGCCACAGGTTTTCTTCGTCTCATTTATAAACATGCAAAACTATTGCCAGCCCTTTCTTTTTGTAGTATGTTAGCCAGTCCTTAAATTAAGAATACTGTAAATTTGCATGTGTTAGTTAAGGTTCAGAGTCATCTAGATTTTTTTTTTTTAAGTCTCATCTACTAAAGCGGCAGTTTCAGAATTTCTTTTATTACAAACATGGGTGATAATTATAATTTCTCTTTATAGGACATTGCTATGACAGACTATGCTAGTGTTGTGCAGGCTTTGTTATCGTTGCAGTATTCCTTATGGTGATGTTGATTTCTCTGAGCAGGAGTACTTATTGGGGTGGAACATTTTGAAGGGCACACTATAATTAAAATATTGTGATGTGGCATTATTGCATAACTCAAGGACATGCCATTGTCACCTAACAGGTGTGTTGCAAGAACAAGATTTGTGAGTTTTATTCCAGTTAAGATTTTCCAGTGATTAACTACCGCTCCCTCTTAAACTTTCAGGTCTTTTAAACTTAAAAATAATTTTTAGCAAAACTATTCAAAGACTGGTAGAAAACATGGGCAAGAGGGTAGGATGAGAGTTAGAATGAGATAAGAGATATTGGGTGGAGGGTGGAGAAAAAAGAATCACAGTCGCACAAATAACTCAGCTAAGTAGTACAAGTTAGTAACCAAACTTTATAGAAAACAAATTTAATTGACATTTCTAACAACTTTAAAAAGTTAATGGATCAAAGACAAGCCAATCTTATATCATTAACCTTTCTATAAGTCAGAGATGCACATTTAAAATAAAGATTATTCCATTTTGTATGTAAAGTCAATGCATTTTAAGTTATATCAGTGATTGATTACAAACAGTTGCAGTTTCTAATACCTTACTGAGCATACCTGCTGAAAGGGAGAAAATATGCAAGAGTTGCCTAATTTATTATTTTGTATACATTTTTAGATTAATCAAGTGTTACATTTTGAGAGAAAGTCAGCAGGGTATTATTTAGTAACTATAACTTGTGCAGTGTATCTAATGCTCATGTTTTTTGTGCTGTTTTACATGATAATGTAGGTAAGATGTTAACAACTGGTTCGAACAGCTGCTTAACATATTTTTGTCAGAAAAGTTAACACATAATGTGAAAAGTTAGTCTCAGGAGGGAAGCTGGGTGGGGATGGCAGGTGAAAGAGGGAGAAAGATAGATATTTATTCTCTTTCTCATAAAGTATCAGTTTGTCTTGTTGGAGCTTTCTGACAGAAGCCTTAACTCTACGATAAGTTCACCTGCTAGAAGAAGTTACCCTACACATTGGAGTTAGTAAAAAAAAAAAAAAAAAGTGCTACTGATGAGCAAATACATTTGATTACTTTTTAGATGTCAGTTTCATTACTATAATTCTTAAATTACTTTTATTAAAAAAAAAAAGTACTTACCAGTTAAATAGATGGATGAAATGTTGAAGGTGATCCCTGTGGCTAAGCTGTAGCTGTCAGTGCTGAGAGAGAAGTACCTGTTCTCTGCTTGATTTCTAAGTGAAACTGAAGGAGGCTGTTTCAGTGGGAGGGATTTAAAAAAGTGTAGGAGTTGAGCCCTCAGGGTGTAGAGATGCACCTGATATTACTCCAGCCTGAAGCTACGATTCATTTGTTTGCATCCACCACTTTGATTCAGCAGCATCTGAGCTATCAGACAAAACTCTTGTCACTTTTATGCCCTCCAACAGGCAAGTTTCTCTGTTCCCGCACTGTCATGTCTGCGCTACTGAGTAGTAGAACATTGTGACAGATGTGTTTTGCGGAAGATGTTTTAAATCAGTTTTAAGTGGGATGCATCCTAATGACTTTAAGTGGGTTGTAAACAGTAGGAGAAATTACATGTGAGGTGGAGCAAACTACAACAAATCCAACAATATTTTACTTGGGTTTAATTTTATAAAATCCATAATCTTGCCTGAATGCCTTTGCTATTTAACATGCTTGCTTATTTTTTCTTTCTTCACTTTTACTGAGATCTGTTTTTGTCCTTCATGAGTCTCCACTCTGGCTGAGGCGGGACAGAACTAACTTCAAGCCTGCTTGCTACAGGAACCTGCCAAAGCTTGCCTATAATCAACAGCCAAATGCACGGATACTGTAAATGGAAAGGAGTCACCTCAGCAGGAAATTGATTATTGCATTCACACTTTCTCTCCTCTGCAGTTCAGCCTGACAACTGTTGAGCAAACAGATTGCCTCCTCTTGGTTATCTCCTTTTAGTTAGATTTTATAAATATGACAGATTTGTTACTGCATTCACCAGATTTAAACTAGACATCTAAAAGTTTTCTTTGCAGCAGTATTAAATAAAGAAATCAGATTTTTGTATGACTTTTATCCCCTTTTAAACATGTTATTATACTCCTTATTTTCTCTGAAATAAGTTCCTCAATTAAACACAAGTTTTTCAGTCAGAACTGAAGTTTAGGAGAATAAGAGCTGGCCATGGGTGGAATCTATTTGTAAAAAGAAAAGTGAAGGAGCTTTCTCTATGCATTTTGGTTTCATATGTGAATTATGTTAAAACATGTTGATTTTAACCACGTAGTTTCAGACTGGATACTAATATTTTGTGTCAGTCTCTCCTCCCACCCTAGAATCATGGTTGTTGATTTTTGAGAGTTTATTTTGGGGTGAGAATAGTGGATGTGTTGTGTCAAAAGCCACAGTGTAGGTTTCTGAATGAATTTGAGTATTGTGATCTGTTGTCCAGATAGCACTCTTGACAGAGGAATATTATTTCAGATCTCTACAATAGGAATATGGAGACAAATTAGTTCTGTATGTGCTATTTCTTAGTCTGTAGTCCATATTAAACACTAGCATATGCAGGCAGGACTCTGGGAATGTGCCTCTACAGCAGCAACAATGTTGGTCCTTCATTTGTTGTCTAAATTCTGAGTCCAGGTGAGCTAGCAATCTGAATTGAAATCTCCTATGGATTAAATTGGAAATGATCCATATGCAATAAAGGTACACGTAGTCTCTAAGTAAGGGAAAAAGTTATAGCAGGCAGGGTATAGGGAGGATGTGGTAGAAGCTTCTCACTGCATGATTCTGAGTAGAGGCACAAAACTGGATGACAGTAGACTTCAGACTACTCTTATTCCTACAAGTAGTCCTTCACAAAGCAAATTTGAAACTTCTCAGCGCATCATTTTGGGTTATCCATGCAATAAACCTGAATTTGTTGTACTAAATGGGAATAAATACAGGGGTTCAATTTCTGATACTGTTAGTAAGTGATCTTTTGCCAGAATCAAATGATGTATATTTGGAGAAAATATATTGAGTGTATTGATCTAAAAGAAGTTTAAGTGTTTTTCTATACTCTTCTGTGTAGGTAGACTTCTCTTTCTTGCTACTGAATAACAGAGAATGCATTCAGAAAGCCTTATGACTATAGGGGATATGCTCCTTATGTTTCAAAATAGTAAAGGCAACAACATGAAAAACAAAGGGGAGAATTTAATTTTACTTTAGGCTGTCATGTCTTTTGTTCAGGAATGGACTTCCTTTTTGCTGCTACATCTGACACAATCAGTTGCTGACTCTTATTGACTCCTTGGGTGCTACCGCAACATAAGCAAATCATATAAGGAGCAACAACTAACAGTATTTTGTATGTAACATAAAACAGCACAAAAATATGATTTAATACTGTATATAAAGGTATGATCCCTTGTGTGATTATTTTGCTTAGAAAAGGGACAGAGTCCAGCCTATTTGAGGTAGCAATGTGATGTGAAACATTAGGACCCAAGAAAAGGTTATTTAAAAGATTGGTCTCTAAAGTCGGGAATTTCACCACTTTTTAGGGCTGCATATGCAGCTTAATAGATGTATTTATGTGTAGATGTCTCCTTTTTCTATTCACATTTGCATGCACCACCTCCTTTTCCTTTTGCAGTTGCATGACATCTCTGAGACGATTAGAGTGATTTCTTATTTGGAGAGCTTATGTCAGGAAAAGTGTGTGCTTGTGTTTGTTTTCAAAATTTTCCTGATTGCAGTTTATCAGTTGGTAAAAGAGAACCAATGCCTTGTTACTGTTGAGATCTTCCTTGAGCCTAAAGGTCATAGAGGGTATTTATACTCCTCCAGTTTCCTCCTCAGTTGTGTAAAATTTTGTAAAATAATCTTTTGGATTACCAACTATGCAATATTCCTTATCCTTTCTCTTAAGGTCATAGAGGGTATTTATACTCTTCCAGCTTCCTCCTCGGTTGTGTAGTTCTGGAAGATAATCTTTTGGGTTATCAACTGTGTAATATTCCTAATCCATTCTTTTACGATAGTTACAGTGAAATCAGACATGACTAATGTACCTAACTTTGTTTCTTGAAAATGTGCGTTCTAGTTTGTTGCTTCTATCCCTTCTCCAGGTTATGGAGGACACCATTTTATGTCCCCCCCCCTTTCATTCTGTTAACTAAAAGGTGCCTGTTTGGTTCTTGAGAAACTGTCATAGATTTCCTTGTTTAGGATCAGATAAAATTGTCCTTGGGATATTTCAGAAGTTCTTGAAAGGGTTGTTAATACAGAGGACATTTACTGAGTTGAGACAGAAGGGCAATTCATTTTAAGATCTGTTGATTTATTTTACTTTCGTCTCTTGACTCTGAGTCTAAGACAGGCAGTAAAGTAGTTCCTCTCACTGCCTGGGTCTAGGTATAATATGGTGCTTATTAAATAGTAGCCATGCTCTGGAAGTGACTCTTATTAAGCAGATTTGCTGATTCAGCTATGGCTGAAATAGAGCTGCAGAAGGGCTCAGCAAACTATGGAGGCATTTTGGGTTTGGTTGAATGATATAAAAACCTGAAATACTAACTCATGGGATAGATTCCCTAGTAGAACTGATGGCATAGGATAGCTCCTGTATACTAAGACCTAGTAAAAGCTAGTAATCAATATCTGGTGTTTTCTCTGTGCATAAGATTAGGTAGCTAATGATTATGTTTTTTAATTCAGCCCTTTGTAACTAGTTTGAGAAACATCACTTTCCCTTCCTATGTTTTTATGTGAAGAAAATGTGGGCTGTCTTCATTAAAAAAATCTAAGGAAGTTGACACAGCAAAGAGTTGAACATTATGTTTTTCACCTTTCTAGATTGCTTCCATTTTATAACCCTATCCTAACGCCTTGGTAACAATGTCTTGCATCTCTTTGGTCAGTTCTCTCCCTATGGTCATTGCTGGCTTTGCCAGTTTCCTCATAGCATTGTTTAAGGAGGAGTTTCACAACTCAGTTTGTTCTGGACCTAACAAATCTACTCTAAATAATTTTTGGTTCTGCCTCTGCTAAGGTTGTCAACTTTAAAAAAAAATCAATCAAACTGGCTATATTTTAATATTGGATCAATCTCTGTTTTAGTTCAATATCTTAGCCTATTAGCTCAAAGCTTCATGTCTAGGACTCTGTTTTTTGTATCTGCAGACTCTTGAGATGCAGAATAGTATTCACTGGTTCAGTGTCCATATCAGCATGGTTGAATTACATTACCTAAGACCAAACCCAGAATAGTGGAATTTTATTGGAATCCAATCTTATTGTGCCCCAAAACATTGAACCTCGCAATTTCTAATTCCTGGTTTTTGGAGAGACATCTGGGTAGATTATCTGTACAGTCTTTGTGAGCTGTTTGTTCATATTCACAGGGCAGGTTATGGATAGGGACCTTTCCAAATGGCACTTGTGCAGATTTTGTGGAAACCGTGAAATCTGGCATCTCCATGAAATCTGTGGAGGAAGACTTATTAAAAATAGCATGTTGGCTTTTCAGTGGGAGCCAGCAGTCCTTGCTGTGCATCCCACGTGGGGGAAGGGTGAAGGGAGGCTGCCAAAGGTGAGCAGGCAAAATGGCTGCTGTTCCCACCTCTCGCCGCTGATTGGTTGGGAGGGCTGCCTGTTGTGTGGCACTGCCCCTCTTCAGTCAGTGGCGAGTGATGGGACCACAAGATGGACAGCCCTTTCAGCCAATTGACAGTGAGGGGGCAGGGCTGTATGATGGACAGCTGTCTCTACCAGTCATTGGGGGGGGAGGGAGCGCTCAGCCAATCAGAGGCATGTGGGGGCTGGCCGCTATAAGCCCTCGAAAATAGCAGTCAACATTGCAGTCTGCCCTCAAAATTGGCCAGCTGCCTACTTGAGTTGGGGGTAGACCCCTAGTTATGGAGAACATGCATAAAAATTCACAAGTTTAATATCAAAATGCAAGTAATGTTTTCAGTTATCTATTATGACTATACTCATACCATTCTTTTGGCCTTGGAAATGAAGATGATGATCCGTATTCTGGTTCCCAACCTTTCACTTGGGAAATAAAATACCTTGAGAAGCAGGTTACAACAGAACTGGAGACTGTTTGTGACTGGTATTATAATAATAATTTCCATTGCTTCACTGCATAATAGAGAGAGAAAATATTCTCTGCTTGCATTTGTGGTTGGCACTTGGATTTTAATTCTACTTCTTAAAAATTTCAGTGTATGTTTATTTAAAAATATTTTCATGCTATGTATCTATTTCCCTTTGCTTTGGTTTCCATTTTTTTTACACTTCTGGCACATATCCTGTCACTTGTATGCTGTTAAGCTTATCATTACACTTAAGGTGTACATATGAGAATTGTTTCATATTAGGTGCTACTATGCCTAATAGTAGTTTATCATTTTTGTATTTCTCTGTAACAGGAGGCTTTAAACATTACTGGAGTATCAGTCTTTAGGGAACCAGTCTTATTATTTACTTATATGTCAACTGCTTTTTAATGAAATTTTGGGTACTATAAATAAGCTGTTAATGTGCATTTAGTTGAAGAAAGTGTTTAATCTGTCTCTAAATGTTTTTTGAAGTACTGAAATACCTGCATTGCTCTTATTAAGTATAATATAATCTGCTTTAAGTTGTTAAGAATTAAAAATTGACCAGGGAAGGTCTCAGAAAAGTTTATTAAAGAGGCCATCCTTAATGGACTGGCTGATACCAACATCCTAAGGGATAGCCAGCATGGGTTTGTTGCAGGTAGGTCTTACTTGACCAATCTCATTTCCTTCTACAACCAGGTAACCTATCACCTGGACAAGGGAGAAGAGATTGACATCATATATCTTGACTTCAGAAAAGCCTTCGATCTGGTATCCCATGATCACCTGTTGGCGAAACTGGCCAATTGTGGCCTTGGGTCCACCACGATCCGCTGGCTGGGAAATTGGCTCCGTGGTCGGACCCGGAGGGTGGTAATTAACAGATGTCAATCGTCATGGTGCCCTCTGACCAGTGGGGTCCCCCAAGGCTCTGTCCTTGGACCCATATTGTTCAACATCTTCATTAATGATGTGGACATTGGAGTCAGAAGCGGACTGGCCAAGTTTGCCGATGACACCAAACTCTGGGGCAAAGCATCCACACCAGAAGAAAGGCGGGCGATCCAGGCTGACCTGAATAGGCTCAGCAAATGTGTGGATGAAAACCTGATGGTGTTTAACACTGAAAAATGCAAGGTTCTCCACCTTGGAAGGCAAAACCTGCAGCACCCTTATAGGCTCGGCAGTGCTATACTGGCTAGCACTACGGAAGAAAGAGACTTGGGGGTCAACATTGACCAGAAGATGAACATGAGACTTCAGTGTGATGCTGTGGCTAGTAAAGTGACCAAGACCCTGGCTTGCATCCATAGATGCTTTTCAGGCAAATCCCGGGATGTCATTCTTCCCTTGTACTCGCCCCCAGTGAGGCTATAGCTGGAGTACTGCATCCAGTTTTGGGCTCCACAATTCAAAAAGGACATGGAGAAGCTTGAGAGAGTCCAGAGAAGAGCCATGCACATGATCAGAGGTCAGGAAAACAGACCTTACGATGACAGGCTGAGAGCCATGGGCCTCGTTAGCCTGGAAAAGCTCAGGCTTGGGTGATCTGATGGCCGCCTATAAGTTTATCAGGGTGACCGTCAGGATCTGGGGAAATGTTTGTTCCCCTCCAAGGAATGACGAGGTCAAACAGTCATAAACTACTACAAGACCGTTTCAGGCTGGACATAAGAAAGACTTTCTTTACTGTCCGAGCCCCCAAGGTCTGGAACAGCTTGGCATCGGAGGTGGTTCAAGCACCTACATTGAACACCTTCAAGAGCAAATTGGATGCTTATCTTGCTGGGATCCTATGACCCCAGCTGACTTCCTGCCCTTCCGGCGGGGGGCTGGGCTCTGATCTTCTGAGGTCCCTTCCAGCCCTAATGTCTATGTCTATGAAATCTATGTCTATGAATTTAGCAGTCACCAGTGCACTTTCCATTTACTTTAACTGGAACTGAGTGGCTGAATTCTTTTTACAAAGAAGGCATTTACTCCTTCAAGCAAAACAACTAGAAATCACTAAGTATTTGTTAATACCATGAATCTTTGTTGAAGAATTTCAGTTGACATTTGGAATTATTGCATTTTTAAATGAAAATATTTTTTTACTTTACAGAATGCTTAAGTGATAAAACTTAATAAGAAAACACAGTTGCTTTATGCTTTTATATTTAGTCTTGCTGTTGGTTTTGGGATTTTTTTTCAGGCTTCAGTATATTTGTTTGTTTGTTTTTATTTGTTTTAACATGGGTAGTGATAAATGCTAAAGCAACAAGAGAATCCTAATTTACTTGAATTTCTGGTTTGTTTGTGAAAGGATATTATTAAAATTTCTCTTGATGACTCCAGAGTATAAAACCTTTTGTTAATAAGGTGTGTCATACATAAAAGAGTGAAACTGCCTAACCTTTCTTAGCATGCCAGTTGTAAGATTAAACATGTACTCATACTCATAGTTGTCACAGCTGTATCTGCTGAGTAGCTTTAAGTTAGGGACTGGTTTTACAGGCAAGTTAGTTTAAAATTACCTTGAAAGCATTATTTGCTTCTAGTTATTTTAGATTTACAGGTATCTTAAGCATTTTGGTGATCAAGCATGAATTTATTTTAAAAGTATATGAAATAATAGAATAGGGGTAAAAGCAGTTGCTGCTTTGCTGGGAGTAGAGAGTGAAGCTGAGGGAAAAGGGAAGAAGAAAAGAACAACTTAACGGTTTAAACATGCAACGTGATTGTTGGCTTCTTCAGCAGAAGTCCAATAAGAAAAACAGTATGTTGTCAAGTGCCCTTATAGACTTGTACTCTCTTACCTAGTTGCATAGGGTGAATTGCATTTCTTCCTTTCTTTGCTGTTCCTAATAGTTAAAATGTTTGTACATCTTTTCATATGGAAAGCAGCCATTTTGATATGGTACACGAGTAATTTAATGCGTAGCTAGTTCAGAGGCTAAATACAAGTTCAGTTGAGGTCACTTGCCTGCTTGAATTTAGTTTCTTAGTCCTAAGTCATGAGGAATGATAGCGGAAGCAGTGGAATTAGCTTCTGATAGAGAAGTTGGAAGAGAATAGATAAATGAAATAAATGCTTCAGTTTGCAAGTTACCTGAGAGAGAGAAAAAGAGGATGTGCAAAGGAACATCAGGGTATGGAACATGGTAGACTTGGATAAGAGGAGGACCAGGAAATGATTGGTATACACACAGATGATTAACACACAGAAAATAACATCTGGAGTTTGTATAAGGGTTGGAAGAATGCTGCTGTTACTTTAGTCCCCATGCCTTGCTTTAAAAATGGAAGTGCTAGCTTTTATCTCTGGAATGTAGGCTGTAGCTGTGTTGGTCTAAGCACAGAGGCAGACAAAATCTCTGGGTAGAGGCCATATCTTTTATTAGGCCAACTAAATAGTTGCAAAAAAGTCGCAAAAATAACAACTTTGCAACTATTTAGTTGGTCTAATAAAAGATTACCTCTACTGAAAGATTTTGTCTGCAGCTTTAAACTCTTGATTTCATCTTGCAAAGATAGAAGGTTCTATGAGTCCTGCAGGCTCCCTCACAGAAGGGACTCTCCCATCTGGCCTTTTGACTCCTGTTACTTTTGAGGGTCGTGTGTTGCTGCTCTGGTAACTTGCTGTGCCTATGGCACTGCGTGCTTTTAGCCTGTTCCAGACAAGAACTTGGGGCATACTGCTCGAGTGCTGAAAAGACCAGTGTGGTGATTTGATGGAATATTCTATGCTTTGTTCACCTGAATGATAGTTGTGGACTATTGCTTCTCTTAAGAAGTATAGAAATGCCGCATCTGAAAGTACTCAAATGTTTCTCTAAGTTATTGAAAAGTGTGGTTTTAAAGATGATTTGCATCACTTGAAATTTTATTATAAAATTTTCACTAGTATCAAAGTGATTTACCCTAAGTTCCAATTTTGAAAACCAACAAGCATTAGAAACCTAGGTCTTAATGAAAGTCTTTTGGGTGCTTTTGAAAATAAAAAAAGGATCTTTTTTGCTATTGTTTAGGTAGGGGGAGGTACTAGGATTCTTGTTGATGAGGTGGCAGCCTCCTATGTCGTACCTGAAGAGTGCAGTCTAGTGACGGTTGATATTGGTAACAGGTTTGATTCAGCAGCTGGTGTCAAGGTGTCTGTCCTTTTATATAAGACTGTATAAATGAAGCAAAGGAAAGCAGGGGCCAAGAGTGACATATTTTAAGAAAATTTTAATTTCTGTTGACATACTGTGGTACACTGGCCACATCTGATAATATAGTTTAATTAATATTTGGGCCAGCCATCTTTCTTCTGAAATAAAAAAAAAATAATAATCTCATATTTACTTATGGCATGGTTTCCATATTTGTATTAAATTCTCTGAGCTTATTTAAAGTACTCTATTTGCATGAAGAAAAGATGATTTTTTCCCCCCAATCAGCATGGGGTAAAAAGCTCCACATCTTATATTTGCATAAAGAAAAAACTGCATTAGATACATTGCTCATCTTTGAACCACTGCTAAAAGCAGCATGAACTCAGGAACTGTGAAGTTGATTAAATGCAACCAACACTGAGCATGACTATAAAACGCATAGGATGCGTCCAGATGAGCGCGCACATGCCTCTTGCCCCGTCTCAAACTCCTTTGAGATGGGGCAAGAGGCACATGTGGGAACGAAAGGAGAAAATTAGACCCCTGGATATCCAGGGGTCTAAAACCCCCAAAGTTTAAAAAAGCGGGGAAGGGCACAGTCCTGGACTGGGTCCTCCATGGAGATGCTGTGGCTGCCAGAGCATCTCTGTGGTTGGTCCCTCACCCTGGTGCTGAAATGCGC